>NW_028234411.1:14658407-14670907 GCF_977035675.1 Penaeus japonicus
GGCGGGGTGCCGGGCGAGCCGGGACAGTGCCAAACGAGCTTCCTCACAGTGGACGACCTCGATGACGGCGGAGACTTCGACGACGGAAGATCAGGTGCCACTTTTCAACTGTTTTCAGTTCTCACACTCGTGTATCCAGCACACACATACGTCCGCAGGCACAACGCTTTTAGCGTGTATATATCACACTTGACAGATTAACAAATTCCTAGACCGATCACTAAACACAAGTTCCGATGTGATGGAAACTGAACTGACTCTGACAGCGATTTCCTTCAGTGTCATCAGGTGGTGGGTCGTCACGACGCAGCCCGGTGCCGGTTGCGGAGGGACACTTCACGGCCACACTTGAACTTCCGGCCAAACCACTCACGTCGCAGGAAAAGGCAGTCCGCAAGAAAAGGGAAATGAGGGAAAAAGTGAGGGTCACGCGGTCGAAGTCTATATTTGAAATCGTTGGAAAAAGTCTGAAGCTCATCTATCCTATTAAACCTTTCTTTTTTTCATAGCAGTTTACAATATTTGGTCAGGCTGATAATTCCTGAGTATATTAAACACGTTAATCTATTGCATTTTACCCTTTCCGTTCACTCATGGCCACTCATTCGCCGCAGGTGGAGTCCGCAGCGCGAGACATTCGGCGCAATTACCACCGACGAGTCCTCGACGTCCTCATCAAGTCGGTGCGCGGCGCCCTGGAGTCCATCCGCAAGCACACCTCCGTCATCCCCCCACACTCCAAGTGTATGGAACCTTGCACTCTTCGCGATAGATGATAGCTGCTCAAGCCATGAACATATATTGTATATGAAATATTTAGATAAAGTCACCTTAAATCATAAAGAAATATGTTGGGTTATTTATGCATTTTCATTCAACAGATTTTAAGATATCTATAATGTGATACAAGATACGATGCATTAATTTGTTATGTCAATATTTGATACAAGAAATAAGATACTGTCTGACGAGATATACCATGAATTACTAAACTTATTACAACTTTCTGTGCATTATAATTTATTGCCTAACTAAACTTCTTAATCCGTATGTATTTCTAGTGAACGAGACTAGTCACAGAAGGTCCAACGACAGACCTGAGGAAATGGGCGTTGCGTTAGTGGAGCTCAGCGTGTCCTTGGTCTCCCCCGGCGTGCAAGTGAGTCCCAGCCTGGACCAGGTGCAGGAATCCATCAACAAGGTTTCCAAGATCATCCTCTCCACCGCCAAAGGGGTCTCGCAGTGGATTCGTTGCCGCAAGGAAGACGTAAGTGAAAGATTTTCCGTTATAACCATATTCATAGGTACCTGAAGTTTGGGTAAAGAAAACATATATGTGATATTTAAACTTCATAAAAAAGTTCTGTCAATTTATAATAACAGTGAACAGAAGACACGATATGTCCTTTCAGGCTGCTCAGCCCAAGCTGGAAACCGAAGACTCTGTTGGTGGTCGAAGGTCTCGAAAGAAGGTCATTGTGTACGAGGTGCCAGCTATGCCCAAAAACTATTACACACACGTCTTGGAAAGCAAAGACGTGTCGAAAGTTATGAGCCATATGTCCAACTCCTTCCAGTCAACTAGAAATGTAAGTTTCAGTTTACTGAGTTGAATTAGCACTGCTCTTTCACATGACAGTTTACTGAATATAAAAGCAAAATAATAGAACAAGGATTCTCTGAGGAAATTTCTTTAAAATTGCATTTGATTTTGCCAAACAGGAGGTTTACACCACATTCAATATCTGGGAACAATACCATCATCTCTGGAGAGTCGACAAAGACGCTGCAATTAAAGAATTTATTTCACTCGGGCCCTCTGTCCAAGACTATGACAAGACAATGAAGAGTTACATCGTTCTAGAAAAGCAGATCAAGGCAGAGGAATGTCATTATCGGGTTGGGGCCCTCGCCCTCAACACAGGTTAGGCGAAAGGAACAGAATTGCCCTTTGTTATCAAGTTTTATTGTCATAATAGAAAATTCGACTGCTGCGCAATATGTCAGTGTAACCGAAGAGTTTTATATTAATAGACCGCATCAAACTTTTGTATATCTAATATTCTGCCTTTTCCAGAAAACCTGAAGAAGGCTCTGGCGGAGGAAGCTTCCCTATGGGTGGATAAATTCGGCGAGGCACTAAAGGTCAACTACATGAAGGAAATGGAAAGACTCTTCGCGCAACTGAACGAACTCTCCCGACGACTGGAGCGGCCACTCAAGGACCTGGACGACATCAAGGGTGCAATTGACATCTTGCGTAAGACTCGCGATCTCGAACTTGACATGGACGATGCCATAGAACCTATAGAGGTAATTAAGTCCAGACACACCGGGACCTCACTATACATCAAGTACGAAGAGAGAGCGAGGGCGAGAGAGAGAGCGAGAGAGAGAGAGAGAGAGAGAGAGAGAGAGAGAGAGAGAGAGAGAGAGAGAGAGAGAGAGAGAGAGAGAGAGAGAGAGAGAGAGAGAGAGAGAGAGAGAGAGAGAGATGCAAAGATTCCCATTGAAAAAGGGTGGTATAAAGACAGAAAAGGAAAGTGTGATATATAGGTAAACCGAGAAAGAAACTGATAGATAGTCCAATTGTTCTTATTTTAGGAGTCATTTGGACTGCTTGTGAAGTACGAACTGGGACTGTCTCAGGAGGAGGCTGAGAAGGTGGACAACCTGCGTTTCACGTGGCAGAAGGTCCTTGCTCAAGCCGTAGAGGTGCAGAATCTTCTGTCTCGAGTGCAGCCATACTTCAGGTTAGTTATCTATTTGATGGCTTATCTCTTTAAATATAAAACCTAATAGAAAAATCTTTATTTTTTCATGTTTCAGAGTCAGTTGGCTGTGTTAGAAAAAAAAGTGTTCTGCAATTAAAGCATGACTAGAATAAATGATCATAAAATTCATGAAAATATTTGTTTAGCAGTTTTATTTTGATAGACTTATGATTGGTGCGCTGCAAGTACCTCACTAAAATCTGTTTTACGTGTCTAATAAGACTGATCTACTTTGCCCTAAAGAAATGAGCTCATACATAACGTGGCTCAGTTCAAGAAAGACTGCAACAAGTTCGTGCATGATTATCGCACGCAGGGCCCTATGGTGCCTGGCTTGGCGCCAGAGGATGCATCGGATAGGCTTATTGTAGCGCAGGTAAGATTTTTTTTGTTCAACACTTGTAAGGAGCGCTTGTAATTTCATCACATTCTCTGTTCTCATCAAAACTTCTTCAATAATTTGGGACCCAAGATATGCTTAGAAGACGGCGTTGTTGTATGGTTTCCTTTTTACTGATAGAAATTGTATCTACATATTGTACTGTTTTCTTTACTTTGAAAATTATATTTTTATTATTAATGAAATGTAGGTTAGCTTAGTGAATACTGACTCACAAATACTGATAACCTTAGTGAATCGAGTAAATGAAAATTGGCAAGAGATACCGTAGACTTTATGCAACAGACCATTTTTTCAAGCTAAAAGCAACTTCCCAACGTGGAACGACGGAACTGAAGTCGAATTTAAGGAGTGTTTTCCATGAGTTTCTTGGAGCATTTTCATCGTCTTGCATTGCTTGTGATTTTAATAACACATTATCGAGGTGGAGAGGCGGAGAGGTGGAGAGGCGGAGAGGTGGAGAGACGGAGAGGTGGATAGACGGAGAGATGGAGAGACGGAGAGATGGGGAGATGTAGAATCGCAGAGGTGAAAAGATGGAGAGATGGAGAAGTGGAGAGGTTGAGAGGGGGAGAGACGGAGAGGTGGATAGACGGAGAGATGGAGAGGTGGAGAGATGGAGAGGTGGGAGAAGTGGAGAGATGGAGTAGTGGAGAAGTGGAGAGATGGAGAGGCGGAGAGGAGGAGAGGAGGAGAGGCGGAGAGGAGGAGAGGCGGAGAGGCAAAGAGGCGGAGAGGAGGAGAGGCGGAGAGGCGGAGAGGCGGAGAGGCGGAGAGGCGGAGAGGCGGAGAGGCGGAGAGGCGGAGAGGCGGAGAGGCGGAGAGGCGGAGAGGCAGAGAGGCAGAGAGGCAGAGAGGCAGAGAGGCAGAGAGGCAGAGAGGCAGAGAGGCAGAGAGGCAGAGAGGCAGAGAGGCAGAGAGGCGGAGAGGCGGAGAGGCGGAGAGGGGGAGAGGCGGAGAGGTGGAGAAGTGGAGAGGTGGAGAGGCGGAGAGGTAGAGAGGTGGAGAGGTGGAGGGGCAGAGAGGGGGAGAGGCGGAGAGGGGGAGGGGCGGAGAGGTGGAGAGGCGGAGAGGCGGAGAGGCGGAGAGGTGGAGAGGTGGAGAGGTGGAGTGGTGGAGTTGTGGAGAGGTGGACTGCTGGAGAGGTGGAGAGGTGGGGTGGTGGAGAAGTGGAGAGGTGGAGAGGTGGAGTGGTGGAGAGGTGGAGAGGTGGAGAGGTGGAGAGGTGGAGAGGTGGAGAGGGTGAGGGAAAGGGAAAGTGAAGGTGAAGGTAAAAATAAAAGAGAGAGAGAGAGAGAGAGAGAGAGAGAGAGAGAGAGAGAGAGAGAGAGAGAGAGAGAGAGAGAGAGAGAGAGAGAGAGAGAGAGAGAGTGAGTGAGTGAGAGAGATTTGGCCATCATTTTCAACATTCCCACCCTGTAAAAGAGTACTCACTCCCGCCTATCCTTCGTAGGACATCTGCATATCCGCCGTGAAGGAGAAGGACATCGAGGCCAAGCTGCGGATCGTGACGAACGAGTGGGCAAGCCACGACCTCACCTTCTCCACCTTCAAGAACCGCGGCGAACTGCTGCTCCGAGGCGACACGACGGCCGAGGTCATCACGCAGCTCGAGGATTCGCTCATGGTGTTGGGATCCCTGCTGTCCAATAGGTGCGACAACCCCTTCTAATTCCGTATTTTTGAAATTGTCGATTTGTTTTGGTTAATTGCATTTCGATTATTTATTCTACCGCTTCAATATAGCTTTTTGCTCTCAGGTACAACGCCCCGTTCCGAAAGCAGATCCAGAAGTGGGTGAGTGACCTGTCCAATACCAACGAAATCCTTGAACGGTGGTTGTTTGTTCAGAATCTCTGGGTTTATCTTGAAGCTGTGTTCGTCGGTGGAGACATCGCGAAGCAGCTGCCCAAAGAAGCCAAGAGGTATGCGTAAGGCTATTTGAAAAGAGTTAATTGAAACATTAATAAAGATAAAGTAAAACTCGTGTTGTCCAGCCTCTAATTGTATTCTTTTCTTTAGATATATTACATTAATACATAAGTATGATACATTCGCATTGCTGATGCTCATGACATATTTTAAGAAATTAGATTACAAATATTTATATCAACGTCTTGAAGCAAATGTATCTTAAGCTACTATTCTGTATAACTGAAAGGAAACGTAAGCATACATACAGCACCTATTGGTCAACTAATTACTGTTAACTTTAGGAGCATGCATTATAGTATCTATAATTTTTACGATTATTGTCCACATAATTCTGTCTGTCGATAGGAAATTAGATTGTTATTGATTTCCGGCTGTTATCTTACACAGTTCAATTGCATGCAGAATTCCAGTTGAGATGTAAGAGGAGCATTTTTAGAGGGAGATACTCCTTTGCCTTACAGATTCTACGTCATTGACAAGAGCTGGCAAAAGATCATGGTCCGCGCCCACGACAACCCCAACGTCGTGGCCTGCTGCGTCGGGGATGACATGCTGAAGCAGCTGTTGCCTTACCTTCAAGACCAGCTGGAGCTCTGCCAGAAGAGCCTCTCAGGATACCTGGAAAAGAAGCGCCTCATGTTCCCTCGCTTCTTCTTCGTGTCTGACCCAGCCTTGCTCGAGATTCTGGGTCAGGCCTCAGATTCGCACACCATCCAGGCGCATCTCATGTCCATATTCGACAATACCAAGACTGTTCGCTTCCATGAGCAGGACTATGACAGGATCACTGCCATTTCTTCGTGTGAAGGAGAGATGGTTCAGGTGAGCTGAGCAGTTATGTCTGAGGGAAATCGAGATCGATTACTTATGATTTGCCAGTATATTTGTGTTAAATTCAATGTGCATGTATGTGTGATAATACAATATTGATATCGTAATATGCTATCTTGATCATAAAACGCACATGTGTTACGCAGCTTGAGAAGCCAGTGCGGGCGGAGGGCAGTGTAGAGGTGTGGCTGATGAAGCTACTGATGATGTGTCAGCAATCAGTCCACGGCATTATCCGGCAGGCACATCACGTTATCCAGGACCCTGACCTCAACGTCCTGCGTTTCCTGGAGCAGTTCCCAGCTCAGGTCTTGTTGCAAGCATTGCATGTTACTAATTCTCTTCCCCAAAAATGTTATATCCTCAAGTAATTACTTCAAGCATTTTTGGACATTTTCCACTGCAATTCTTGCACAGTTAGCAGTCTCCAACGTTGCTAATTGATATTGTTATTTTTTATATTATTTTAGATATATGGCCTGCGGAGGAAAGCTCGACATATTCAACCCAATGCCCATTTTACTAAATAGGTGTTGTTTTGACCATGATGCAGGTGGGCATCCTGGGGCTGCAGATGATCTGGACGAGAGACTCGGAGGCCGCGCTGACGCAGTCTCGCGCCGACCGCCGTGTCATGGCCGAGATGAACAATCGTTTCCTGGATCTTCTCAATCTTCTCATCAATCAGACCACCCGTGACCTGGAACCCGTGCAAAGGACCAAATACGAGACACTCATCACCATCCACATACACCAGAGGGACATCTTTGATAGTTTGGTTAGTGGCGTGATTGTTTTCGTGTGACTGGCGAGGAGAGGTTTGTGCCGTGATACATCCGCCATTAATGTGCATCACAACTTATCCGAACTTTCGCAGTGTCGAAGGAATGTGCGGTCGGTGTCGGACTTCGACTGGCTACGTCAGTGCCGAATCTACTTCCGGGAGGACATGGATAAGACAAACATCGTCCTCACTGACGTCACTTTCCACTACCAGAATGAGTTCGTGGGTTGCACCGAGCGCCTCGTCATCACGCCCCTTACGGATAGGTAGGAAGCAGGATTGCAGTCTGACCGGCTATTTGGCACTAGCAGGGAAATGAAAAATGTCCTTTGGTAAAGAGGATTTATTATTTGCGCAAACACTCTCTCACTCTCTCTCTCTCTCTCTCTCTCTCTCTCTCTCTCTCTCTCTCTCTCTCTCTCTCTCTCTCTCTCTCTCTCTCTCTCTCTCTCTCTCTCTCTCACTCTCTCTCACTCTCTCTCACTCTCTCTCACTATCTCTATCTATCTATCGATCGATCGATCTATCTATATATGTCTTCATATATATATATATATATATATATATATATATATGTATATATATATATATATAATATATATATATATATATATATATATATATATATATATATTAATATATATATATATATATATATATATGTATATATATATATATATATATATATATATATATATATATATATATATGCATGTATATAATGTGTAAGGTAAGTGTGACAGGTATGGTGCGGCACTCCGGAGTGTTTCACCATGGCCCAAAAAATGATGATGGTCTCTATATATTCCAGGTGCTACATAACGCTGGCGCAGGCGCTGAGTATGAGCATGGGAGCGTGTCCCACTGGTCCGGCTGGCACGGGCAAGACCGAGACCACGAAGGACATGGGGAAGACGCTCGGCAAGTATGTCGTCGTCTTCAACTGCTCAGACCAGATGGATTATCGCGGGTTAGGCAGAATCTACAAAGGTAAGTGTTATGTGGCATCGCCGCATGTCTTCCGCCTGTGCAATCTGCATCAGAGTTACACTGTAAAAGGAAAGCAGGACCACAGCAGGTATCACAGAGGCAAGCTCACTCAGCACTCCTCCCTCCCTAGGGCTGGCCCAGTCCGGGTCGTGGGGCTGCTTCGACGAGTTCAACCGCATTGAGCTCCCGGTGCTGTCGGTGGCGGCGCAGCAGATCGCGGTGGTTCACGCGTGCAAGAAGGAGCGCCGCAAGACTTTCACATTCACCGATGGTGACCTCATCACCATGAATCCCGAGTTCGGAATCTTCCTGACCATGGTGAGTCGCAGCGCATCCTGTTTTCTTTGCTCTTTGGCCTCTCTCTTGTATGTAGAAACACGGCTTTTTCTTTTCTTTGTGCGGGTGTTGAAGTGGGAACGATTCTGTAAAAACTTAAAAGCCAGAGCGCGATACGATTTCTGTATTCATTTATAGACTATTACAGTATCTTCTTATATAGACTATTGAAGAATAAGTATACAAATTGGATTTATGCTTCAAAATGTTAGCTGTTATGCTTAGGGGGCGAGTCTGATGTATCATTAGATCTGGAAACTTGTTGATCTTGACATACTCCACAGTGTCAGTTATTAGTAATAATTAATTAATCATTCAATCTTTAGTATCCACACATGTTTGCCCTTCCCCAAGACCTTTCGGTTAATTTTCACATCTGAAAAATTATTAAACTGAATTCTGAAAATATCAAAATTTCATATTCCACTGAATTCAGTAATATTAAAATTGATTAGAATTAAAAGACCCGCGATTAAAACAATTCGCAAAAGTATTCAAAAAATAATCCAATGTAGTTACCCACAGTTACTAAAAATTTTGCTAAATATTGATTTTCTAATTAGGTTACAAGTATGCTCAAACGTTAAATAGAGTTGATTAATAACCTGTTGATCTAAAACATCTCGCAAACCTGATGCACTTTCAAGTTTAAATACTTGTACGATCAGCAAAAAGTAGACCAAAAACTCCCGGGGCCTGGGGGATATTGGGACCGACTTCATAGATTGGCTGACATCAGAGCATCAGCGTTTGAGGCATTGCGGTGGCTGCGATGCCTCAAGCCGTCAGCCAATCATGTTGATCAAGGTCCTATATGCCTACAGCCAGGGAGTGACATTCGTCTTTCTACAGAATCTATTACAAAAGCAATCTTACTTATAAAGTGAGTGTAAAAATAGGCAAAATTTTGTAGTGAGTTTCATGTGTCCAACGGCTAACTCTGTCTACCTGATGCATCTTTCGCAATTGGATAATCAATTACGCCTCCCGTGATGCTACTTACTGTTCTTTGTGTATATCTCTTATTAATTATTTGATATATAATAGACATCACTTCACTTCAGCATTACTTGGCCGTCGAAAGTAATAAATAGTAAGATTTTTTTTTCATTAAACCCCATTTTTAAAACATCAGGGAGATATATATAAATTGATAATATATGGATAAGTCTGATAAGTCTGGAAAATATAAAGACTTTTTGCTGATTGTGAAGTACTTTCGCCTTAGAATGCTTACCTCGAAATAAGCAACCCAACAGTTTTGAGTTTAATGCCTTTGATGCTTATTATGCCTTAGTTGTTGAGAACAGCAGTTTCACTGAGCTCCTTAAACCTTCATATAGACACTACAGGTACTGTTCATCTAAACTATGCACATATGTGATGCTGCAAATTACCAGTTTGTAACATTGATAGCTAAGTCCTTTACAAGACGAAACTTCATTAAAATGCTATCTCACAATCGGCAAGTTCTTTTACAGGTCATCATCTATTCGTCAGTTATGTATTGACAGTAATTCTGTATCCTTCAATGTGTCTGGCAGAACATAAACCAAAGGAGCAAATACCAGGTAACTACTTCACTCATGTCATCATTGCCAAAGGTGGTGAGGTCTCGTTTGATCCATTCCTTTCGTCCTCTCCTTTTCCTTTCTGCTTTACCCTTGATATTAATCCTTCTTTCTACTATCCTCTTCCTTATTTACCTTCCTTTTTGGGATTCTTCATCTCTATCCCTCTTCCAGTTCCTTACTTCTTTTTGCCTCCCTTTTTCCATTAGCTTCCCACAGACGTCTTTTACCATCTGTCTTACTCTCTGTACTTCCATTGTTTCCTCCATTAGCAAAATCATCTATATCATCTGCAGATACATTTGTTCATTTCACTCGTAATTGCACACCCATTATATGTCACTCCTGTCCCAATCATCCAACTAACTCTTATATACACTGTCCACTTTACCGTGCAAGTTTCTTACTTACACTGTCCACTCCGGTTTACACTGTTCACTCAGACTTGTGCTGATCGCTCTTACTTACACTGTTCACTCCAATACTGCTCACTTTACCTTTATAACATTTTCTTTCTGACTGAAGCTGTTTGTTTCGCTCTACCCCAGTAGTCCTGTATTTTTTCTAGTGAAGTCTGCCTTTAGTCCACGAAGTAACACAGTTCTTTGCTTGCCACTAGTGCCATGCAATATTAAGCCTCCTTTATTCATCATTAAAGAGGTTTCAAGATAATGTGTTAATGTTTGATATTCGCAAGAAAGTATATATTCATTCACAATTATAACCTTATACCTATTTAACATTAAAGTATGTTGCTTGTTCAATTTATAGAGTTCTTCCTATAGAAAAGGAACAGCTATAAGATATATAAGATACGCACATTACTGAATGTACAACTTCAAAGGTGATAGCTTTATATCACAGAATATTAAGACCTTTTCCTTGTTTCTTGATCATTCATATAGGTTAAAATGTCGCGACAAGTCAAAAGGTTCTTAGTGAAAATATATGTAAAGGCAGCTGCAACGTTAAGACTCGTAGGATATGTGTGAACATGTTTGAGAGAACAAACTAAACCGATAAAGTCTTAGAAGACAGCCACTGCATGTGACATGCTGTCGTTGTGCCCTCTCAAACCTCTCTCTCTCACCTGGCAGGTAGCCAAAGACGGCAATCAACAGGTAAAGTTCCTGGCTTCGTTTAACATGTTGCAAAGCCACTAATTTGCCATGGTCATACCTATCTCTCTCTATCTCTTTCTCAGAAACCGTTGCTTGGCCGAAGATACTGAGTGTGGTGTGCGTCTTTGCATCTCTGTGTGTGTGTGTGTGTGTGTGTGTGTGTGTGTGTGTGTGTGTGTGTGTGTGTGTGTGTGTGTGTGTGTGTGTGTGTGTGTGTGTGTGTGTGAACACAGCTTAGAGTCTCGAACCTCAACAACACCTATATTCCGAATTGCGACACCACAACTTGAATGAACTACCTCAGCACAACAGAACTGAAACACAACATCACAATAGAACAGTTGCGCCACTTGTTTGACCTCCACCAGCCCAGTGTGAACAACAGTTCCTGATGATCACATTTGCATGTCACTGGAAAATTGGCAACGGATTTTTTTTTTTTTTTTATATAATAATATGTTATAAGAAAAGCAAATTAAATCGGTCGAGGTTCGATTTGCACTGAAAAAGAGCGCAGCTTCTTCATAGATTAAGAAAACATCCTGCACTGAAATATATCGTCATGATTAATAAAGAAATCCATTTCCTCACTTCATGTCACGCATGCGTCATTCTCTGCCGGCTAAGATCATGTCCTCGCTTCTTGGTATGAGCAGACCCTCGGTCGTTCTGCTTACTGGCAATTTTTAGGGGCCGAAAGGTGCTTTTTACCTGTTCATGTATTTTTTCATCCCCTGGACTGTACATACACACTCGTTCGAGCGATTTTTCGCGATGGATTTTTTTTTCTGCGTAGAGAATTCTTTCATTACAGGATGTTATTTTTCCAGAGGGTCCCGTGAGGCATGCAAACCGGCGACCCTCTGCGTAGGGGCTGCTGCATGCTGGCGCCTCTCACTTAACCTTCCTTGTTCTTTTGTGTGTATATACTTACCCTCCCCATCACTCCTCCATATCTTGCCCGCGTCACGCTGCCGCTTCTACACCACGCGCCTCTAGAACCTGGGCTACCACGGCCGCCAAGAACTGCCCGAGAACCTGAAGATCCAGTTCCGAAACGTGGCGATGATGGTGCCGGATCGTCAGATTATCATCAGGGTCAAGCTGGCGTCTTGCGGCTTCCTAGAGAACATCACTCTGGCGCGCAAGTTCTTCACGCTCTACAAGCTCTGTGAGGAGCAACTTACTAAACAGGTAGTGTTTTTAGTTTTTTCATTAAAATTTTCCTGTCTGTATTTATTCTCTTAGTTGTATGAGTAAGATGTTTTATTTTCCTCTATGTAATTCTGCTAATAGCAAGTTTTCTTTCTAGAAATATCTGAGTGCATAATTGTTTTCCTTTTCTTGTCCCCTTCTTTCTTAAGTTTTATAGTTATTATTACTACGATATTGCTTTTATCACTCTCCCTTCTGTGTAGGTGCACTATGATTTTGGTCTGCGCAATATCTTGTCTGTGCTGCGAACCCTGGGCGCCGCCAAGAGGGCCAACGCCAAGGACTCGGAGTCGACCATCGTCATGCGGGTCCTGAGGGACATGAATCTCTCGAAGCTCGTCGGTGAGTCCAGGCCGCGGGTGTGCTCGTTAAATGCTCTGTTTAGCAAGGTAACATTAGTGCGATTGTATTGGCGTGTGCTACTCCTTCCCGAGACCACTGTATGTTGTCTGTATGCACTGCATGGTAGCGGTGTTTTGATCTAGATTGAATAACGTCAGACAAAAAAATACTGATGCGAACAGATGCGTTTGTCAGATTCAG
>NW_028234411.1:14675907-14683407 GCF_977035675.1 Penaeus japonicus
CACACACACACACACACACACACACACACACACACACACACACACACACACACACACACACACACACACACACACACACACACACACACACACACACACACACTTGCACGCACACACTTGCACGCACACACACACACACACACACACACACACACACACACACACACACACACACACACACACACACACACACACACACACACACACACACACACACACACACTTGCACGCACACACTTGCACGCACACACATACACACACACACACAGAGATTGACGGACAGATAGATAGACAGAGAGAGAGAGAAAGAGAGAGAGAGAGAGAGAGAGAGAGAGAGAGAGAGAGAGAGAGAGAGAGAGAGAGAGAGAGAGAGAGAGAGAGAGAGAGAGAGAGAGTGAGTGAGAGGCCGTGCTAGATATGGATATGCAGGACCACATAAATATGTAGTCAGTGATATATATTTTTGTATAGAAACTTAACAATAATGACATATGTAAACATCAGTGAATATATACTCATGTTGCTTCTCAGCAGCACATTCCGCACAGTAGAGAGCTGCACAATTTTCACTGCTTCTCAACCCCTAGCACAGCATGACAGCACATGTGTTGCACAGCAGTCTAAATAATCTATGAAATTAAAATATCTTGTTTTTCATAGTCAGTCTACGCATGTCTGATGATAGTGACGTATAGGATGTATATTTTCTCTAGTGATTAATGAACAATTCTACTTTTAGCTGCATAAAAATCAGACATTACGACCATCATTTAAATGCATGAATTTAAGGTATAACATGCGTATCAAGCCGTGTAGTGGTGAAAATAAAAACAAAATCTCAAACGACTTAGAAATATCCGTTGAACTCACAGTGTATTGTGTCAATGGGAATCAAGAGAGGGGGTAGTCATCCAATACCCTAAGCATATAAAATTGATATCATGCGGTTATGTCTAGCATATTAACACGTTAAGATTGGTTTGTTGTACATCCATTCTCGAAGCATTGCAACGGTAAAAGGTGTAAATGCAAGAGCGAATACTCTGCCCTGATAGTGTGTAAACTTAGAAGTAGTAAGATCTCACTGACGATATGCTAAATATCAATAACTAAGAAGTATTTGTATTGCATGTCTCCTGTAGGAAGTGTATAAATCTCCGTCTATCAGTATAGTGTATGTGATCAAATTTACATGCGACAATCACGCCGTAAGTGTGGATGGAAAAAGTAAAGCACTAATTACCTCGCTGACTAAAAGAGAAGACTGGCAATTCAGATATTTCATGGCTCCATTCGCGTAGAAATATATTACCTGTGAACTGTAGCATTACTATGTTTTTTTGTCATAGGTGGAAGTGTGCTTCATGTCCATGCATTGATCTGCAGAGTCCTGTGTTCATTTTGTGACTGTGATTGTTGTGGGTGTTAACTACTGGCTGCTCTGTGATACTTGTTGTTACTTGCAATTGTTGGTGCATAGGTATTTAGTGTTCCTGCCAGTAGATGTTTCTATTGCTGTGTGGTATGAAGTATCTCTGCTGGTAAGTTGATAGTCTGTTGAGCTGCCCCGCGGTAGTTAGTGTTGCTGTAATGCTAACGTACTGGCTATGATGTGTGAATTATCCCTTAATCCCTGCGTAGACGATATAAGGCTTAGCTTTGTAATGTGCGCACTGTATGTAGCATTCTGTCTTCGGAAACTGCCGACTCTTCCTATTTCTGTGTCCCAAAGGCTAACAGGCGGAAGGACCCGTGTGGGCGAGAGGACATCCACACTCTCACTTGTCCCGCAGCGTTTGCCCGCTGTAGCTCCGCCTCCAGATATGTGCTCATGTCCCCCGTTAGATAGGTCGTATTTTCCTTAAAAGTGTTGTTGATGCTATCGCCGCTGCTGCCAGGCCATAACCCTCCTTGAGGGCCAGCTGCCGGAGGGAGAAGACGCAGCTGACGACTGTCTGCCCCGTCGCCGTGGTCGTTCTAGTGCCTGGGGAGGCGGCACCCACGGAGGCCATACCCCCGACGAGTCCTCCCACACTCAGACGCCCGTGGAAACGCCCAGATCCTTGCCAGAGGATGAGGCTCTTCCGGTGCTGCTCCTGCCTGATGCCGCCATGTTCTCACTTTATCTCGCAGCACAACACTCCCACGCCATGTAAACTGCCTGTCCTGCCACGATCCAAGTCTTTACTTGTTGCTAAAAAGCGCTGAATCACTTGATGTCAGACCTAGTCCTTTGTTTTTCAAGTTCATTGGTAGGTTTAATTGAATAGCTGGGTCTTGGCGGACAGCTTTGGGAATGAATTTTAAACTATTTCAGTAAACAAGTTCCATAAATAGTAAAATAACATCCCGAAACTTAAACATTACAGGTGATGTCGGAAGTATACTAATATGTACAGCCGGCAACACATACGGTAGTGTACAACTGCTCTACGGTTCACCCTCTCCCATGAGGTACACGTAATAAAAAGTACTTTCCAATGCAAACTTCCGCTCAAAACACTGAATATCATGCATTGTATAGGGCTATGCTAAACAATGAAACAACTCATACATAGTCACAAATTATGAGACTCAGTGAAGGTCTCACGTTGTCCCTGCATAGCGGCGTGAACGTGAGCTGAACCTGGTACAGTTAGCATTTAAGCAGGTACACGTTGTAATATGTGGCGGTGTCGTCATCTAAACCTTGGTGAAATAAATGCAGATATAATATTGTAGCCTTCATGATTAAACATCACCGCATGGATCACGCAGATGTCAAGTCTTGTGATGACGTATAATCTTAGTAGATGAATAAATATTAGTTAGAAAAAAAATATGCCATGTTGATATCCAACTGATAGAGTGACTTATTTATGTAACAATGCTACACTTTATTGATTTTCATCAAAATTACGATCTGATGTGGAAATCAGTTTTTTTTTTATTCATTCTGAAGTCTAATTATCAGTTGGAATTTACCGTTGTGCCAAGTTGTGTAATTGCGTACATGTTTAGTGTATTTAAGTGGCTAAACACACACACACACACACACACACACACACACACACACACACACACACACACACACACACACACATACACAAACACACACACACAATTATATATTTTCATAAATAAACACACACGTGAGCATAATTGTCACAGAAGTACACATACAAAAACACTTTCACGCACATCACACGTATACACGTATCAATATACACGTACAACACACCCATACACGTAGACACACCGACACACACGTGAAGTTACGAAGTTTATCAGAGCCAAACATCTATAAGATTATATAGCTTTATAATTGCATGAAATAAATTTTTGCCTGTGAATTCCAAAGTGACAGTCATCTTTGTTGTTCATTCCGATTTCGTAATTTTTCACTTCTTTGTCCAAATTATATTTTTTTATCGCAATCTTGATGAGTATAATCGCCTTTATCAAATGACTATACATTGAATGAAAGGAATGAGATGCTTGAACACTTATTCTTGGAGACATGGCGGTTCGAGTCGATCTCGGCGCCATGCTCGCCTCCACTTCCTGTGTGACCTTTGCGCCCGCCGCAGGCCACACGCGTCATGGAGGGCCTGCTGCCGGAGGAGCAGCAGCAGCAGCAGAACAAGCGCCGGGAACCCGATCCAGACACGGAGGAGATCCAGGTAATGCCACTCGGTCGAATTAACTTACGGGACGTTTTTGTTTCGTTAGCCAAATCTCCTAAAGTTTCCAATATTTCCCTTTACGTTTTCACAGTTTAGGCTTAAATAGATTGGAATTTTGACAATTTTTTTTAGACGATTAAACCAAGAGTGCGCATAGGCGTTTCTACATCACCTTAAACTATTTTTGTCCTTTACAGGATAAAAGCATTCCCCGTTTCTCTACATGACTTACATTTTATAGCATTAGTCATATGAATACTTATCTGTAATCAAAGATTTGTTTGTATGTTTGAATGTATTTACACTGAATGCCCTATTCCGCCCAGCCCACTCACCAGGCCACGGTCCAAGAGCACATCCAGCGTCTCTTCGTGTTTACCATGATGTGGAGTCTGGGCTGCTTCATGGAGCTGGCTGACCGCGCTAAAATAGAACAGTACATGCGAGCTAATTACCGAGACCTTGATCTTCCGCCCCAAGTGGGAGCAGATGATTCCATGTTTGATTACCGTGTGGACGAGAATGGTACGTGTCTGAACAAATCGCAGTCAACTGTAAAAAGCATCAAGTTGGTCAGCATCCAGCTGCTTTTGTAGTGATTCGTTTACTGAACGAGAGTAATAGACACTTAGTGTACAGTTAATAAAACTTTTTTTTATCTTTGTGCCCTACTTGACTGTGTGATGAACAGTTCGGTTATAACTGCATGTCTGAATGAGTAACATTTAAATTATGCCAACAAGTCTGCGTGATTACAGTCTTATTGTATGTTCGACTACTTATTAACTGTTGATATCAACACTTATATACCTAAATTCGATTTGTGACGAGCATAACACTCCAGGTTGGTGGCAACACTGGGGGACACGTGTGTCAGAATATGTGTACCCAGACACAGGGACTCCGGATTATAACTCCATTCTTGTGCCGAATGTGGACAATGTAAGGATGGACTTCCTTATACACACGGTGGCGCAGCAAGGGAAGGTGAGTATGAATACCTATTTATGTTGGTGTACTCACTGTATTTTTCTCAAACCTCAATTGCCTGATTTCATTTTTTATATATAAGAAAATCGATGGAGAGCAGTTTTTAGCTGAATGTTTGTGATTTGGCCACGAAGACTATGTTCAAACAAAATCACTTTTCGCGCAGGGTGTGCTGCTTATAGGCGAGCCAGGGTCTGCCAAAACAGTCACCATCAATGCCTTCATGAAGAAGTATAACCCTGAAGATCACCTTTATCGCAACTTCAACTTCTCGTCAGCCTCCACGCCTCTCTATTTCCAGGTACGTTGCCACTTGAACAATATCTTGACTGTCTATCGTCAGTGCTAAGGGAACTATGTGAAGGCGGTGTACTACTGTATGACCATCCTTTATATTTTGGCTGTAACAATGTTATGTGATGATAGCATATCAAAGATTAAAAAGCTATGCAATGATTTATCATAGTGTTCGTTAACCTCAACCAGCGCACCATCGAGAGTTACGTCGACAAAAGGATGGGAAGCACATTTGGTCCTCCTGCTGGCAAAACCATGACGGTGTTCATCGATGACCTCAACATGCCGCACATCAACGACTGGGGAGATCAGGTGAGGCCTGGCATGGACTGTTGCCAGGGCAGAATGCAACAGTTTAGATGCGGTCAGCGTGAGAGAAGGAAGTGTGATTTATATGATGGGTGAATGTATCAAGTAATTCATTTAGCTCTTGTTTTATCCAGGTCAGTAATAACAAATAGAAATATAATTACAGCCAACGAATGAAATCGTGCGTCAGACAATGGAAATGGGTGGATTCTACAGCCTTGAGAAACCTGGTGACTTTATTCACATAGTTGACATCCAGTTCCTGGCGGCCATGGGACATCCAGGTATGTGGTGGAATAGGCATTTTTTCACGTACACGACGTAAATGGTAACCAAGGTCAATTACGTTTTCTCCTGCATGAAAATACCACATTCTGTCTTTAGGTGGCGGTCGCAACGATATTCCATCGCGCCTGAAGCGTCACTTCTGCATCTTCAACTCCACCATTCCGTCGGAGACCTCCATCGATAAGATCTTCGGCGTGATCGCCAGAGGCCACTTCAGCAGTAAGAGAGGCTTCAACCAGGAGGTCAGGGACATGTTGGAGAGGCTCATCCCACTCACAAGGAAGATGTGGGCGCACACCAAGGTCAGCATTTCCATTGCTCATCTAGGAACCTTAGTAAAAAGAAACAGTACAGAAAAAGAATTGAATGTTGTCAAGCATCTAATTCGTGTTATTTTCCAAATTACAGTGTAAATTGCTTCCGACTCCCGCAAAGTTCCACTACGTTTTCAACCTGCGAGATCTGTCGCGCATCTGGGAGGGAATGTTGGGCGCGGCGGCCAATGTGATCACGTCGGGTGACTCGCTCTTGGCACTGTGGCGCCATGAATGCTGCAGAGTCATATCGGACAGGTATGGCTTCTACGTGGGCACCCATTCTAGCATGATCAGTATTTCGTTAAAAGTTTGACGTCAGTAATTGATTAAATCAAAATGATTACGAGTGTGAAATTGTTGTGACCAACACTTACCTTTAAATCCCGTCCCTGCAGGTTCACCACGCCAAAGGACGTGACCTGGTTCGAGGAAGCGCTGGTAAATGTCACGAAGGAGGAGTTGGGCCACCGCGCGACGGATGCCATCACGCGCTCCGAAAACTTTGTGGACTTCCTCAGGTTATTCTTCTGCCCCTCGCTCTTGCCTTTTGCTAGGGATGCATATACCTGACTTACCAACGACCATGCGCGTATAGATAAATGAATAGCTTTGTATTTGATTATATATACATATAACACCCGTGTTGCGTCCACTCCCAGAGATGCCCCCGAGCCAACAGGAGACGAGGGCGAAGACCTCGACATGGAGATGCCGAAAGTGTACGAGCCCATCCCGTCCTTCGCCGCCCTGGAGGAGCGCCTGCAAATGTTCCTGGCTCAGTATAACGAAATGGTTCGAGGCATTGGGATGGACCTCGTCTTCTTTAAAGATGCAATGATTCATCTCACGAGGGTAAAGTTCCATCTTCTAAATATTTAATTCAAAGACATCAGACAGTATCAGTGATTACGAAAGTGAAAGCCATTTATGAAACATTTCATAAAGCATTTGTATACCACTCTCTGTAGATCTCCCGGATCATACGAAATCCGGGCGGCAACGCCCTCCTGGTGGGTGTGGGCGGGTCCGGCAAGCAGTCCCTCACCAAACTGGCTTCCTTTATCGCCGGTTACAAAACCTTCCAGATTACGCTAACCAGGTGGGTTCATTTGCTCAAAAGGAAAATAATAGAGATTACAGTTACGGAAAAAAGAATAATAACGAGTAGTTGTATGAAAGAAACATGCAATGTGCTTTTATCGGAACCTGACTGAATTTGTTTACTAAGGTCATACAACACGGCCAACCTACTGGAAGACCTGAAGGTACTGTACAGGACGTGCGGGATTCAAGGGAAAGGTACGACCTTCATCTTCACTGACCAGGAGGTGAAGGAAGAGGCATTTCTGGAATACCTAAACAACGTCTTATCATCAGGTAGTTTCCTCACTATACAATGTTTTATTCGTCTATTCCTGTTTACTGCAACGTGCAAAAGACTAATAAGTTAATGCTTATCCAGGCTTTTGGTCTTCTGTTTGGCTGCTTAATTTTCCCGAATATACTCTCTAGATTTAATGGCTGATATTTTATAGATTCATTTGATTCAATAAGTCTGACCGCCAGGTATGGTGAGCAACCTGTTCAATCGAGACGAGCAGGGCGAGATCGTGAGCGAGCTGATTCCGGTGATG
>NW_028234411.1:14688407-14695907 GCF_977035675.1 Penaeus japonicus
TGGAGAACGAGCGCGTCGCGCTGATCGAGGAGGTGATGGAGAACAAGCGTAAAATAAAGGAACTCGAAGATAACCTTCTGTATCGCCTCACTTCAGTACAGGTTCAGTATCACACCAGCTGCAAAGGGGGATATCGTTGACCTGAAAACATAATCTTTCTTTTGATCAGTTACATCCAGTCAGCAAGTGTAACCGAAATAACCAACATGGTCATGCACAGTGTCTCTGCATATAAAAAATACAATCGCAAAACCTTACCGCAGGGCTCACTGGTGGACGACGAGGACCTGATCGTCGTGCTGCAGGAGACTAAGGCGACCGCCCAGGACGTGAGCACGAAGCTGCACATCGCCTCGGAGACGGAGCGGAAAATCAACGGCGCCCGCGAGGAGTACCGACCCGTGGCCACTCGCGGCTCTATCCTTTACTTCCTCATTACCGACATGGCTGCCGTGTCATGCATGTATCAGACCTCACTCAGGCAATTCCTTGTCCTCTTCGATATGTCGATGACAAGGTATGTGTTTTGCCAAGTCTCATGCAGACAAACAACGGCTATCAAATTATCAGAAATATATGTTTGATAAATGAATTAATCATTTGCAACATTGTTTTACCAAGATTATAGTTCGACTTAATACTTATCGTTTCTAACTGTTGCGTCAATAAGTTTTCTATACTTCATCTGTGTTGCGGCATACAGACTGTTGATGATATATATATAGGTGGTGTTTGCGTTTTTCATGAGATTCGCAATCATTGCATTTACTTTATACTTTTATACTCTTTCCATTGAACTATGATTTGTGAATTGAAAATGAAGAGGATGGCAATAGGTTAAACTAGATTAACCACTGTTTTTCGTAGGTCGGCACAACCAGACCTTATTTGGTATTTGATATTTTCATTTTTTCGCTTGATTAAAGGTCTTTCACCAAAAGGGAAGGACACTATTGCAAAACTTCTCGAAGAATCCGATAAATCAACCGTATTTTGAAGGTCTTTCTCTCGTGTTGCAGATCAGAGAAGAGCAACAATCCAAAGAATAGAATCATCAACATCATCAAATTCCTAACTGCGCAGGTCTGGAGGAACGCCTGCCGTGGGTTTTATGAGCGCCATAAACTGCTCTTCACCTTGCTCTTGGCCATGAAGATAGACCTACAATCCGGTCATATTTCTCACGATGAATTCATGAAATTTATCAAAGTAAGTGGTTGACTAGCAGAAAAAAAATCTTGGATATACATAATCGTCTGGGATAAAATCATTATACACCAGTGAATGAAGATCGTAGCTATTCATTGTAAAAAGAAAATCCCGATTCTTCTCTCCATCAGGGAGGCGCGTCCCTCGACCTCAAAGCCGTGCAGCCAAAGCCATTCCGCTGGATCCTCGACATCACGTGGCTCAACCTAGTCGAGCTCAGCAAGTTGGGTCAGTTCGCAAACATCCTCGACCAGATCGTTGAAAACGAGAAAGACTGGAAGGTTTGGTTTGAGAAGGAGAAGCCGGAGGAGGTAAGGAGCTCATCGTCGACTTTCGGTTGGGTCTGTGACTTATACGATGTACTTGTTTACTCTCACTTAGCTCTCTTGTCGACGGGGAATCTAAGAGTTCACTTCAGAACTATTGGATCTTGTAGGATTGTGTGTCTGATATTCATACGAACAAAAACTAATAATTGTAGGATGAAATATCATGATGTGACTAAATATGCTTGGAGTGACATATATAAATCAGAATAAAATGACATTAAACGTGAATAATACTTAATCGATCTCCATTATGGAGATTTTCTACATATTGAGTAATTGACGGTAGTGACTGGACAGTAAGTATTTTGCTGGGGATGTGTTCTTATGTATTCAGGATTAGCTGTTGACATCCCTGTTCTTCCATACATATGTAGACATATGTATGCACACTTCCTTCCAAGAGCACTGCTGATTACATACTTTGTAGCGACTTTAGTACTGCGAACAGAATGAGCATGGCGTAAACTGTGCAATCTTCTTACGTACTTTTTCCCCTTCTTGATTCATGCTGTGTAAGCATGACGATATTTTTCGCTCGTTGCATGTTTTGGATTTTCTCATGAATGCATTTTGAAGTTGTAAGCGCTCGGTAGTTTTGCGAGCGTTTCTTCCTCATTTTTTCCCCTGTCTTTCCTATTTTCTTCCACACGTTATTTGGCAGACCGGTTGAATCCTCGTTAACCGTCGAAGCTCACACGTGCAAGCCCTTTTTTGGATGCTGCTCCCTTTTATGGCAGATACTGCATGTTTTTGTACTTTTCTCCTTGGCATTTTTGGGCCTGTAATGGCTATTTTTGAAAGTGAATTTTTCTGACCTCGTTTTGTAAATGAAGTATCCTTTCCCTTCAGAGCTACTCGGATGGTTCGCAGACTGGCTACACAACCACTGTAAGATTTCAAAACGCATATTAAAACGAAAATATACTTATCACATGATTCAACCCAAGTGTTCAGCTAATATCAATAAAAGTAATTTACTCGATGAATAAAAGTAAAAGAGAAAAAAATAAACAAATGGTGAATTATATATAAAGAATAATGGTTCCCGTGCGTGATGATGACTACAACGCAAACCACAGAACGACCAAGGTTCTTTCCGCTCGTGAGGAGACGTTCGAGGTACTTGGACTGACTCGATATCATGTTCCACAGGAAGAGCTGCCTTGCGGATACTCGCGCAACCTCGACATGTTCCGCCAGCTCCTTCTGATCCGCTCGTGGTGTCCTGACCGTACCCTTTCCCAGGCACGGAGATACATACGAAGTGAGTGTTACACTTCCAATTATAGAAATCGCTGTATGTATGCTTCTCTCTCTCTCTCTCTCTCTCTCTCTCTCTCTCTCTCTCTCTCTCTCTCTCTCTCTCTCTCTCTCTCTCTCTCTCTCTCTCTCTCTCTCTCTCTGTCTCTCTCTCTCTCTCTCTCTCTCTCTCTCTCTCTCTCTCTCTGTCTCTCTCTCTCTCTCTCTCTCTGTCTCTCTCTCTCTCTGTCTATCAAACTGTTTATCTATAAATATTTTTCTGTTATCTCCATTGCATTTCCTCATTGCCCAGATTATCCAGCCTCTCTCTCTCACTGCTGGCTCCAGAGACGCCTGCTCACACACGAACCCACCTTAAATCTTTCAGCAAACTGCCTGTTTCAGATTCGCTCGGGGAACAGTACTCCGACAGCGCCATCCTGGACTTGGAATCCACGTGGGAAGAATCAGACAACCGCACCCCGCTCGTCTGCTTCCTGTCCCAGGGCTCGGATCCCTCCAGCCAAATAGAGATCCTCGCCAAGACCAAGGAGATGGGTGAGTCCCTCACACCCTCGCCCACTCATGATTTTTGTTAGCTCAGTATTCACACCAACTGAAAATGTTGGCCTTTACAACTTTACACCTCACTGTAAATAACGATAAGATCCTCCTACAGAAATGCGGTCGATTTCAATGGGTCAGGGTCAGGAGGCCCACGCGAGGCGCCTCCTCGCTGATGCCATGGCCGCCGGTCGCTGGCTGCTGCTCCAAAACTGCCATCTCAGTCTAGACTTCTGCCAGGAGATGCTAGACACGGTAACGGAGTCAGACAACGTCAACAGGTCGTTCAGACTGTGGATCACGACGGAGGTCCATTCTGCTTTCCCGATCGGCTTGCTGCAGGTACTTCTCTATGGTGTGGGGGAAGTTGGTGCAATCTGCATAAAAAGAAAACATGATAAAGGATGGTTTTCATGCCGTTGAAGAACATGCAATATCAACGTACATCATCAGAAATGTTATTGAAATATGAATATCAAAACGCAGCTTCCACTGGATAAATCACAATGAATGCTTCCTGGGAGGCATACGTAGAAAATCCCATAATTACTTTTGGTAAAAAGTAGTTAGAATTCTACGAAGTGATCATATTGTTATTAACCATTGAACCTTTAATTGGCGTTCCCTCCAGATTTCTATCAAATTTACGAACGAGCCCCCTCAAGGCATCCGTGCCAGCTTGAAGAGGACTTACGCTGATATCTCTCAGGTTAGTGGGTAGTAGTTGTCTGCCGACACGAATTCTCAAGGTTCAAATGTAGTTCTGTATCTCTTTTATCCCCAACTTAGAGATATTAATCCATTTGTTTTTCAGCTTATCCAGAATGACAATCTCTCCCAGCCAAGGATAGGTCGTTATTTCATACCTTGCTTGTCTTAACTTTCAGAATGCCTTCAACTTAAATAGAGAACGGAACGAGTTTTATGAGTATCACTTTCATACTTGACGTAAAAACTTTGTATAAATGGCAAAGATGAACCAATCAAACTACAACACTCCATTGTCATCACATTACTATTATAACACCATCAAGCTGTGGCATGGTATATCATCACTACGGAAAGTCCTCACTGCGTATCTGCAAATAGAGATTGCAGTGAGACCATCAGGCATACGTTCAAGGGCAGTGGGTATTAGTCTAGGACGTCCCTCACGACTCACACCTCCCCCTGCAGGACCTCCTGGACTACTCCAACGTTCCTCAGTGGCCGAGGCTGCTGTACTCGACGGCATTCCTGCACACGGTGGTGCTGGAGCGGAGGAAGTACGGGGCGCTCGGATGGAACATTCCCTACGAATTCAACCAAGCAGATTTCCAGGCTTCGGTGCAGTTTATCCAAAATCACCTGGATGACATGGATCCGAAAAAGGTAAATGCGCCCACTCATTGTTAATAGGAAAAAAAATAAAACAGCATGTCGACTTTTTTTGTTCATCTGATCACTTATTGGCATTCTGCACCAGGGTGTCTCGTGGGTGACAGTGTGCTACATGTTGGGGGAGATCCAGTATGGAGGTCGAGTCACCGAGGACTTCGACAAGAGGCTGCTGCTCACGTTCCTGCACGTCTGGTTCAACGAGAGACTTCTCGCTTCAGACTTCAGGTATCGTAATGTACATCCAATTGAAGATTCCTGCTCTCAGTAGAACACATAAAAGTAAATGAAAAAATAAGATAAAACATAAATATGAACATGGCATACAGTATATATTACAAGCTTCTAAATTTGTAATTATGCCAAATATTGATATGGCAAATTATACCATCAGTCTTTTTTTCCACAAGAGAGTGTAACATTAAATTCTTGCAGATTCTACCTAGGTTACAACCTTCCCATGTGCAAGATGCAGGCAGAGTACCTAGAGTTTATCAGCATGTTGCCGGCCACTGACTCCCCGGAGGTATTCGGCCTCCACCCCAACGCTGACATCACGTGAGTTTATCTCTCTCCTTTCGCTCTTCTACTGTTTCCACACAACACAGCAACTTGACGATATCGATGGTTTTGTTATTCATACTAGTTTCAAGCACAGTTCACAAGGGTGATAGCCATGTGCTATTTTATGATTACTAATATCTCTTGCCCATTTTGTTTGTGTCGTTGGTTCTATTTAATGGATAATAATAGTCGTTTATCTTGTCCATTTTGTTTGGTGATATTCAGTTGCAGTTACGTCACAAGATCCGCCTTTACTTATTGAAAGAAACGCTCTTGAAAACATCTGTCCCCACAGGTACCAAATCAACACCGCTAAGAGCATCCTGGATACCATCCTCAGCATGCAGCCCAAGGAAGGGGGGCAGCGGGGCGGCGAGACGCGCGAGGTCGTTGTGTCAACGCTAGCGCATGACATGATCATGAAGTTGCCTGTTGATTATATTCAGCATGAGGTACAGAGGAAGACTGAGAGACACAAAGAAAGAGGGAGGAGGGGAGGGAGTAACGAAAGGAGAAGGGGGAGGGAGGAAGGAATGAAAAGAATAAAATGTTAAATTTGCACTATCTAAACTATTTGTGCAGGATGTTAGAAAAAAAATCTAAAATCAATTTGTTTGCCCTCCAGATCAAGGAGGCCCTGCAAAGGATGGGCGCAATCTTGCCCATGAACATCTTCCTCAGGCAGGAGCTCGACCGCATGCAGAAGGTAAGGACGTCTGGCTATTTTTATCTTCTAATATGATGTCCCATTCCATAGTCAGGTTGCACTCTTGCGTCAATTGTTGCAGTTATCAGTGATTGCGTTAAGATATTGTTATAATCAGCAGTTTCCAATTATTGTATTATATTAAATAGTCTTTGCGTAGAAATCCTGAATTGCTTATGTATAGATGAATGTTTATTCGCTATTCCTTTTTGTGCAATCAATCATAAAACAGTACCGTTGACACCAAAGAGAGTCGACATCAACAAAAGATACATTTCCTTTTCATTCGTTGCAGGTCCTGAAGGTGGTGAGGCAGAGCTTGCATGACCTACATCTAGCCATTGAAGGTACCATCATCATGAGTCCGTCTCTCAAGGACATGTTGGACGCCATGTACGACGCCCGGGTGCCGGAAAGGTGGCGAAAGGTACAAATAGAATGGTAGTAAAATAAGATAAAAATAAATCTGGATCCTTATGGATTCCTTGTGGTACGATTCCCTCTGCGGAAAGTGTTTCGTTTACGGCCCAGGTTTCAGCTCTGCAAATAGTTTTACACGGACCAAACTTTATAAATGATTATTAGTTGTGGATAGCGCTGATGCAGTCTTACTTCAAATGACCCCTGAATCAAAAAGCCTGGTGCTGAATTGATAGTGCTCTGTACCGTTCTCAGGTGTCGTGGGAGTCGAGCACCCTCGGTTTCTGGTTCACTGAGCTGATCGAACGCGACTGTCAGTTCCGCCGCTGGTACACACACGGGCGACCCAAGTCCTTCTGGATCACGGGATTCTTCAACCCACAAGGATTCCTGACTGCAATGCGACAGGTGACACCCGCTTGTGTATTACTTTTCTTTTTGGTCAAGTGTAAGATTTTAAATTGGACTATATTTAAAATGCCATTCAAACTATTGCTGGCGTGAAAACTGGCACTAAGAACATCAGCAGGCTGAAACTCCCTTATTCCCAAAGTTCGTATAAAATGTTTAACATGTTTCATCAGTTGTATTACTTAGTCATATTTAGATTCATGATTTGATGTATCTTTTTATAAATAAAAAACTCACTCTAGGCCTTTACTAACTATATGGCATTAACAGGAAGTGACACGGCAGCACCGCGGTTGGTCTCTGGACTGTGTCATCCTACAGAACTTGGTAACTCGCTTCAACCGCGAGGACATCCACGACCCACCTCCTGAGGGCGTGTATGTGTACGGACTCTTCCTGGAGGGCGCATCCTGGGACCGCAAGCAGGGCAAGCTAGCAGAATCACGAGCAAAAGTAAGAACTTACTTAATATTTCTTATCAAATATTTAATCATAGCTAGGAAGTGCCATTACTTTTAGAGTGTTAAATTGGCATACAGTTTTAAAGTACAGCGACTACAGAATAAAAGGCCCCTAAATTACCAGCACTACCTCAAGTGGTACCAGTCATGAAATTTAATACCGAAACCGCAAATACTATCAAGTCTCGTCGTTACTACCTAGCAGCACGGTGCTTTCCTC
>NW_028234411.1:14700907-14713407 GCF_977035675.1 Penaeus japonicus
AGTAATAGAGGAAGGAAGAAAACAAGAAATCGATGCAAATTTATCTAAGATCGGGGAGGAACCACCACCATATTACCAAATGAAAAGGATGGCTCAGATCCATCATCCATGAGAAGAACCTGTAAGAGACGTTAATGGTAAAGATGTCTTTTATTGTGTTAATATGCTTATACGTATAAGTACATATCTGTGTCGATAAATATGTACAATGCAACTGTATAATTAGGCTCACGCATAGTTAAACATTTTACATTTTATATACACGAGCGTATATGACAACGTAAACATTTACATCAATGATCCCTCAACTTACACCACATGCTTGTTGTCGATTCCTTGTGCTCAAACATCAGTCTGAAGCTGTTAACGCTTTCAAAGGAAATAAAATAACCCACTGCACCACCTGTCACATATTTACTTTTAGCTAAGGTAAGTAATCGAGAGTGTTGCGCGATAAACCTCAATCCTGACGGGGGCGAGTTAAATCACTTGGCTGACACAAACTCGGGTTTTCGTTCATTGCCACTCTTGGAAAGCAGAAATGTGGCAATTCGAAATAAAAGCCAATACTAACGAATTTGGTATCGATGGATTCCATTCCTTATACACCTTGTAGTTCGGCCGATTCGAACAGTAGCGATAATATTAGCAATATTTAACCCTTTGCGGACAAGGCCTATGAATTTAACGGGAGAGTTGGTGGATTGCAGGAGGCTTTGACCCAAAACCATTTTTCCCCGCCCAGTTCTTCCTTATTTATACACTACATTACTGAGCATCTACACTTTTTAGTGTTTTATCAGATTGTGAGACTTTGTGTGTACAAGTATGTTATGACAATGTTTAGACATATAATACCTGTAGTTTAGACTCCATATAGGCATAAGATGCACCATACATTCACAAATGTAAGAAATACAATTGACAACTATATTCCCACCTACCTCTTAGTGCAACTTGACAAAATAGCCAAACTGGCAGTGGCACCTTATGCACTTGCCATATAATTCATAATGTTCATGGCATCAATGTTTTACCATCCATTTTCAATAGGTGAAGAAAGGTGCGACACCAGACACTTGCTGCTGTATTCACAGTTATAGGCTAGCAAAACACCACCACATATATTGTGAAAGGATAGAGCTTTTAGACCTCCATGAATATTCATTATCATGGTATCCCATTCTTTATTTTATGCCTTGTTAGTATGACATTATACAAAAGTGTAACTTGGTACTATGTGAGAGGTAATTGTTAAACATACTTACAGGTGCATATGCAATAAGATTTATGTACCAGTAGCTAAAATATGCACTTATTTTTATTACTCTGAACTATTGATACAGAGAAGAGAATCTGTCTAATGCACATTCTGGACTGAAAAGTTTGCTTTTGAGCATGAAAAGATAGGAGATTCACAATTTTAGAGCATTATAGAGAGAAATGATTAGGTACTCTGTAAATTAATGCCAGCATTATCACTAATAAATTCATAGGATTCATAGAAACTTTGATTCCAGATTTGTTTTCATCAAAAATGAAGTTTGTGGTGGAGCAAGCTAGTAAAGGTGGTGGCCGCATTGGAAGGCTGACAGGGTTGAGGAGCCAGCCCACAGCTGTTCATAATACTCCTCTGTCTATCATATCTACACTGGGTGGTAGTGCACCGCATCTGACTCAAGTAAGGAGATGAAAGGAGGTTTCTATACCATTAGTTAGATTCTATTCAAAATGCCTGATGATATTTCTTTCTTTCTCTTTTATACAAATATGTTATATATATGATGTGACCATATTCAATGTATGTACTATCATTTTTTTCAATCATTGCATTGATAAAAGCAATGTTAAGATTCCTCACGAACATTCCAGTGCATTATAAGCATTTTTCGTTAATGTGTGACAATGCCCCCCCCCACACACACACACACACACACACTTATTCTGGTTGTTAAAGTATACTGAGATGTATTCCAGTAATTTTCTTCACCTTGAGTGAGTCAAAGGAAGTGATTTTATAATCCTTATCACACAAGATTATATAGATTATGTCAGATATTTGTACAGTATTGCTTCCATTAAAAGATATAATATTTATACTTTTGCAGGATGTTTTACACTTGGTAGTAGAGAAGGAAGTGCCAGTGTGTGTTCCTGCGCAACATTTTTGTGAGCTAACAAAAACTCTCCAGAAATTCAAAAAAGGTGTAGCACACTTTTCAGCACTCAAGGTAGACAGTTTGTTTAAATGGTTTAATTGCTTTTGATTTTGTTTTCTTTATTTCTGTGTAAGATACTGAATCAGTATTGTTGGGAAAAAAATAATGACAATAATATCCATCTTTCTAATATGTGATTTTTTTTTATGAGAATTCTAATTTATTTTCATAAATCTAGATTAACCTTATGTAAGCTTCCCATATTGTTTATTGTCAAAAAGAAAATACTAATGTTATGTGTTGTAAATCTCTTTCAGAGTCATGGTGTATGTGTAACAGTCCAGGATGCCACAAAAATGACACCAAGTGGCTATAATGAGAAAAAAGGCATTTCTGTATGGACATACGGGGGCAGACAAATCATTGCAGCTGAAAAGTAATTTTTATATTATTCTTCTTTATATCATTCTAGTTTGATGTGATAATTATTCTATTGCAAAGTTTTCTCATTACATTACATTAGTATAAAATTATGGTTTCTGCAGATACATGGAGTTAGTGGAGTCTATGCAACCTGACTGGTATGAAGCTCTAAATGATGCAGACACAGATGGAAACTCCTCAAAGAAGAGAATATCTAAGTCAGTCATGAACTCTACAGTTATGTTGGATCAGTGCATAGACATCAGTAAAAAGAAGCAGGTACCTTATAGTGATTAAAGGTGATTAAAAGTGAGAGAGTAAGAGTGAATGAATGAATGAATGAGAGGGAGAGGGAGAGAGGGAGAGAGGGAGAGAGGGAGAGAGGGAGAGAGGGAGAGAGGGAGAGAGGGAGAGAGGGAGAGGAGAGAGGGAGAGAGGGAGAGGGAGAGAGGGAGAGGGAGAGAGAGGAGAGAGAGGAGAGAGGAGAGAGAGAGAGAGAGAGAGAGAGAGAGAGAGAGAGAGAGAGAGAGAGAGAGAGAGAGAGAGAGAGAGAGAGAGAGAGAGAAGAGAGAGAGAGAGAGAGGAGAGGAGAGAGAGGAGAGAGAGAGAGAGAGAGAGAGAGAGAGAGAGAGGGAGAGAGAGAGGAGAGAGAGAGGGAGAGAGAGAGGAGAGAGAGAGAGAGAGGGAGAGAGAGAGAGAGGAGAGAGAGAGAGAGAGAGGAGAGAGAGAGAGAGAGAGAGAGAGAGAGAGAGAGAGGAGAGAGGGTGAGAGGAGAGAGAGGGAGAGAGGAGGGAGAGAGGAGGAGAGGAGAGAGAGGGAGAGGGGAGAGAGGGAGAGGGGGCGGAGAGAGGGAGAGAGGGGGGGGAGAGAGAGAGAGAGCGAGAGAGAGAGAGAGAGGGGACAGAGAGAGAGAGAGAGAGAGAGAGAGAGAGAGAGAGAGAGAGAGAGAGAGAGAGAGAGAGAGAGAGAGAGGGAGAGGGAGAGAGAGAGAGAGAGAGAGAGAGAGAGAGAATGAGAGAATCATGATATTTACAGTCAAATGGTAGATGTGCTGTCATGTTGAAGTGCCAATATGGGTATTGAATATCACTTTTGATGCATTTATTAAAAGAGTCCACCATTTGACTTGAATTATAATATAGATTTGTGCATTTGTTATCATTGTCATGGTATAATTTAAAACAGCTTCTCTGATATACGGGTGTCATGACATGCATAATGTCACCAATTAGGCCTAAAAGATGTGTCAATGCGTACATGACATGACAACAGGATATGCTCACAGTTGAAGTGTGCACACAGCATGAAGTATTATGGCTGTAACAGTGCTAGCTCCAGAGCCACCGGGTTCCAAAGTAAGCCTAAACCTGCATTTTATGATGGATTTATTGATAGATACTGTTTGACCTAGTCTGCGCTACCCAGAGGGCAAAGAAAACACTTTCCCCGTCCCTCTAATTTTTAGCTGGTGCTGCTCGTAGACTGCCCATCCGGAATAGGTTAATAAAGTTTTATTTCCTTATTTATATAACAAAACAAAGGCTTATATATCTGTGAGTGTGAGCATCCATATGTGTGTATCTTTATGTATGTGTGTGTATGCATTTTTTAATAATTCATTTTTACTTTTACAGGGGCTGTCTGATGCTGCATTATTTGCACCATTATTAGGGGGTCACAGTATAGATGAACGTAACAGATTTTCCAAAGCTGTAGTTGAGAAAACTAAAGATGATGCAATATCAGGATTCTCACTTTTGGGTTTACACACTAATGGTGTAACAACAGAGAAGCTTGACTTGAAACTACTCTCCAACCTTGTAAAAGTGTCTTTGGTAAGTATAAGCATGCTTTTAAAAAGAAGTGGAACTTTTCTTTATAATGGTTTATATTCCTTCCAAGTGTCTTATGCAGCTTCTTTTGGTTATTTCTAGTTACCTTTTGGAGATCTTGGTTAAAGTGTTTTTTCCAGTTTCAGTTCTTTGGAGAGTCATTAAAAGGGAAAGATTCTTATTCTTAATATTTTATTCTGTAGAGAGAAAAATAAATCCAGCACTCATGGCATTTGTTCATTAAATTCCTAGTTTTTAGGATGATTTAGGTTAAAATACAGTTATTAAATGATATTAGAAATATGTTTTAAAATCAAAATGTATTTCCAGACTCTAAATAATGTCTTTGGAATGTCTTAAAGCAGCTCTATTAGTATGTTTCAATATCCACATTTCCTTCATTTACCTTTTACAGTAACTTTTGGTAAGGTTGTTAACTGAGCTTCCAATTTACAGTAGATATAATTTGTTGTTTTATAAAAATATTCTGTGACCCTCAATACATGTAGGACCCCTTACCTCAAGATCTCCCTCGACAAGCATCGGGCGCATGGAATCCACTGGCCATCATCACCCTAGTGCAGCAGGGTGTGGATATCTTTGATTCTTCTTTCCCATATTTAGTTACTGAGAGAAAAGGAGCTCTCATCTTCCCCTTAAGCCTAACCATGTGAGTTTTTATAAGTAAAACCCTTGTTATGATAATGAAAGTATATGATTGCTGTGTATATGAAGTATGAAGTATTTTTATTTTGTCAATTAATTTTTTTTTTTTTATAGTTATCCCCTGAAGTCTAGTTATTGTGTGTCCCTAAAGACAAGTCTGTGCAAACAATTTTTTTTTTTCTGACAGATACTTCTTATATACATCCTTATGCATAAGGGAAATGCATACAAAATTTTGATGAAAAAAAATCAATTTATTTACAGCAGTTAATAAAGATGAACTCAAAAAGATTTCTATAGTTAAGTCAATTAATTAATAAAATAATGCAGAATTGAAGTTTTCCCTATTTTTCTTTGCTGATGTGATTGACCTAGATTTACTTTGACAGTTGACTCTAATTTTCAGGGAAAGTCCTGATGAGAAAGTCCTCAAAAAGGAAAACTTGGAACATCAAAATAAAAAACTGAAATCAGATAAGAGCATTGAGGCCAGTAGTGAAGATAAGCAAACAAACAAGGAAGAAGATGCCAAAGAGAACATTCCAGAAGATGAATTATCAAGTGCATATGAAATTTGTTTAAAGGATAAAAGGTATGAAAGTTTCACCTGTTTTATGGGACTTCTTATATCAAAATCAAAAAACAACTTTTGGAGTTTCAGTACATGGGAGATTTTTTGAGAGATGTAGTGTGCAAATCTCAGATAGTCTTTGGAGTTAGAGACCTGTCTTATTTTTTTTTCTTTCTTTTCTTTTTCTTTTTCTTTTTCTTTTTCTTTTCCCTGTTATTTTTCTTAAGTGTTTCTATTTGATTAGACTTACATTACTAATAAGCAGATATGGGATCATTATATGTATAATATAATTGATTCAGAATGTAGTTCCATGCTCTGTCTATGATTTTCAATATGCAGGTATGTTTGATTAATATTTTGATAACATGAGATTCACCCTTGAACTATAACTTTAAAGAATATGCAGTTTAGGCTTGAAATGTGTTGGCGTGGATATATATCATAGAGAAATGCAAATACATTTGATTACTTATATCCTATTTCATTACACTAGTATGTATGCTAATCTATAGAAAAATATTGTATATATTGTATGTGATTTTCTATTCTATACATAAATTTTTGTTTTTTGCTATGATTTGTTTCACAATATGTTAAATTAGGTTTGTTCTATTGATTACATCTAAGAACATGTTATTGACAGAAGCTAGGCTATGACTAAAGATGTATTGATATTTGACATACAAGGAATTAACCCAATAACAGTTTTAGATCAGCCTGGTCTTAACGGCGGGTATTTCAAAATGTGTAGGTCCAACACCTTAGGCTATTCACCCACTCAAGCCGTGGCCAACCACTACAAATATGATCACCCAGCCTTCTGGCCATACAAAAAGCCATGATGTGATATTCTGTCCCCGGCGGCAAGTGCTTCCACCACATGACATGTTCTCATGTCACCCATCATCAACCTGTTAAAGACGGGACTGTTTTGGCTCCAAATGGTCGAAATGCCGGGATATTTCAAAGGCATAAGCCTAATGCTTTGAGCTATTCGCCCGCACTGTCCGTGGCCAAGCACTACACGTCCGATCACCCAGCACGCAGGTCAGGAGGATAGCCAAGATGAAATATCTCATCCCCAGCAACTGATGCTACCACCACTTGACATGATATCTTGTCACCTTTTGTTAACCCATAGGCAGCGGATGGCATGATTTGCTGCAAGGGCAGAGTCGGTCATAGACGCGGATGGCACCGTGCCAGACATGTAAACCAGCCATCTTACTGCACAAACATTTATTTAATACCGCGACCAATGGGTTAAGGGGTTAAAAAGGCACTCCTAAATTTGGAGGTGTGTGAGGAATTTTTGTGCAGCTGGGAACATAGTTGGGGCAAGAGTGGTGATAGGGGAACCAGAAAGTTTTGTAGGGAATAGAAAGGGTAAACTAAGTCTGGCCTCTCTTGATTAGACATGCTCCAGTGCTTAAAGGGTTAATAAAAGAATTAAAGAAAAATAAAAGAATGGAGTAAGCAGGGGAGCTCAGGGAGACCTCATTGACATTTTCATGACAAATCACTTGTGGAACCATCTATATGTATAAAAAGATAATAAGACAAAGAAATAGTGGACATGAGACATCAACAGACATGCACCAGTGCTTAAATGGGTTAATAAAAGAATTGAAGAAAAATAAAAGAATGGAGTAAGCAGGGGAGCTCAGGTGGACCTAATTGACATTTTCATGACAAATCACTTGTGGAAAAGATAATAAGACAAAGAAATAGTGGACAGTGCAAATATCCATGATTCCTTATTGATGATTTTCCTGCTGTAGAAACTGACCATAGTGATATGATCCCTAAATAATGTAATGTGATAGCAAGGCTTTATGAAACTGGTTAAGGTGCTTGATTTGGGTGTACATAGGATGGATGAATGTGGATACAGGAGATTCAAGATGTGTTTTATTATTCTAAAGTAGATTGATCCTGGAATCTTTTATTTTATTAAGATATTTTTAGCTATAGTGCTTGTTGTTAGAGTTGTCATTCTTATATTTAGATATAGATTTGTAAGGAGAGAATTAAAATTTTAAATTTTAGTTGCCAAAGAATCTTCAACTTACAGTTTTAAGACACAGAAGCTGGACAGAACTGCCTTGCTTCCAGTTTACCAGCTTTGCAAAATGAGCTTGTTAGATTAAAAAGTTTAGGATTTCTCTGGGCACTTGAAATAACACTTAATGTGATTGGCAGGTCAGATGTTTTTCATTCCTATGGTTCTGGCCTGTATTGTTCTATTGCCACATTCTTATAGGGAATACAGAATAGAAGTTTTGATTGCTTCCCCTTGGGTGCACATTGTCATTCAGAGGTGTGTGGGTAGGATATATACAGGATGTTAGAATTTTTCAGATTTTTTTTGCCTATAATGACTCAATGATGTATGAAATTAATAATGTCATACTTTTTGCATAATTGCATGTATACTCAAAAAGCAAGAATAAGCTTCAACAGTATAACATACTAACTGTACAGCTTGTTAGCTAAAATGACTCAATTATATTCTTGTCAACAAGATATCTGATAGGAAAAGCTGGATGGCCACTAGTGGTACCCCAGATGGGTTTTATTTCAGAGTGAGGCAGCTTCGAGCCAAATATCAAGACCTAGTTTCGCTACTTGTAAAACATATCAGCTCATTATTTTCTTTATACTCAGTGTGATGAAAGTATTGTGGTTTTATAGGAGGACAAAAAGGAACTTTAATTTTGTAAACTAATACAAAATAATAACAATCCACAAGGACTCATTGTAGACAATGGGCATGGTTTGAGTCACCTTCCTCTTCTCATTCTGCCTGTACATCCTTGATTGGTGGTGCTTTAGAGCAAGAGATTGACATCTTATATGTCTTTGCTCTCTGAAGATAATGCCAGCTAGAGACCATTCAAGGCTTTCTCTCCTGCTGGTGCTTGGAGAAAGTGGTGCTATCTATATTTTAGATTTTAGATTAAACCCATTTAACTGCATATTACGGCAGTTGTATTAATTTTGATTGCAATTGTCATCATCATCATAATACAGTAAAGAAACACACAATCCAATCTCCTCCAACATCAAAAATGCCATGAAGATTCTCATCATGTACATTATGACACCCGCCTCAATCCAAAAACTTGTATGTCATCATGGTTAACCAATTTGGAACACATTGATGCCATGAGCATTTTTGACCATATGCAAGGTGTGTGAGGTGTGTACAGCATATATTCCTTCTTATGGAGAATAAAAGACAAAACTGCAAGATTTATTTCTCTAAACATTGTCATATCCATGCCAGTACCTGCTTTAAGTCTCACTTGACAAAGCACAAAGCAGTGGAGAAGATTTTCTGTACCCTAATGTATAAAGGAGTAAGAGGTGGCCAGAAAAAAGGGTTGTGGAGCGAAGAATGAGTCTCCCTTGTTCTACCAAACCTACTGAATGGCAGCCCCACAGCAATTACATGGGCATTTTTGCAATGGTTCAACTGATTTAACAATTTTGCAGAGATAGGAGTGATTATTTAAACTAAAAGAATGTTTATTTTATCAGACTTGTTTGGTATATCTATGATATATGATAATTGTGAACAGATTAAAGGAATGTTTTGATTCAGTATCAGTAGATGATTATATCTTCTGCAATGGTCTTAACCCTCTTGTGACGGGTGGTACACAACTGTACTGCGCATTCTAGGCCTATTCGCTGGGGACACGATACGGCATCGTTTATTTAACTGATTTAGGCCTATGCGTTCGAGAGCCCCGGCATTGTGACATGCAAGGCTGGAATGCCCCCGTCGTAAATGGGTTAATAGATTATGTAAATTTACAAAAGAAGCCAAGATTAGGGAAATAGCTAAGAGAGAGAGTGAAAGGGAAAATGAAGGTGAAAGCCTATGTATATGAGGGGACAGGGTGCATGCATATGGAATATGTATATGGTAATGCTTTTGATTTATTAGTCTTTTAATATTTCAGTAATTTCTACTCAACAAAGCCACTGCTGGCTGGATGTCAGTGTTACACTTGCCAGAACTTCACTCGGGCATACATTCACCATCTCATAAATGTTAATGAACTCCTGGGACCAGTTTTATTGATGATGTAAGTACTTTTGGATTTATGCATGTGCTATGCTACATACAAGTACATTATTTATACACTGGGAAATAGTTAAGTCAACTGGAATGAGTACATTTATTTCACAGTTGTTTTCAAGTAATATATATATATACATATATATATATATATATTATATATATATATATATATATATATTATATAACTATATATATATATATTTTTTTTTATTTTTTTTTTTTTTTTTTTTTTTTTTTTTTTTCCAGTACTGTAGATAAGATTTAGTGTTTATGATAAGGATATTATCATAAGTTTTACACTTACACTGTGCTATTAAACTTACAGAAAAAATCAGCTTAACAGATATATCAGAAATAAGTTAACAGATGGAATAGCAAAACCCATGTGAAGATAGTATTTCATTGTGTGATATAGTATGTAATGTTTAAGTGGACTAGTTACAACTTTTTGCTGGACTGATTGTCAGATATTAAGGGATGCTTAACTGTGTCTTTTTTCTTTATAGGCATAACTTACACCACTGGATGACCTTCTTCTCAAGCATTCGGTCAGCAATGAAGAATGATTCTTTAGAAAATCTTAAAACTTTATTACAGAGTCATATATCAGAAACCGGGAAATTATAGCCTTTGTTACAGTAGTTTTTGTGGAGTTATGCCCAAGTATACAGTATAAGACCAAGTGCTTTTAAGAGTTTCATAATGTCATATTATATGGAATTACAATATTTTATGAGCATGGGTTTTTATAGAATATAATTCTTTTGACAGAATGTTATCTTTAAAGTGATTTTTTATTTGATGTTTATTGTTCATGTATAATGAAATCTAAGGATTCTCAAGAAAAAGAAAAAAGAAAAAAATCCAGTTGAGGTTTTGGTACATAATTTGAGAATTATTAAAAGAAAATATTTTGTAAGATGCATTTATGCATACTTTATTTAGATCACTTTGTATTTAATTGTTTTCTGAGAATCTATGATTGTTAGTTATTTTTCTATTGTTCACTCATGCACGAGCTACAAGACTAGAATAAAGGGGAGAAACAGAACTCAAGGAGAACTATTATGATGCTATGAAAAGTTCAAAGTATAGAGCTTGCATGTCTCTGTATATGGAAATTGAAATAAACTGCAATTTCTAGTAGGATTTTATATTTAGACAATTATGTCAAAGATGAAATTAAATCTTATTATAGATACCCATTGGCTGTTGATTTTTTCCTTTCTCAGTAGACACAAATTGTAGCAAAATAAGGGTGATTAAGAATTTCTTTACTTTAACCACAGTATGTGCCATTCAGAATCCGGAATGTCCAAGAGAAAGATTATTGAGACCCCAGAACTCATTCCTATGTCACAGACCTATTATGAAACAGTTTGAAGATATGACTACTGTGCATTTCGTTAGGTCCCAACATCCCCACAAGAGCATTAATGGCGTGCGGACCTAGTAGTAAGTTTATAACCTTCATTCCCTCACACCATACAATGATGTGGATAATGACAGCATTGATGATAGACATTATAATAATTATATTTTTGATAGTGATGATATTAATGATGATTGTAATGATAAGGCTAGTGATGATACTGATAATGTCATATGTTTGTCTGCTGATACATATAATTTAACATCAAAAAAAGATTCTCTGCATAAGCTGGATGCAAAGTTAGTGACCCAGATGGACCAATACTCTCATTCACCACTTGCCACCACTAAGCCTGCATGCATTTTGAATCAAATTATATCAAATGATTTTTTCCGCATAATATTTTCTAGAGAAATGTGCCTTTTCACAAAAAATATGAGGTTTTTATAAAATGTTATTATCACACAAGCTGAACTCTTTTACATGTCTCTACAGAGTAATATGGCTCTATTTAACCCTTGTGCAAGGGGCATGTTTCACTTAGTTGGATCACTTTTGTATTGCATTTTTCTTGTTAAAATTACAAATTATCTATTCTACCACATGCCGATTATTATCACTTTGCTGATATATTTACAGATTCAAGAGTTATAAACACAATCATCTTAAGATACCCAGCCAAGGTTGAGCATAAGATTTGGCCCATCTTGGAAGGGTTAACATACAAGACCATAATAATGACAAAAAAAGATTGTCTAAAAAAAAGTAATTCAGTTGCCTGACTGATGGCCCACAAAAATATGCCCATTGGGGAAAACACCTAAGCCAGACTACCAGTTCATGCCAGATTAGGAAAATCATTTAATATTTGAACCTCCCAGCTGATGACCATGACCAAAGTTGCAGGAATGTATAGAAGATGAAGTATAAGTGAATTGCTACCATAAATAGAACTTGGTAGTTTATTGAAATTAATTTATCTATAAACAGCCTTGAACAATTCTTATTTAAATGCCGTTGATATACCATTCTTTTTGAGAGATGTGCAAAAGCAATATCATTATGGCCAATATTCTTTTGGCAAGGAGGAAATATAATTTGTCATAATTAGTGAACTTATCTAGCAAAAGCATGTATGTACCAGGTGTTTCTATTCTTAAACATGCCTTTTTTTATCTTGTTTTTTCATCTCAAAATTAGACTGGGTGAAGAGTTGACATTGCTGTAGATATTAGGTTAATTAGTTAAGTGCAGGAGCCTTTTTATCAACTGGCATTGAGTCTCTGGTGTGTGATATGCTATCTCAATATCCAAAGTGAAGTGCAACTAACCTGTTCCCGACAGGGCCATTTCGCCTTAAAAAGACCAAAATTCCGGGACT
>NW_028234411.1:14720907-14740907 GCF_977035675.1 Penaeus japonicus
AGTAGGCCTAGGATTAGGCTCTTGTTTGGAACCATCTGTTTGTAGAAAAAAGAATAATCAAGTAAAACTATGCAGTAAGTAGTTAAGACATTGCTGAAAGGAATAGGTTTGCTTGCTCACTCTACTAGTGCCACCTGTGTGGCACTAGTAGAGTGTGTTTTATCTCAGAGCAAGGTAACTTCCTTTCACTCATTATTATACTAGAGCCATGTCTGTGTTCTTTTTTTTGTGTTTTGCTGTATTTTGAGACCTAAGTGTACTATATGAAAGGCTTAATCATTGTTACGTTAGTCTAAAATTGTAGTATAGGGTCCATATTAGCTCATTATGAATGGGTGCTTTCTGTATTTGGGATTCTAGACTAAACCATTCTCCAGGCAGCAACAGAAATGAAGGCTGTGGGTGACACCTAACTATGGTCTCTAATAAGTATTAAATTCAGAGAATAAGGATAAACAGAAGGATGCCGACCTCCAACTCTAAGGTACCAATGGTACAGGGTGTGGAGGCAGAATGAGAAAAGGTGAATTGGACCATGTGCAGTGCCTGCAATGTTACACTGTGCCAGCATGGCTGGTTTTTGCTTTGGCACTCGCAGCTGTAAGTACAAGTCACCTTCATCTTCTCCATCTCATTGTTTTTTTTCATTCAGGATGTTTTTTATTATAATATTATTATATTGAAAAGGCCAGTCAGATTCCATATATAAATCTCATTATATAGTAAAGCAGAAAAACTGACAAGCTCAGAAAAGACTTCATTATCATAACAAGTGAATGGAAGAGATTTGAGAAAGCTCGTGATGCTCCCTCCCTCTGAAATGAAACCTTTTTGTCTGGTGTGCTGCCCAGGTAGTGGTCTTGTGGTCCAGATTAGAAAATGGATACCCTGTGTCCAACAAGTTAGATAAGGAATCAGTCCAACTTTCTATCTTGCTAGAATGTGTGGTAGAAATCTGTTGGCCTCTGCTACAGTACCATAGGTGTGGAGGCCACAGCTATTACATGACACTTCCCTACTGTTGGATTGGACAAGATTGAAGGCCTTGTATTACAGATGGCAGCTGTTTTTACAAAAATCTAGAGGGAAGATAGCACATATCCCAGTACAATGACATGTTCTTCCATGCGCGGGGGAATGTCTTACTTTAATTACTCCTTCCTCTACACCTCTTGGATTTGGTGTTAGATTTTCAATTATCTTCCATCATATATAATAATGTATCTTTCTCTCCATCTTTGTAATGAGAATAGTCTTAGTATTGATAGTCTTTCCCAGTAGCTAACACCTATCATGTTGCCTATTTTTCTTGTAACATTATATCTTTTGTAAGATGATTCCATACTTGGAATCTTGGAATCACTAGTTTTGGTAGAAGGTGTTTTCGATCTATTGTGTTAAGTCATCACCACCCATCCACTCATAATGTTTCCTTTCATGTCTGCTCTATATAGTGACTAAAGGTCATGTTATTGCTCATATAAAGTCCTAGATCTTTTACTATTTCTTCATTCAATATCTATTCCCTCAACTGAATATACTCATGGTCTCAGAATTCCAGTTGGATTATACCTTTTTAATTTCAAATTTATCAGCACTGAATTTCATAATGTTTTCCTTTGCTCAATTACCTTTTGCCTGCATTTTGTTAGTAAATTTTAATTCCATATTCCCACTTTCCACTAATTCCAAGCTCCTTAATTGTATTAATTAAAATTTTGATCTAATTTGTCAAAAGCTTTTGCAGAATCTAGGTATAATATATTAACTTCTCTATTTTCAGTCCGATCACTTAATATGTATTTGCATTGAATTAGAATTTGGCATAAACAGGATCTACCACTACAAAAACTATGTTGTCTGGGATTTATCTTATTTCTTTGTTCTAAATATTGGACAATTTTTTTCCCCTAAAACCCTTTCAAAAAATATATTATGTGAGATGTTAATGTCTCTGGTTTATAGTTTTTGGCCTGATCTTTGTTTCCACCTTTATACATAGGGATTTTGTTGCTTTCCTTCAGTATATAAGGGATAATCCCAATGTCCAAGGATTTCCTCCAAAGGGTTACCAATGGTTTTGTTATTGTTTTTTAAAAAGATTGCTGGAATTTCATCAGGTCCAGCTGCTGAGTTTGTAGCAATATCTTTGATTGGCTCTAGGATATCTCTTTCATTGAAAGTTATAGCAGTGAGACATTCAGTTTCATTAATTATGTTGAAATGGTGTTCAAGATCTGATATTGATTTTTTTATTCTAAGAATTCTGAAAACTTTTTCATGTTGGATTTTAAGTGATTCAGCTATTTCCTTTGTATCAGTTACCAAAGCACCATTATTCTCAAGAGGCCCAATTTATGCTTTTCTCATTAATTTGTTGTTTACATTTCTCTTTATTACTTCAACTGCCCATCTTCAACAATTTTTTAATTTTTTTATTAAATCTGTGTTCTATTTCTTTCTTGTTTGACATGATCTGGTGTCACATTCAGTTTCAGTGCTATATTCTTCTTCTTTCTCAATAGTATTCTTTGATTTCTTGATAGAATATTCTTGCTTTGGTTCTTTACTTGGGGCTGTTTCGTCATTTATGGTTTCAATGCCGGGGCTCTCGAACGTATAGGCCTAAATCAATTATATCATCGACGGCGTATGACGGCACCCGTGCTATCATATTACATAATCGCCGTCTGTGGCCGGCGGCCAGCGGTATTGGGTTAAGACTTCAATATCTCTGTGTTTCTTCAAGTGATTTATTTATAATTCCCCAGTCAGTTTTATAGTGACTGAAGTTTAAAGATTTTAGACTATTTTCTACTTGAGATATTTGTTTTTCACCATCTTTATATTTTTAACTTATTTAATGTCACTTCTACAATATTGTTCTCTGACTGAGGTAAATAGATTAATGAAATATGATTTATCTCTTCTCCTTTACAAATGAAAATAAGGTCAAGTTTCCTCCCTTGTTGGCATTTTGATTATTTGGTTGAATTTTGAATTTCTTTGTTTCCCAATCAGTACAGGGAAATCATTCTCCAAGTATTATAATATTTTGGATTTCCCATGTATTTACCAGATAATGACTAATAATGCTTAAAGCTTCACTGAAAGAAGTTTCTGTTGTGCAAGGATGTCTGTATATAACTATGTATAATTCTTTTGTATTTCTAGTCAATACCCATTGTAATTTCAGTGTATTGCATTACAGAATCTGTTTTTGCTGCTAATTCTTTCCAAATAAAAAAGCTACTCTTCATCTACTTCTGTTTCTTCTGTCTTTCCTTATTAGTTCATAGTTGTTGATTTTAATTTCTTCATTTCTAATGTATTCAGTTAGGTGTGTTTCTGTGAGCTATCACTGAAAATCTGTTGATATTTGCCATGTCCTTTAGGTATATTAACCCTCTCGTGACGGGTGGTACAACATTGTACCGCGCATATTAGGCCTGTTCGCTGGGGACGCGATATGCCGTCGGTTATTTAACTGATTTAGGCCTAAGCGTTCGAAAGCCCCGGCATTGTGACATGCAAGGCTGGAATGCCCCCGTCGTGAATGGGTTAATTTTATTTGGTTTGTTTTTGGATATCAACCTTGAATATTTAATAATATGAAAGTCTCTAACCTGTTTCTTTGAATGTACATGCAAATCATGACACCTGTCTGCAATGGGTGAAGCACTGAATCTTGAACTCTTCTAGTTGGTCTTTTAGAATTACAGCGTTTCTGAAAATTTGCTTGATCACTTATTTTTAGGTCTTTTAACTCTTCCTATTAGATTTGTATCCGCTTTATCTCAGATTTCTTTTCTATGCAATATTACTCACTACTTTCTTGTTGGCAACATTCATTATGAAAAAGGTGATCCTGTTATTGATCTATTGCTATCACATAGTCAAGACTCTCTTTACTGTGGTCCAAGCTATATTCGGTGCTCATCCAGCGATATCTATATGATGTGGAAACTTGCATCACTGACTAAATGTTGCATTTAGTATTAAACTGGCAAAGTCTAGAATTTCCATACAATCTATTTGATATTTTTGAATAAGTTGTTTTTCAGGGAGGCTCTTTTGTCATATATTATTGCCATTTGAATTTTTGAAATAATATTTAGATATATTCTTAGCTATTAGAATGTTTTTTTTTTTTTAGCATTTTAACCCTATGACGACGGTGCGTCACACTCGTGTGACACAGCCAAACTCCCGACGCCGGGGCGTCATGTGATTGTGACGATTACAACGCAATATTGCAATCGCCCGGCATAGGGGACTTCGCGTAGCGAGTGCCCCATCGGGAAAGGGTTAAGGTTTCCTGTAAAAGCAACTTTTCTTACTGTTCATTAGTCTTCTTATGCTTTGGCAATCTATATTTATTACATGGTATCTTTGCCCTTTGTGTCCTTCATGTTACTATTAACCCAACCCCGATGGGCCCGGCGAGAACTGGCAACCCCCTATGCTGGGCCTATGTAATATCGCCTCGGGGACGCCACACTGGTGTGTCGCCCCACCATCAGGCACTTTGCCGTGTCACATGTCATCATAGGGTTAACATCTGAATCTGATCCTTTTGATAACAGGAACATGCACTGGACCACTATGGTGTTCTTTTTATTATTTTTTTATTTTTACATAGATGGCTCCACAAATGGTTATTCACAAAGGAGTCACATACTATTGATCTAACTCGGCTCATCATTCGAATAAAATCAATAAGTGAGGAAAAGTAGACCTTGTAATTGAATCTTTGCAGAACAAGTACTTGTGGAGACCTCTGTTTATTAATTATATTAATAATATTATTATCATGATGATAATGAAAAAAAAAAACATTGGACAGTGTAGCATTACATACTTCTGGAGTTGACTGGTTAATTTTTCCTTAATTTACATTATTATGTGTTGTCATTATTATCATCATTATTATGAATGCTATTTTTACAGCTGTTATTGTAATTATTTTTGTTATAATAATATATATATTTTTTACAAGTTGTGGTCATTGACCTCTGTCATCTCTCACTCTTTCAGACCCATGTACCGTTATCGGGCTGTCCTTTTGAGGGCAAGGTTTGATGAAAACAAAGATGTGAAAGACTTGCGGGTAGCACAACAACTTCTAGAAGACGGCGAGAAGGAACTCTTCAGCCTGATTCAGTATCAGCCGAAAAAATGTTAGTATTTCTGCATATATGTGTTTTACTTTGATACTAAGCATTATAAAATAAGTTTTGAAAATAAAAGGCTAGAATGTTGCTTGTTAACCCATTAACGACGGGGATATCAACGCTGGGATATCTCAAACACGTAAGCCTAACGCTTCAGGCTATTCGCCTGCACTAGCCATGGCCAAGTGCTATATGCCCTTCACCAGGTGTGCCGGCCAGGGGCTGGATTCACTAACATACGATGGTAAGGCATTTACCAGCTGTCAACTACCAGAGCGTTTACCAGTCATGGCAAAGTGGGATTCATCAAGCGATGATAAGTCGCCTGGTAAGGGTAAATAGACTTTATCACCGTAATTTGATGGTAACTCTGGTAAATCGATTCCGCCAATCAGCGAGCGCCTTACATAATTTTTTAGGCTCCTTTGACCAATCCCGTAACATGTAAACAAAACCTGATCCAACAGCGAGACTTTTTTGTTTCAAGAAATGATAAAGATTTCTTCTGTGTTAAATTATTTCTATATAAATTAATTTCCTAGAAAGCATATTCTATTGCATGATCTTATGGATCATATATAACGTAATGGTTTTCAAAAACATACTTTTTTTTTTAGATTGCAGTCGAAAGAAAAGAAACAATGGCTCCACGCAATGGTGGTGTTATTTGTATCAACGTTTTCCAAAAAGAAATGCCAATCAAACCCTAAGATTATGAATAATTGTATCTAAATTAATGCAAACACAAAAATAATTTATATATTTATATGTTTACTGTTTTTCAGCTGAATGTTATTAAAACAAAATGTTTGAATTTGTCAAATTATTAATTCCATGTATTATTTTCAGTTATTGTAGGCCTATGACGAGGCTGCATGAACATTATTCTCGCTTATTTCCTGTGAATTTTATTGATTTTTGTCATATTCATATGAAAATGAACAGTTGCCATCACTCTGATCATAATAAGTGTACATGCAAACTAAAGTGTCGCCTTAAATGTTGATATTTTACTGAGATACAGCGAGATGAGAGAGTCATCGCTGTAGTTGCCAGTGGGCATACCAGTGCTCCAACCACTGGTAAATTTAGCATTGTATTCTATCATGGTAAGTTGTTCGTGAATACCGGTGCGGTCTTTTTACCATCATAATTGTAGTTACCAGCGTATTTATCATGGTAAGTGCGTTAGTGAATCCGGCCCCAGGAGGATAACTATGACGAAATATCTTGTCACCTGTCGTTAAGGGGTTAACTGTGTAATTATGTGCTTGCATCTAGTTTGTTTTTTCAACATTTAGCTATGATTTTTACTCTTTTTTCCCCCCAGTCCCTCTGTCTCCTGGAGGTGTGGCATATGAGCGTGAAGTACATGCCCCAGACTGGGTACTGGATTATTGGCATCCTTGGGAGAAAGCTTTTTATCCTGACTACTTTGCTAAGCGTGAGCAGCGGAAGAAGGAGTACGTTGAATGGTGGGAAAAAACCTATGGCAAACCAGCTGAACAAGGGCACTGATGTTAGCCACCATGTACTAATTATGAGTATTCTTTATGTATATAGATTCTGTGCTTGCTAAGAGAATAATGCTCAGGTTTGGTTCAAGTGATGAGTATTTGAACTTAAATTTGGCAAAGGTGTCTTTATAATAATTTCCCCCTAAGAACGGTAGATATGTATATTAAATAAAAAAATCATTAAAAAATATTGTTTTCCTAACCTACAGTTTTGGCTACCATTTAATTATTTTGTAAAAAAAATATAAAAGAAAATGTAGGTCTCCAAGCAATACACTTGTTTTCAACAAAATTACATAAACTACTCAAATTTATTGAGCAATTTACTCAAATTAATCATTGTAAAGTGATGTTTTTGCCATTACCAAGCAATTTCAATAATGTTATGTATATTTACAGGTTAATAAATGCAATGTGGGCTTTAAAATTTCTTTAAACTTTGGTATAAATATGTAGCAAAATATGTATCTGTTATATTTAGCTACACAACTTACAATTTCAAATTGGTTTAGATTTTCTGCCTACCCTAAGGAAGCCATTATCCTCATGCAAAGATTTTGGCTGTCAGACACTTAAAAAGTACAGTTGCAGCTTTTGTAAATATGAACCTTTCTGAACATTGTTACTTACAATTTTTTTCAGTGAAATATCATTTGTATAATTAGAATTTTCAATGCAATCAATGTATACATTAAAAAAAAATAAACATATTGAACAGTGCATGATCAGTATTACAAACCTCTGTTCACCACCGAATATAATTTGGTACATATTTATCAAATATCTGCACTTAACACAGAAATACTGACAATAAGATACAATACTATAACCATTACATTTGGTCATTATCTTTTCAAAATGTATCATTAAATACCAGGTTTTCATATGGAACTCAGAAAATTTCTCTAGTCAGGCATCTCTTTGGTTGTAGATAAGGCTCTGTTCTACACTACAAGCATCTTTCTTTGGCTACCATTGTTCTCTCTCCATTAACTGGGGTCTACATAAATGATATCTACACATTCAGAGATTACACAAGGAAATATGGCTCTCTTCTAGTTATCATTTATTATTCATACACTGTTTTAGACAGTTAATTTTTAAAATTATATTGATATTTCTTTAGTATAAAGAGATAAAACAGAGTGGGGCCAGCTCCCACAAATCATTTTATCATGGTATTACCAAGATATATTGACTTTGCAATATATTTGTCATTTACAAAAATGTCTTATAATTACACATGATTTCCCCAATAATAGATTTTAGAACAAACCACTTGGTGTGGGTGGGTGTGTGTGTGTGTGTGTGTGTGTGTGTGTGTGTGTGTGTACACGTGTGTGTACACGTGTGTGTACACGTGTGTGTACACGTGTGTGTACACGAGTGTGTGTGTGTGTGTGTGTGTACACGTGTGTGTACACGAGTGTGTGTGTGTGTGTGTGTACACGTGTGTGTGTGTGTGTACACGTGTGTGTGTGTGTGTACACGTGTGTGTGTGTGTGTACACGTGTGTGTGTGTACACGTGTGTGTGTGTGTGTGTGTGTGTGTGTACACGTGTGTGTGTGTGTACACGTGTGTGTGTGTGTACACGTGTGTGTGTACACGTGTGTGTGTGTGTGTGTGTGTGTGTGTGTGTGTACACGTGTGTGTGTGTGTGTGTGTGTGTGTACACATGTGTGTGTGTACACGTGTGTGTGTGTACACGTGTGTGTGTACACGTGTGTGTGTACACGTGTGTGTGTACACGTGTGTGTGTGTACACATGTGTGTGTGTACACGTGTGTGTGTGTGTACACGTGTGTGTGTGTGTACACGTGTGTGTGTGTGTACACGTGTGTGTGTGTGTACACGTGTGTGTGTGTGTACACGTGTGTGTGTGTGTACACGTGTGTGTGTGTGTACACGTGTGTGTGTGTGTACACGTGTGTGTGTGTGTACACGTGTGTGTGTGTGTACACGTGTGTGTGTGTGTACACGTGTGTGTGTGTGTGTACACGTGTGTGTGTGTGTGTGTGTGTGTGTGTGTGTGTGTGTGTGTGTGTGTGTGTGTGTGTGTGTGTGTGTGTGTGTGTGTGTGTGTGTGTGTGTGTACACGTGTGTGTGTGTGTACACGTGTGTGTGTGTGTACACGTGTGTGTGTGTGTGTGTGTGTGTGTGTGTGTGTGTGTGTGTGTGTGTGTGTGTGTGTGTGTGTGTGTGTGTGTGTGTGTGTGTGTGTGTGTGTGTGTGTGTGTGTGTGTACGTGTGTGTGTGTGTGTACGTGTGTGTGTGTGTGTGTGTGTGTGTACGTGACTGTGTACGTGTGTGTACGTGTGTGTGTGTACGTGTGTGTGTGTTTGTGTGTGTGTCTGTGTGTGTGTGTGTGTGTGTACGTGACTGTGTACGTGTATGTGTGACTGTGTGTGCGTGAGTGTGTGTGTGTGTGTGTGTGTGTGTGTGCGCGCGCGCGCACGCGCACGCGCGTGTGAGTGCATGCACATGTGAGAGAAAGAGGTTGTTTTTTATGAGGTGGGGGGAGGGGGTTTCTGGTATGTAAATCTCTTATACCCTGACTTTAAATTCCTAAGTTCAATTGCAAAAATCAGCGTTTGGAGTCATCTCAACTTCATGAATTCTCAAAAATCACTGGGACATTTTATTGACGATTTGTTTTATGGTGTTTCAAATGATATAGACATGTCTGGGAATTTCGATATATCTCTAATGACTAAAACTAAGAAATGTCATTTATTTTTGCTAAAAAGTAATAATGCTATAATTCTTTTGGTTCATCTCTACAGTTTTAAATGATAACGGGTACTCAGTGCCATACAAAGGTCACATTTTGTTAAGTATGGGTGTTTACAGAAATCAAATATACTACAGGAGTGCCAATGTACTACAGCATGTTAGGAAATGCCATGTTGGTCTGATGCTACAGAATGAGATCTATTTGCTATGTCCTTGTGTGGCTTTAATCAAAAGAAATTATTTGGGAAGTGATGGTGAATGAAGATATGTTGATGTCCTTGATGGTAAATTTTTCAACAAGAAAATGTTTCTGTATACACGGGTATGCATGCATACATGCGGGATACTCTAAAACACATCCAATATATTGACAGATAGGCCAGCAAATTGATATAATGTCATCATAAAAAAGCCTCTTAAATTCAATCCAAAGAAACAATATGGTGATAATCCACCTATGAGATACCATGGTTCTATGAAAGCTTTTAAACTTTATCTTTTAAGGAAACATTCTGAATTGTGCAATAATATATTGCAAAAGGTTTGTATACTCTACACAAAATTGTCATTTGATTGTGAATGTTCCCTATGCTTGAATATACACACCGTATAAATATATCGGAAATACAATGGAAATACTGCATATGAAGAAAAAAAATGAGCTTTCATATTTTTTGAGTCATTAAAATTTGTCTATTTAACTGCGACAATTCCATCATAAAATGAGGTAACTGATTCAACAACATAAATAAATACTTCTGTTTTTGTTCCTATATGCCCAAATTTAGCATCTGATCTTAATCTTATGGCAAAGCAAGCTGCCAACAATATGGGGTGGCAGTAAACATACCACAACCTTCCATTTCTTGTGAATATGCAAGATTACTTTTTGGTACAGCTTTATTACTTCACCTCTTTTTTTCCCTAGGCTCCTTTAGTTCATAGGGATATAGATTTTTTTGGAAAATATATTTGACCATGATAGTGCTGCGCATGGAAGGGCGAGCCAGAAAACCTATTTGAGTAGTTATTGGGTTATTGGGATCAGTTTATTTCATTTTTTCATTTTTCATAGAAATGTAGGCTTGTTCACCAAGATAATTTTCTCCAATGTCAATAGCCATCCTTTCATGTGGCAGTGGGTGTACACGACAAGTATGTGGGTATTAAGGTTAACAGCAAAGTTGCTTTAGTTTTGCAAGTAATTTAGACACCATAACCTCTGATGAACTAGGCATCAGAAAGGGTGACATTTCAATTTACTATATGCAAAATATATTTTCTATAAAAAAAGTTGTGTGACAAATAACATTATAAAACAAAATAAAATTAAGGAAACTTGTAAAAATTAATAAATCTTGTTACACATAATAGCAATACAATACACCATAGATGACAAAGGAAAAAGAAAAATGAAATATTTCTGATAATTGCACACATCATATTTATAGATAATACTTTTCCAGAAACAAGATATACAAAAGATTTAGTACATAGCAGCCATGTAATACAGCAAAACATGGGAGTACAAAGCTATAGGTTATGCAAAGGCATATGTAATGCTCATATAAACAATATCACAGATATTTTTCTTTAATCAGGTTCTACTTTTTCTGATCTTAATCAGAGGACTTCCTAATGTACACAACTTACTACTAATAGTTAGGAAATCATTGTCTTACTCCAAAATATGAAAGTATGACTGGTAATTAATCATTGGTTTCTAAAGCATCACATTCATACAAAACTGCAAATAGCCCCCCCATAAATTCTACACATCTATCGCTTCTCTAAAATTGAACATCTGACAGTACAGATGCAGCATTGGTGCATTTAATGCTACTGGAAGAAAACTTGTATTTGTTATTTCGTTATCATAATAACTGCATCAGCATTTCAAAATACAAACCACAGATGGATTTCAACAACTTATCTAGAATAAGTAAATAGTTTGTTATATACATTTATAAATAATTCTATAATCTCTCAAAAAATAACAAAATTATAGATAAGAATAACAATTAGTGACGTTCACTCTGCATACTCTTTTACCTAGGGACAACTGTTCTATTATTTCTGAGAATGTAGAAAACATGTATTAAATCACTGTCATTAGTGTCAATAACTGTCAGCCAAATGATAATACAAACTTGTAAACATGAGCATTCATTACCAAAAATGTGCTTAAAAAAAAAGAAAAAAAGAAAAAGCGAAACACTAACTCCACCAATTGTATGTATATTTTGTAACCATTTACAAATCTTTTGAAAGCATATAAAAATCACCTATGCTTTTAGCAAGTATTTGACTGGCCTGATGATCCTTGAGTTGTGGAGCAGAGTAAAAAGCACTCTCATAAGACATTACTCTGAAAACAACATTATTCAAGTCTATTGGTGGCTTTGCATTGTTTAAAACAGTCCTATTTATAAAATCCATAAAATGAATTTGCACTGCCTTACATGGAAATCTAACTTACAGTTGAACATTAACTTCTGAAAATTTACTTGGATATGGTGAACCTAGTTTCAATGTACTCCATTATTAATATCACTTGCTGATATTCAGTTGTCCTACAAAGAGGTGGGATGAGAGACAGAAAAATGTGGAAGGAACTGATCAGTTATTAAATGAATGTTTTGTGTATTAAATGTAGGAATATATTCAAAAAGTTTTGAAATGAAAAAAAGAACTCTTTGAAAAATTATTCTCCCAAGGAATATCATGTTTTAAAATCGCTAACTACAAACTAATGTGGACCTACATATTTCCTATAATATTTTGTCTATGACAAAAAATATATCTATAAGCAGAAAATTTCTCCTTTGAATTTTCAAATTAGCAGTTTGTTGAGTATGTAAACAAGAAAAACAAGAAAGCCCAATGAATATGCATAATCATTAACTATATAATCTAGATAATTCAGATCATTTGAAGGGATTGGATTTCATGGTATTGACACATTTATCATTAATTTTTGAAGAAACATAATTTACTATATATAAAACAATGCTAAAAGACTGTATGCATTTCTTATTTTGGAGAAATACATCATATCCAGAGTGGATAACACCTTTCAGTGACCATGTTTGATGCTCAAACCCATTATCAAATGAAGGACGTGAATTCAAAGTCATTAAAAATTTGGCAAAAATGATACAAGCAACTTCTAAAACAGTGATTTCTTCCAACAATCAAATATTTCAACAATATGCATTCTTATTCTGTTACCTCAAAACATGTCTGGCATCATCAGCAGCCCTAACACTGATATTGTTCAGATGGAGTGCAATGGGTAAGTAACTGCTGACCTTATTAGAAAAAGTATAGCAAATAGACAAATCAATCATAAAACACTGGAGTAAATAATGAGTAACTTTTGCAAATTTCATCTCAGTCCAATGGCATACAGGCAAACTATGAATACATCAAAGTCTTTCATGCATTAGCTTATTAGTTACCATGAAATTCAACTTAGTATCTAACCTACTGGCAATGGGAGTGAGCATCTACATGCACTGTCCATTGTGATTTTGTTTTATCTTTTATCACACATAGATGGCTCTATAGGGGTTTAGCCATCAAGGAGTCAATTAGTAAGCCTAACTAACCTCACTTGTAGGCCATTTCTTGGAAAAAAAAAAAAAAAATCTTACTATCATTGTTATTACCATTATCATAATAATGATAGTAATAAGTGAGGTTAAGTAGGCCTACTAGTTGACTCCTTGGTGCCTTGGCACTTGTGAAACCATCTTTGTACAGAAAAAAGTAATAAAATGAAACCATAGTGGAGGGTGTGTGTCATCATTGTCAATGGTTTATGAAATAATAGTGCATAATACATTAAAAATAAAATTCTAATTACTGACATGCATCCTAAATCAACAATGGATAAATTCCTTTTTACATCACGATCAATGGCTTCATATAAATTAATCAAGTCTCAACATTTGAAAGAGTTACATTACAATCTTCTCAAAATTCCCAGTCTTTGGTTATCATCTCTTGTCCTTTTTCACCTTGTTACTCTTTTCTTTTCATGGGATATGGATGGCAGTACCTTAAATCAACTAATGGTGACTAATTGCAGGTCCTAAATTTCTATGAAATTCCCAGGCTTGACTGATGAATATCCAATACTAAACACACATATAGAGACCATATACGTGCTGGCTACTGTATTTCTTCAATATTATGAACCACAGCAGGATGACTTCTGTGCAGGAGGGGCTGCCTGATCATCAACAATTTGCAGGTTCCTGGAATTTCCTCCTCTTGTGAGCGTGTTCACTCGTTGCTGGTCATTTGCCATAGCACTTGTCAGCATTTTGCGTGTCAGTTCCAGAAACAGCTCTTCAACGCCTTTATTTTGTTTGGCCGATGTCTGAAAATGGAAAGCTCCCACTTCTTGGGCATACCTGTGTGAGGAAAGAATCACTTTTGTAAACTATATAAAACATAAAATACTAAACAACACTAACCTGTTATTTGATAACCAAAAATATGAATACTTGAAAAATTTAAGACTTGGTAGTCAACCTTTGAATCAAATTTCTGAATCCGTTCCAAACAGGTATCATGGCATATATGACAGTATTAATACATTCATGAAACAACATTGGAAAGATTTATGCTGGCATCTGGTAGAAAATTTATTTCCTGTGACCCTAATTTTCATAAATATTATGTCATGGTAGCCAGTTAGCTCACTCTGGCTCAGGTTAAGAATTGAATTCTACATTCATACATGCATAGCATGTTACATATAAAAACAAAATATACTCCATTCTTACCTCTAATTTAAGCCATAGCTACTCAACTGTCATGAACAATGGTCCAGTTAGACAAGCTCTGTTATTGCTGTTGCATGAAAACTATTCTGAACTTAAATCTAAGGCCCTAAGAGCATTAGTAAGTTAAAAACCTATGTATAATAGAGTCCTAACTAATACACTTGCATGAATCTATTACTAGGACCTTCATGTTATCTAATTATATTTTTCTTCTCCTGGATTCAGACCTCGGGATGCTAGTCGAGTAGCCTTGATCTAAGCAATATATACACCTAATTAGACCAGATCTGTCAATGTTGAGATTTTGTGTCTTATCATTGTCAATCAGTAACTAATGAAAAAATACATCAAGAAATAGTACTTACGCTTCAGCTTCTTCAAGAGAGACGTGTCTTTCCTTTTCTAAATCTATTTTATTACCAGCAATGACGAGGCAGATATCATTACCCAACATTCTTCTTAGTTCTCTCACCCAATTCTTTACCTTTAATAAAAAGAAGCAATTAGTTTTTTGTTTTATAGTAATGAAAAAACAAAAGATAGGAAATGCAATAAGTAGAAGAGAGCAGGAATCTTACAACAAGTTTTCTACAACTTCTCAAATCAGTTAAATCATCATTGTTTAAAGAAACCACGCCACAACAGAACTCTAAACAGGTAAAACAACCTCCAACAATCAATTGCCCAAAAAGCCTCCACCCCCCACTTATACCACGCAAAGGCAAGTTGACCTCAGGTCATTGAAACTGATCAAATCATTTATATAAATATGAGAAGGGAGGGAAACCCTTGACACTAGACCTTTGAGCCAGAAAAAAAAAAAAAAAATCCCCTGTCTGATTAGTAACTGAATACAGGGGAAAACAAATTTATTTCAAATATCCCTAAAAGGATAAAATATCAAATATCAATAAAGATTTCCTAAATCTTTATAGCAATTACAAAGCATTTTATTAATAACAACTTATTGAGATGTTAAGTCAGGTGGCATGGTCATTGCAACATATGGAACATCTCATAGATGATGTGCCAAGTAGCTATTCACAACGGATCTGCACCAAGACCACTGATCTGCATCTCTTACTTGTTTCAGATCTAGAAATCTTAAAAATGTAATAGTCAAAGCATATTTTGGAATTTGTTGAGCTGTTAGGGCATGACCTGGGTCGGCAGATTCAATTACCCTCTTCATCATCTTGGCCACATGACCTGAGTGAACATGACCTAAGTGAGTCTGGCCATAACCATAGTGGCTTATTGGAGTAATCTGAAATGGCTTCTAAACAACTATTCAGAGCTGCTACTGGACATAAAACATGAGAAGACTCATCTTCTATCCAGGCTGGAATTACTACAGGTCCTAAAATTCATTCTTAGCTAGAAAACGAGGATAAGGAGGAAAGGATACTGATAAATTCTCTGGTCCAAATTGTCAGGGAAAGAGAGAATGAGAGCTGTTAGTTGAGACACCTGTAGACCAGTGCCAAGAGCAACAAGGAACACAGTTTTGTGAAGTAAACCCTGAGGAAACGGATTTAAAATGTAACAATGTGATGCGAGTAAATCCAGAACTTTATGTATTACAAACTGGAGGTAGACGCTGAAAGGACCTACAAAGTAATTCCATGGTTTTTTCATCCTTTTCTACTTCAAAGGCATATTGTAGAGGATCAATAATTGCTGCTAAATCATCTGAAATAATGGTGCAAGCAAATGTGAATGGAATTATGTTGCAAATTCAGTGAAAGTATTTGGGGATATAGACATAGGTTTTTCCTCAATGAACCTTTGGAATTGTAACCAAGCTGATTGATATTGTCAAAGCACCTGAAGCATTACAGATATCAGCAGAGAGGGATAAATTGACTGCCACTTGTCCCAGTCCTTAAAAAAAAACTTCAGTTGCTCCTTCTGCAGTCTTTTACAACCATGACAGATAATTCTTGATTCAGTGATTGCAATGGAACATGAATAGGTCTACCTGGGGATGACTGTACTTTAGCAAAAGATTTAGAAACTTTTCTTGATCCAGAACCCATTCTACTGAAGAAGGTTTGGTGTGAAAAATGCATCTGACCACTGATTTTTTTCTTCCTTTGAGATAAGAAGCAGCTAGATGGAGAAGTCATCTCTTCCCAAAACAAAAAAGGATCTCTGATGTTCCCAGTAGAGGACTCAAACTGCAGGAATCTTCTTTGTTTATACAGTAGACAGTCGTAACGATGTCTGAAAGTATCTGGATAGACATGTTTTGGAGGGACGGTTCTGAACGAAGTGCTTGAATTACCACTTTTAGTTCTCTTACATTGAAGTGTCATCCTCTCATTGATCTTGTCTAAAACCCTGATCATTGGCACCCAGCCAATGACTGGTAGCCCCACTGATGGTTCGAGATGAGGCTGTAGCAGACTGAACAGCAGTTCCATAGCCGAATCCATCTCTACCACGTTAAGACTGGGTGACGTGATATCACATCATGGCTTTTTGTATGGCCAGCAAACCAGGTGACCGTGCATGCAGCGGTCAGCCCAGGCCAGAGCAGACAACTAGCCCGAGGGCGGTCTATGACATTAGCATCACTGGCTAAAAATTAGAGGGACAGGGAAAACATTTTCTTCACCATCTGGGTAGCACAAATTAGCACAAACAAATTTTTTCCCATAAATCCATCATAAAATGCAGGTTTAGGCAGACTTTGGAACACTGTAGCTCTGGAGCTAGTGCGGTTACAGCCATAATACTTCATGACTGTGTGTGCACTTCAACTGTGAGCAGATCTTGATTTTGCGTCATGTACACATTGACTCCCGCGTTTTAGGTCTAATCGGTGCTGTCATGTTTGTCATGACACCTGTACCTAATGGGTTAAAATACCCTGGCGTTTAGACCAATCGTATAAACTGTCCCGTCATTATTGGGTTAATATATTGATCAGATGAACTTTCACTTGTTGATGAGTTCCTACATCTGGAACAGATTTTTCTAGTGAAAAAGCTGTATCAATCATCTCTGCATGCAGCTGAAAAAAGTGTGTTCACTTTTTGTCATGAGGTAGGTAAGATGACTGCTTTCTATTATGAGAAGATGTAGGTATAGAGGACTTGGCATAAGCCTGTGTCTGAACTAAAATTGGAGTAGAGGACACAGATGAAGCTTTCTAGAGCTCTGAAGGAGCCCAAGGGAGAATAAATAAGATTCTCTCGTCATTCTAGCTGCTTGCAGATATTGTTTCTTGATTAGAATCCATTCTTTGGAGGATGGACCATCTGGAGGTTGTGCTAGCACTACATCCAGCCATTTTACAAATTGCTGAACACTGCTGAGGATCAAAACATCTGCAAGGAGTGTGGCTAGCACATTTGTGCTGATTGATGTCTTATCACGTTCGCTCTCTCTGGGTGACATCCTAGAACATCAAGATCTCTCCCTCAAAAAGTATGTTTTACATCATTAACCCATTCACGCCAGGGCGATTCCGGCTCTGAATGGTCAGAATGCTGGGATTATCGAATGCATAGGCCTAATGTCTCAGGTTTCTCAGGCGCACTAGCCGCAAGCCTGGGCTGTCTGCTCGCTCACCCCGAGCACCGGCCTTGACCAAATATCTCGTCGCCGGCGTCTGACGCAAAAACCACGAAACGTGTCAGCACATCATCCGGCACAAATAAGTTAAATATGCACATAATCATAGGAGTTCCATTTGTATAGAGACATTTATTTTTATTCACTTGTGAAAATAAGGTAAACAAATACAAAAATCTCATGCTTAGTCACTGTATATGCTTGTTATCTAGCCGGCAAGAGTGGCATTATATAAATATAAGCCCTGACATGAATGGACTAGGACAGTGTTCATGTGCAACAGATAGAACCTTTTCCAAGCAAGATTCTGCACTGCAGAGTGAAAAAAATTTGCCATCTGGAGCAGATGTGGCATTGTTTGAAGTTGATGCCATCTGTAATGTTATACAAAAAACACAACAATAAACTTGACTTTTTTTCTTTCTTTTTTAAATCACCGAAAGCCATGAGGCCGGCAACTGTTTGACACTGGTGAAGCTATTTTCTGAAGATTTTAAATTCAGTAATATGGAATCAACAGCAAGCTCTTACAATCCAGAATAAAAGTAAAAAAATAGTGCGAGGTTTTACCAACTGGTAATACTCATGCACGCTTACTTCCGGGGAAACAATCGAACAACAACTGTCAAGTGACTCCATTCATAATGGAGCCACCAACACACAAGTAACTTCTATGTGACATCCAATTATAGAGCTCATGGTTACCTCCAACAAATAAGGGAATACCATTAAACACTTGGCATGAAAATGGTCGCGGGCCGGTCACTAAAGTAAGGGTACACCATGAACCATATTTACAGCATGATAGCTGATAACTGAGTGTGTACTGGTAAACCATTCACAATGGATGATGTCATATCATGCCCTCAGAATATTTCCAACATGACGGATCACTTCCTATCATAAAGTTTTGTTGTATATATGCACTGCACATAGTTTCAGTTGTATATCCAAATTGTAGTCGCATATGTATATATACATTTTTCTCAACTTTCTTAGGGTGGGGGAGGTTGAAAATTGCTCTGGGAGGTTCAGCACAGTCTAGACAACATCTTGTACAGTGCATTGATTGTGATGTTGTAAAGTGCAATAATTATGATATTGCACAATTCAGTATAAAGTGTTAAGTTCAATATTCTAGAGTGATTTTGTTAACATATTTATAAAGCAACATTGTCCTCACAAAGTAAACCACAGTGCTCGAGATATAAGCAGGAAAGCCCTTGGGCTTTCCTTGCGGTGGATGGAACTCGTGACTTGCCCTTACCAAAAGCAGTCCTTTTTAACCCATTCACACCGGGGCTATTCCGGCTCTAAATGATTGGAATGCCGGGGTATTCAAATGCATAAGCCTAACGCCTTGGGATTCTCGGGCGCACTAGCCGCAAGCGAGCACTGTACGCCCGCTCACCCGGCGCGCTGGCCTTGACCAAATATTTCGTCGCCAGTGTCTGACCCAAAAACCACTGAACGTGATAGCAAGTCAGCCGGTGCGAATGGGTTAAAGACAACTTACCGAGTTCCAGTGACTGAATTAGCATCTGATCATGATGGCTAGATTGGAACAGTGTACTGATAGATAAATCTTGTTAAACTTCTAAGGTTCATCGACCTTTAACTCGTATAGAGGTAACATACTGCATAATGCTATTACTAGATTCTGAATAGTGGAACCAAAGACAAGAACGATGAACTTACTACGTCAATCGTTCTTTCAATACTAACCATAATAGTGTACTACTTCACCATCATGGACTTTAAAGAAGGGGCTGGATTTTATGTCAGACCTCTATACAGCTAATTTTTCATCAAAAGACTTGCTTCACTGTGGCCAGTGAGATTAGCCCTTTCACATTCACTAGCACTGTCAAAGTGCCGAATCCAACTTCCGGTGCCCCTCCTCAACCAAAGTTCTTGGTTGATAAAGATAATAATGTTTGTAATGATAGTAACAGAAATACTTCTTTTGCTTGAAAATTCAAGAATTGGGGTAACCAGGCCTATCAATTAACTGACTCCTTGGTGTCTAAGTGTGTGAAAAAAATAGATAATAATAATACAAAAATAAAAATAAAAGAATAAATAAATATCTGGAGCCATTTATTTCTACTGCAGTGTCAGGGATCTTAAAAAAAATTATCTTGCATAAGGGTGAGTAATGACCTTCCAAGAGGAAGTGTACTTGCTAATCTGAGCA
>NW_028234411.1:14748407-14755907 GCF_977035675.1 Penaeus japonicus
TTTAACCCAAATTCTCCAGATGGCATGCAGTGAAGACGACCCCTTCCTGGCACAAACTCCGGTCGTCATGTAAGGTGACGGCACCTCGATGCCAGGCGTCATAAGATAAGATAAGACCCCGGAATGAGTTTAGGCCTACGTGGTAGCCTCCCGGAAATACACCACGCGCCAGTTATCAACGACCTGGAGCATTTGGGTTAATGACATGTCTTTAGTGTTCTAGAATATTCTGCTTGAATCTTTGTAATTTGATTATAAAGTGTATTGCTGTAATTATTACTGTTCTAAATACCACATTAAAACTATGACTACTACTACTAATATAGTAGTAGTCATAGTTTTAATGTGGTATTATCATAGCTTATACCTTACCCATGGCACCAACTCTTAAACTGCACCATCACCTCCTACCACACTCCCTCATGTCCCTGAGTTCCTCTCCCAAATCTTTTCTTTAAGCTTGCTTTGTGATACATGCAGAATAATATTTTGTTGTTGAGATACTGTTATCTTTTAGTACTAAAATACAATATTTAGATAAACAAGAAGTAAAACTCTATCACATTCAAGGAGTTGACCCATTGTGGATGGGGCACCTAACAGCCTTACTGGCAGTCAGAACAGGTGGTCTACGATGCTGGCAGCATCGGTTAAAAATTGGAGAGATGGGGAAAGTTTTTTCTCCACCCTCTGGGTAGTGCAGACTGGCCTAAAAAATATCTTTCCATATATCCATCACAAAATGCAGGTTTAGGCTGACTTTGAAACCCTGTAACTCTGAGGTTAGCCCCATTACATGACTGTACACTTCAGCCCGATGTTGTGTCATGCTTGCATTGACACCCGTCTTTTAGGCCTAATTGGTGCTGTCATGTATGTCATGACACCCATTGTTTCATACATGCAAAATTTATGATTTTCTCATACAATGCTAATATAAAAAATTAACAAGAACATGAAGAGGTTAAGGTCACTGATTAGTTTTTCTATAAGAATTACTCCTGCTGTTAGTGGCTATTCAGTTCTTTTGAGAGGGGATGGGAAGTGGGGGGGGGGGGTGAAAGAGAGAAAACAAGAAAGAAAGAAAGAAAGAAAGAAAGAAAAAAAGATTTATTTTTCTTTTTTGTTAACCCCTTATCAACGGATGACATAGCTTTTCTTGATTTGGCTGGTCTTCCTACCGGGGACTTGATATTACACCATGGCCAGCTCACCGGGTGATCGGGTATGTAGTGGCTGGCCGCCACCTCGGCAGATGAACAGCCCACAGCATTAGACCTGGACATTTCTAATTACCCAAGCATAATGTCCATGCAGAACCAAAAAAGCCCTGTCATCAATGAGTTAAAGACTAACACAATAATAAGGTATTCTTTATTCAGTAGTGTTTTGAAAAATCTAACAAATAGATTTGCTGCAATTCTATATATGTTAAACTTACATAAAATAGATCTTAATTAATTTAATTTCATCATATTGGCTAAGTATATAACTCTAACAAAACCTTAATATAATGATACTAGAACAATCTACCACTGTACAAATGTACATGAGAATTCCAAAACAAATAATACAGGCAGCACCTTGAGGTGAAGACTGACAGCAAGGTTAAGAAGCACTACTCATGCAGGGTATATGTAGCAGTATATCATTCTGCAATACATATCATCCTTTATTCATGTACTTTATAGCAATTTTTATATGTTTATTATTTTGCAATATATATTATCCTTCATTCATGTATTTCACAGTGATTCTATATAACTTCATTACTTAAATAAAATATGTAATTTTTAATCTTATCTCAGTTTCAATCACATTACATATTAGGCATATGATAAGAAATATCAGTGCTAGTTAGTCACACACATCAAGCATGTTCCCTAGCTAGAGCTGAATGCTTTACTGTCTATATGATTCAGACATCTATACTCTAGTTAATGGGGGAGTCTGCTTCTACAGGTGTGTTGTGACACAATTTATAATTTGAATTATAAAATTAACAACATTTACACTCATCCTAATAACAAAGAATTCTGAAAATGTTACATTTTGGATATCTTTCATAATTTTTCAAATGAATCTAGCAAGGATTGCCACTGCAAATGCACTATAACAATGATACTGAACCCAATAGATTTTCAAGCATTGACAGAGTTAAGAATGAGTGTAACAAATGGACGGTACAGGTAGAACAGTTTGCAGACAAAGTAAAAAGTGACATTAGGATGGTTTAGGCATGTACAAAGGAGTGATGGGGGGACTATTGAGAAAAGGATGCTATGGATGGAGCTGACAGGCAGGAGAAGAAGTAGAACCAAAGAGGTTTATGGATGTGAAGAAGGTGGTTGGTGTAAAAGAAAAGAATATAGAGGACAGGGTGAAATGGAGGAGGAGGATCTGCTATGGCAACCTCTAATGGGTACAGCAGAAAGGAAAGAAAGTTAGTATGAAGCATATTACTTGTCTTTTAACCTATTGCAGATGGATGTTGTGACACATGCGACACATTATTTTTGGCCTGACAGCGGGTGCCATTACATACACGACAATAAACGTGACGGCTTTTTTTACAATGGGAAGAGTGGATCAATGAGTTTCTTTGTTGTACTATGAGTAATAACTCAGTTTACTGGTTAATGATAACATTAACCTAGAATCCCAAACATAGGTGGCACCACTCTCTCCTAGCACCAGCAGGAAGGAATGGCTCCCATTCACAGTCTCTCAGAGAGGGATGGCACACAGAAAGATGCAGACATCCTGCTCTAAATTACCTGCAATGTAGGATATGCAGGCAGAGTGAGAAGAGGAAGAAGACCCAGACCATGACCAGTGTCTACAATGTGCCCCTGTGCCAGTCTGGCTGCCTTTGCTTTGGCACTGACAGTCCAAAACACCGGTTTACTTCCTCTTCCTCATCTCTTCATGAAATCTTGGCTGTGGAAGGTTATTTCTTTTGTATTTATTTATGAAAGCACTCAAAAAAAAAAAAAAAAAAAAAAAAAAAAAAAAAAAAAAATATATATATATATATATATATATATGTATATATGTATATATATGTATATATATGTATATATATATATATATATTAGACTACTGCAACATTGATAAAGCCTGTCACATAGCAAATATAAGTTTCACAATACAGTAAAATACAAAAAAAGACATGCACAAATATGGCTCTAGTATTATTACGAGAGAATGGAAGAGAGTGCGAAAAGTCGCACTTACACTAAAATAAAACACATCAGGGGCTGTAGAACTGACACTAATGCCCGTCCTGGGGAGTGGGCAAGCAAATCTATTCCAGTCTACAATGGGTTAAGTAATATCTAAAGGAGTTCTGCCTCTATTAACTCCCTTAGAGGGAGGTTGTTGTTTTACCTGGTCTACAAATCTTTACCCCAAAATATTCTGCCAGGATTGAGCCCCAGCAGGTCACTGACACTAGTATGATAGATTTTTTGTATGTTACCTGTAACTACTACTCCAGGTGTATTTCCAATGACAATCATCCTAAGTAAGCCTTCCCACATCTAAAGCTAAGGCTGGGTATTATGAAACTGATTTCACCTACTTTGTTGCCTATTGTCATGTGATGATTTATTACACATCTGACTAGTTTGGTGGTAGTGCTCAGACTTTCTATTTGCAAGGTCTGCATTTGCTCCCAGCTCAGGGCATGAGAAAGCTTCCACTGTTACCAGTGATAATAGATCTAATGTTATATAACTGTCAATTATAATTCTAACATTATCAGGTATAATATCACTTGTAATAATGTAAACACAAACACATTGATGTCAGGAGTGTATGCATACTTCCATTATCCAGTGTGGTTTTGTTTTACTTTTATTTTTTATCTATTATTATTTTTTTTACAAATAGATCAATCCACTAGGACATAGTCACCAAGGAGTCCATCAATAGGCCCACCTGGTTTCCCAATTTCTTTGAACTTTTCATTACTCTTATTGTTGTCATCATAATAATGACAATCCTTATAATAGCATACAAAAAAAGGATAATAGAGGGAATAGAAAACAAAACAAAAAAACAAAATAACAACAACAACAACAGTGGACAGCTCATGTCCCATTGTTAACTCATTGCAGAGGGGGATAGATTTGTTTGCTCAGTCTCCAGGATGGGTTTTATTTCAGAGTGAGGACTTTTCTCCCGCTCTTTCAGTCACTCATTGTCGAATTATGGCCATTTTTGTGTTTGCCATTTGTTTTTTGAGTTTGGTTGTATCGAGACACACATGTTACATGAGAGGCTCTATCAATGCTGCACTTGACCAAGATTGTAGTATTGAGTCCATAAGCTCATTATTTTCTTTAAACTCAGTGTGATAGAATTATTACTGTTTTATGGAAGGACAAAAAGAACTTTATTTTTTTCCTATTTGTGTACTAAGCTCATTATTTTCTTTAAACTCAGTGTGATAGAATTATTACTGTTTTATGGAAGGACAAAAAGAACTTTATTTTTTTCCTATTTGTGTACTGTCGTGAATGAATACGATAAATATAACCATCTACAATGAAGATACCATAAAGCGGTAGGGAAGAGGAAGGAAACCTGTGCTTATGACTGTGAGTGCCACAGTACAAGGGATCCCTACTGGCACAGGGGCATATTTTAGACACTGGGCTTCCTCTTCTCATTCTGCCTGCACATCCTTCATTGCTGGTACTTTAGAGCAAGAGATCTGCAATTTGCTGTGTGCCACCGCTCTCCAAAGATAAGACTTGGTAGAGACCATGGATGAGTGTCATTCAAGACTCTCTCCTGCTAGTGCTAGGAGAAAGTAGTGACATCTAGGTTTTGGATTTTAGGTGAAACCAATTGCACTTGCCATCATCACTCACTCATTACTCATAGTACAATAAAGAAATGATCCATAATCATGCAATGTCATGCACATATTTCACTCTCTAAAAATATACGGTTTACTTCGTTACATATGTATATACTTATAGGAGTTCCCTTTGTATAGCCATATTTTTCTGCATTTAAAAATAATGTAAAGAAATAGTAAAACCTTCTATTATAATCCTGTTGAATCGTGTGGGTGAAAAGTGTTCTGAAAAATGCAGCGTGCAGGGAGAAATCTTGTGCTTATTGTCTAGCCAGTGGGAGCAACATTGGACAAATATAAGCCAAGCCCCAAATGAGTTAATGAAAAAATAAAAGAGAATTGCATATCCATGTATGCAATATCTTGATGGTTTTGGTAACCCACTCTGGCAAAAAAAAATCTTAAAATTATTACTAATGTTGTTGTTCTATGCATTATCATAATAATGATGCCACAGATAGTAAATATGATTTTAATAGCAATAATAATGTATCAACAATACAATTTCTTCCCTGAAAATTCATGGAACAGGTGAGGTCAAGTAGGCCTAATAACTGAACCATCTGTATGTAAAATAAAAATAAAAAAAATAAAAGAGAGAGAGAAAACAGTAATGGGCGGTTCACGTCCCCGTCGCCAATGGGTTACTTTGCACGGTCCGACCATCATTGGTAATATCGCAAAGATACAAATTCATTGCTGTAATTTATGATACAACACACCTGCAATGTGGTAATGTGTCGATCGTTGAATTTGTCCTCCACATATCGGAGAACAAGGCTGGTCTTCCCAACACATCCCTCCCCTAATAGTACGATCTTGAAGTTGTAGCTTCGTGCCCCTCCAGCGCCGGTGGTAGACATAGTAGACGGGATCCAAATAATTTGTCACAAGCGTTTATTAAGGCAGGATTCGCGTATCAGGGCAAATAGCGGAGATTTTCCTCTCGAGTCTTCCGATTCCTCCTCCTTCCTCTCAGTGTAAACACAGGTCCCATGATAAATTAGGAATCAAATGAGAGTCAAATAGCCTCTGCCAATTGTTTTAAAAACAAATATAATGTCTCGTTAATGACTACTTCTAGATATTGTTCCACAAAATTGGTAATTTTTTACAGTAATTATGGAGTCTTTAGTTCAATAATTGTATTATTCTGAATTGTGTAGCGGTTCCGTTATGGAACTGAGGAACACAGTTTTTATTGTCACCTGTTAAAATATCTGATTTCATAAAATCTCTTTTAAAGCAAAGAGGTTGGTATTTGATCCGTTTTTCGAATTCCCTCTGTGTGGTAAGTGAGCGTGTGCCATTAACTATTTCAACATTTAACCTCCTTTCCGATCGGCGTAAATGTGGCACCGCCGCGAGAATGACGAAATCTTATGGGAACAAACACGCAAAAAATTAAACAAAATAAAAAGATTATTTCCATGAATTTGTTTCTCTTTTTGTCTAATAACACCTGTGGGGAAGGCTGGTGGTATGTCTTGTCCACAATATTTTTTCCTCCTAGTGTCAGACATGACTTTAGTTCCTCGCTCGACTCTGCGCACGCCCTCTGCGCATCGATCCAGGAGTCGCCGCTGACAGGAAAAGTTGGTAAGGGAACATTTCGTTTTTTAGGCAAATTTATCATAATTAAGCATATTATTAAGTGTATTTGAGGTGGTATACGCAGTAAGACTCTAGTGGTACATTATACAATCATTGTCAGGGGATGTAATATGCTTACACTATCGTTTATTGTAAGTTAAGCCATCCTTATGTGCCACGCTCCCTTGCTTCTGAGAATGGTTTGAATGATGTCAGGGAAATTTCGATATTTCCAACAAAGAACCAGTGACAGGGCAATCTGCTAGTAGTTATTCACTTTCGGTAGTCCAAAGCAGCACATCCACGCAGCTGATTGAGTTGTTAAGGTAGATGAAAAGCGAGGCAGTAGCAACAAAAGCGACTTCCTGCGCCAGGGAGGAAAGGGCTGCGATGACCTCGGACCCGTGACCTCGCTCGGGCTCTCTGCTCCTCCGGCATCACACCAAACTCAAGGCATTTTCACAACAGATGGTAGCATTATTTCTTCACTATCCGAAAGATCACACCTCTTAGCGGTGAGTTTCGCCAGGGCGTGCAAAAGTGGAGCGACGATGACGCCCTCGCGCCAGAGAGGGCTTGCTTTGCGTTGCGGCCTGGGAGCACAAAGTGATGCTCTGGGGGGGTCTGTTAGAGGGTTTTTAGGGTGCTACGGTGACAGCTGATTGTGATGCATGTCTTTTAGTGGAAAGTAGAGACTGATGTTCAGGTCTGCTTCTGTCATACGGAGAGTATTAAAGGATAGCATCACCACAATGATCACTTTCATAGCAGTCTTGAGATCCAACCTTGGCTGGTAGTATATATTACAGTACACTCGACTGCTAAGTATTAATTTGCTTTAACAAGTAGATTTGATTGAGCATCTAAGAACATCTGTAACATGAGACTGTAAAGGAAAAATGAAGATGCTTGGATTAACAAAATTTGTTGAGAATGGAACAAAGGAAGTGTATGGTTGACAGTCTATTTTACACATAATTTAGTCTTTAGCTGCCTGTTTGAAAGGGAAATGCTCTACAAAAAAAGATATTTCTTCC
>NW_028234411.1:14763407-14770907 GCF_977035675.1 Penaeus japonicus
CGTTTCTGACAAATAACTTACTTGTTTATTGGATTCTAGGTCCCAGGCAAATAATGACCGAACTGTAACCGGGTTTCACGTTCAAGTGTAATTATAATTACAATTTGTGTACTTGGGATTTTGTTCAGTTACTTGCGTATGTGAGTTATGTACTGGCTCTTTCTAGACGTGTGATCTTGGTCAGTCACCCATCCAAACCTGAAATATGACCATTGGAAAGTTCCCATACCTTTTAACGCGTCCTCTAGATCTCACTCTCACTTTACCGCATAACCAAAAACGGAAGAAGCCGTGGCCTTTCCGCAACGCGGATTTCATGCGGATGCATTCACTGAGTGATGTTTTATTTAAACTCGCACAGAGAAGGGGGGTATTAACCCACATATTTAATGTGCAAGAAAATGGTATTTTGGAATCTCATATGCACTGTAATTCAGTGATTACATCAAAGAATATGCAATTGTTCAAGATCGTAGTTGTCACTAGTTAACAAGTTTCATACTAAGTTCGAATGTGTTTTATGTGTATGTATACTAACATTCACCTAGTTCCCTACTTACCTTGGCACACTGTCTCCCGCCCGTTCCCTTGCAACACCGTCTCCGCTGTTGAGTCACAACTCGCCCCTCGTGCACTCTGCTCGCGCCTAGGCTCACCGCCATCCTGTACAAACTTTCTTCCGTGTAATGCGGATCCATGGTGAGCGTTTTACGTACACACATACACAAACATATATGCACACAAAGACACACTCAAGTATGTAATTTATGTTTTATAAATATTTATGCATGTGTTTACACATGCAGATAATGCAATATGTCTAGTTCTGATACAAACGTGTCATACATGGGGATGGAGATGAAAGTGATCAAAGATATGTTTTCTACTGTCTCGAAATCAAGCTTTTTATCTTTTGATTACCTTTTTGTACAATCTCTCTCCCTTCCTCCTCTTCTCCACTGCCCGATGTTATTATTAAAGGATGAAATTGTAAGAATATTAAACGGTCTATGCTTTGATGCAGATGGCGTATAGTCATATTACTTCTTTGGATGCAGACAGAACTCGTATAAGAATGGCTGAAGTAGGAAAACCACCATGACTAGCGTCATACTTATATCTACCCTTTCACACTACAAGTCAGAGGGTCAAGATTATAGCATTGCTGTACTATCAGTTTTCAACAGTATCCGGGTAATGGTAACTCGCCCCCGCCCCCACCCCCACCCCACCCCCATTTTGCTTTGTTAATTTTCCAGTGTATATTTTTCAGCCATGAGCGATACCTTGGATAAAACTGTCTTCAGTTTCCGCATTTGTCTGATCACTCTGCTATTAAGCCTTGCTCACGTTGCCAGTGGAGGTGACATTTGAAGGTTTACCGAGCTAGAACTGGTGGCCATGGGAGAGGCGGTAAAATTATGGGATTTGTCCAGACAATATTAGTATTTTGTATAATGGCTGTGGTGAGGATTTACTTGTGAAGAATAGTCCTAAGGTCCATTTGATACTTTATTTACAAGATGCGAATTGTGTCAACACTAGGCCCTCTCTTGCTTTCACGATGTAATCGGAAATATCAACCTTAGCTTCTCAGGGAAAGCTGCAGTGACTCTTTGCAGACGGATGTGCTTCTGGATAGCGAAGCATTTGCCTTAATGATAGAGTGGACAGCGGGACGAAAGTGGTGTAGTATAACGAACAGTCGATAGCGAGGCTGAGAATGTCGATAATGAGAAGTAGGTCAGTAAGGCAAGGCGGGCCGATGTGGCCTCTCCGGCCTCTCCAGCACATGTGCACCTTATCACAACACTTGCAGCCTCCATCACATCTCTGAATGTTCTGACACGTCATTTTGCCCATCGCGTTCAGTCGTATTTCCTGAGTAGCAAGTACTAGTATTTCGATTTTGCGTAGAAGCGCCGAGTGACATCCACTGGCGACATTCTTCATTGATGACCGTTCACCTCCCCCTCCCTCTCTGCTCCTAATTTTGACACAACGTCATATGTGTATAACCTCTCTCTTTGTCTGAGTACAGAAATTTTAGAAGGCTGGCCGTCAGTTCGTCCTCTTTTTTCCCTTTCTCTGCGACCTACTTTCCCCTTCCTTGCGTGGACCCAAGTGTACCAACGCCCTCCTCCTTTTCTCTCCTCTCAGCTGCCTTGTTCACTCTAAGCTTGCAATTTTGAATAACGTCTGAATGGCGATATTGTGTTCTCTGACCGTTTAACCTTCCTAGTTTCTAGCTTGTCGTTTGTTGACATTTTAAGGAAGATTAAAAGGCATGCGAAAGTTAATTTATAGAGAAATCCCACTGATATTTTTACGCGACTCTTCGTGTCGTCTAAACTTTTTTTTGTTTTGTTTTTGTTGAAAAGGAAAGGGGTCTAATTGCTTATATGAATTTTTTTTTCTTTAGCTTGGAAAGCCTCCTAATAGACGCCATTTTTATCCTAGGGAAGTAGAATGAGGTAGGGGTTCACATGTCTCCCGGAAGTAGTGTTAACTGAAAAAATAGGAAATAATGATTCTTTGGGTCTATACGCACTGGGTACGTTTTGGTCCATGCGGTACGAATTAAGGGTGTAGGACTGATCTAAAAGGTGTGTCGCGTTCGCCTCTTAGCAAGGACGCCATCCAGACTTGCGTCCTCACTGTTACAGAATTGTGTTTCCGGTATGAGTACACTTATCAGCCACCTCGATTTTCCACTTCGATCGTTGTGTGCTTTTAAGATCTGCTCCAGATGTTGTCGAAAACTGTTCTATTTGTTCACTTGTTACGCTGCATCTGTACTAATTGAACCGAATATCCTTGGATTCTATATTTAAAAGAAAAATATATTTTCATGCAAGTTTCCTCCGCGATAAGAGTACACGTGGCAGACATGTAAGGCGGGTGGCTTTTGAAGGAGGCGGCCTCATTCATCCCACTCCTGTACCATAAGTGGGGGAGGGTGTCTTCTAAAGTTTGTACCCCATTCCAGAATTACAACTCATCACTTGCGATGTGATAAGGAAAGTATGTCATACAAATATACACATGTTTTAGTCAGATAAACTAAAGGTATATTCGAATACGTTTTCCTGTATAAAAAGATCTTAGGAAGTAGGAAAGTGTTAGATTTTTAATGAAACCTAAACTTTTACTCATCATTAAACATATTGTAGCAGACAAAGGCGTTTAGGTCAACACTGTGTTAATCGGCATGCAGAATAACTCGAGATACACATATCAACCTTGCGTAATGTGTGCAAATGAAGTTGCACAGGTGAGTGCTGTGGTTTTGTAGAGTAAGAGGCTCTATAGATGGTAACAGAGGGTAGTAATCGTGCATAGGAATACGTCTTGGTCATTATAAGTTATGTAAGTGGCTGGGGTTGACAAGTGTGGGCAGGTCTTTATTGCAGGTTTGGAACTCGATGCGGTTATCTTCTTGGCCGTGACGATGCTAGGTCCTTCGTGTCCCACCAATCGTATCATTAGAGTCCCAGATCTCTTGGCCAACCCAGTATTCATCCATATTGATACCATTACTTAATTTTGTGATTGGAATTAAATACATGAAATCATTCCTCATTTCAAAGTCTCGTTCCCACGCAGTTTCTAGATGGTTTCATTTTTGTGTATTGGCTTAGACTTCTACTCGATTTCGTTTTGACTGTTTGAAGAGATGGTGCTGACATCTCAAGTTCAATAAATTTCTTTAGAACGATAATGATTCGGTTTAGAGTGACGATGAGGCTTTGATGACGTTTAGAGTAGTGAAAGTGACAACGAGTTTTAGTTAGGGTTTGTTGTGGCGTTGTAAGGCTCACCTTCCCCTGTTGCGGTCTCGGCTCCCTTCGGCGGTGGCCCAAGGGATGTGGGACCGCTTGTGATATGGAGCGAGATCAATACACGATTTTGTTCATAAAATATTTAGATGATTTTCAAGAAATAAGGGGCCTTGGAAATACCGGGGTATGCTTGTTATAGAGGACATTGTGTAGGTATTCGTATACCTTACGAACTAATGAAAACATTTTAAAAGACGGTCCATGATTCGTTCCCTTGCTTGTGTGCGACCGTGTTCACTAGACTACTCGCGTGCCACTGGTCTGGCTCTATTTTTTTAACGCGTTACACCAACATAGCCTTTGACTGCTCCTTGCATAATGTTAATGTCTACCTCTGTAAAATGTCGGGATTGTACAGATGATTTAACGCTGTCGGCTTATTGTGTAGTGTAGCAGCCCAAGGTGCTGCCGGGAGTGATGGGGAGCCGCTCGTGTGGGGAGATCAATACTGGGTTGACGCTTCCCACCATCCTCGCACTCAACAGCTGACCTACTTCATCCTCGCTTGCTGCTCCCCACTCGGCTATCCCACTCGGCCTATCCGCCCTGATATATCATCATTTGTTTTGTTTTTCGTTCTTTTTGTCATCATTCGCCCTGAACTCTGCCCTGTGAAGTAGATTCCCTCTCCTAGGCCGACCCCGAATCTATTCATCTGGCTGTCACTCACCATCGCCATTTTACTTGTTATTTGCCTCATTTCATTTTCGTTTCAAAGCTACAACGCTTGCAGCATAGGTGGGAGGTGTGTGTGTGTGTGTGTGTGTGTGTGTGTGTGTGTGTGTGTGTGTGTGTGTGTGTGTGTGTGTGTGTGTGTGTGTGTGTACACACGCTCGCTTGTGCTGATGCATGCAGGTTTGTATGTGGGCCCATGAGAAACAGTGTATGTATGTAGTTTAGTAAATCAGCTTGGATAAGCATTGGAAATACTAAGAACATGAGCGAAAATTCTTAAAGCAACATGTAATCGGTTAAAAAAATAAGCGTGTCTCGCATGTGTTTACTCTTCCACTATCCGAGAAACATCCATCCTCTTTGGCATTGTACCAAAGGATAATTGTTTGAATGCACCTTTTGTGGTACATGAGTCTGCATTTAACGGCCTGGTGTTTAGGCCTCGGCTCTGTTCAATAGGGTTGTATAATAGTAAAGCGATAACGCTGCAAAGTTATCGTCGGGTTGCACATTTTTGTAAGCGATGATTAATTATTGAATTTCAGTATGATAAACGTTTTGTCAGAAATATAGTAGTGGATGCTGAAATAAATTAACAAAGGTTATAGTTTAAATACTATACATGTGTAGAGATCAGAGCGCTTCTTCTGACGGCACTGTTTGGCACCCTACTGTAGCTTGTTACCCCCCTCCTTTCTTCACGGTGGCCCCGCCCCCGCATATGGTTGGCTCACTCTCTCCCACTGACCTACATTCAGAACCACACACGCCTAGTTGCACCAGACTCAAGAAATGTCACTCATTCTGTCGTGTTAGCTTTGCACATGTACGATCATATCGCCGCTTTTTAGCGGTAGTGGCACTCATTGTCCACTGATACTGGCAGTTAATATGTCGAGATGGACTTGGAAATTTTAGTCCAGGTCCTGGCGTTTGTGTGCTGGAATGCGTACTGTATCTGGCCACTGCGCTCAGGCGAATTGGAAATTGTTGGATCAAGAACTGCTTCCTCGCCATACTGCTTAAGACCAGAATTTGGCTTTGGCACCATTACACCATGGAACAAACCTCGACTGACCTACATACATTTATTATTTTACCTGGTTTTTTAAATATTGATTGCAGCTCATATAGGTATTTAATAGACATAATACCATTTTAAATGGGGTGTGCCTTATATTTATTAAGAGATGCAAGGAAAGTTCTTTCCATTAAAGAAGCGCTCCACCTGCAGTGGGTTCCTACACCCAACGCTCAGTGAAAATCTACCGATGAAAGTGAGTGAACAAAAAACGAGTTAGCACACGCCGATTCTCACTTTAGGTGGGTCAACTTTCTCCTGCAATGATCCATCTTATTTCTCTTTCCACCTGTTATGGTACACAAGAGGTTCCATGCGAAAGAGGAACCGCTTTATAGTACAGGTAGTTCAGTGAAACCATGTTTCGATTGTCATTACTTAAATGAATAAAGTAGACTTAATTTGAAGTTCCAGATATACGCACCATCAGTGTCGCTAAGTGTTGCATAATGTAGCAAGTAGATGTTCAGACTAAGAAACGTAAAGTTTTCCTGGGATTCTCAAGGCATTATGCATTAGCAATACATATAATGCTTAGGTCTCGCACAAAGAGAAAGGAGCACCTCCATAATGTCACGGTTATTTAAAAAGGTTTATGCCTGGTCCACGTCACTACTCCAGCTCTTGGTCTATACCTCCAGACACTTTCCTTTACTCCCACCCTTGCCGTATTTATCTCTACTTTAACGCTATCCATTCCTATTCCGTGTATATACTCCAGTATCTTTCATTGTTTTGTTATTTACCATATCATTTCGATCAAGCACTATATGATCGTCAGTCTCTCTTGCATTCCCCACACCGACTGCATAACAGGTATCCGAGCACTTCTGTTTCTATTCTCGTTTTGCATGCATTACCCCCACCCCCACACACACACACATACACCTTTCTCTCTTCTCTATCAATCTATATCTTTCTCTCTCTCTCCCTCCCTCCGTCCCTCCCTCTCCCACACACATTCTCCCCTTGCATCCCCCATCTCTCTCCCCATACCCCCTCCTCTTCATCTCCTCCCCAGTTCTTAGACATGCTGGCCTTGTTCTCACTCTCCTTGTTCTCGTTTCTCTTTCTTGGGGGAAAAGCGAATTGCTAAATACCGAGGAGAGATTACTTGTTACCATGGACACAATTTGTTCTGAGTGGCTGACAAGGAAGTTGTAGCGAGGGCATCTTTCAGGTGTGGATTCGTAGTTCTTGCATGGCTGACGAAACATGGCAGCGTGGACGTCGACCGTTAACTTCTGCAAGTCTTCTCACACTTGTGCTGGGGGATAGTACGCTATCTCAGCCTCCACCGGAAAGTTTGTGTGTTGAGGTTTGACCCAAAGACATGACCATAGATATGTGAAGATCTGAATGGATTAAATATACCATGATCTGTTTGTGTTACCATAGTTAAGGGTCAGGCGGCTGTATCTGGTAGTGTAGGCGTTTAGCTTTACTCAATTCAGTTCACAATCTGCACGCACATCAGATGGACAATTCGTTTCCAGCCATGATCTGATCATGACGCAGTTCCCACGTACAGCATGAAACTGACTGATGGAATTGCAGTTGATATCGAAAATGCTGTATCGCGACTAATATACTAATGTATCGCTGTAAAGGATTTTCTTTCGTCTCACACAAACACTTCAGTTTGCCTTTATAAAATATGCGCTAGCTACATCATCAGCTCGCAATCACATAAGATTGTAAGCATTTTGGTCAGGTTTATTTTGTTTGTCCAGCTAAATATCGTAGCATATATACGTTTCGAGACATTATTCAATTTTGTCTTCGTGAGGCAATACGCTACTTTTCATCTCATATCTCGCAATGCCGTTAAACGTATTTTAGATGACATAGGGTTGCAGGTTAGAGGAGTGGTGATTAATATAGTGGTTGAATTAGACATAA
>NW_028234411.1:14778407-14783407 GCF_977035675.1 Penaeus japonicus
AAGGTCAAGCACAAGTGGCTCTGTTTGAAGCCACTCAATGTGGCACTACTTGCGCTAGCGGCTTCATCCTCTATCTCTTGCCCTCATCATTAGGTCTGAAGATTAAATGTAGGTGGATTTGAAATCTCATTTAACATTTAGAGGAAACATGTTTCAGCTTATTTTATAGCAAATATTTCATGCATTCGTTCGTGCTTTGTTCCCCCACGAAATATCAGTAATTAATCAGAGATAAACGTTAAATAATCAACCCATTGCCTACTACGCCATACTCTGGAATGGCGTCTGATAAACAGCAATCCGCCACCAGTGTTCCCATCTGCGAAAATCGAGGCGTGCACACGACCGCCCCCCCCCCCCCCCCATACACACTCATATACACACCCATATCCACATTTGCGTACATGCGGAAAAATAACTATAGTTTTGAAGATTCATACACATAGCCAATAAACTCTACACACACACACATTCACATACATACATACATACATACATACATACATACATATGAAAACACGTACCTGGAGAAAAATGACAATACTTTTGAAGATTAATACGCACAGCCAGAAAATATACTAACTCTCTCCCTCTCTTGCTCTCGGTCTCTTTTCCTCCCTTCCCTCCTTCCTTCCCCTACTTCAACTCGCTATCACCTCCCTATCCCTGTATGTTTTATACCTCTGTACTTATATGTACTTATTAGCAGATCCACGGCAAGGCCCACGGCCATTGCTTTCATCTACTCCGTGTATAGTTCTCTCCCCATCTACAGTCATGTTCACTTATATTACGAAAGATCTGCCGCTTATCAGCTATGTTTTGTTGTTTCGAGCCAAGATGACTGGGCCAAGAAACGACGAATTTACAAGTGACGCAGCTTGTACTTAGCAGGGGCAAGGAGCTGCTAGGCAGGCAGGATATGCAGTGTGTCAGGGCTAGCATAATGCGCACTTTGTCCGAGCTAGCAGTTCTCCTCTTCATTATTCACTATCTCGTTCATGCCACTGAAAGAGTGGATGCACGACTGCACTCAAACTAGGATCATTAAAAAAGGGTGTTTACTCCACAAAGGTTGATTTGCCAATGCTGCATGCTTACTTGAATGGAAGAATTCCGTAGCCATTTTCAAACATGGATTACCGGAGATTTACCTACTGAGATTGCTCCTTGCCGTCTTTGTTGCTTCGCCGCAAAATGAGTTGTTTTTTCGAGGTTTGATCTAAATGGTTGTGTTACATAATTCCAAGTAAAGTTTCGTAGTAGTTGGTAATCGGTATTGTAGGAATTATTTAATTCACTAATAACGTGTGCGTTAATGTGACGCGGCCTGGAGCGTGAGAGCAGCAGAGCGAACGGGAGAGGGTAGGGGGTGGGCAGGGATACGGGTTGACAACCTTAGTGGATTCTCTTTCAAAATTCAGACTTTGGGAACGCCCAATAATGTGGCAAATGAGACATCCTCTTAGATATGTGTCAGACTTTCCGTTTATAAGGTGAAATGCCTAGCGAACGAGAAGCACAGCGCAGTGTTTGGTGCGCGGGAAATCTCAAGGTTGACGGCCCCAGCACGCAGCAGTTCCCGGCAAGGATCAGATCACTCACCCGAAACTCACGCCGTCCCACCCCCTCCCCGCCTTCAAGATTTACATATCCTTTCGCGCTCGATGGACAGTCTTTTCGTGATCATTTTACACAGGAAGTCTGCTCTTACTCTTTTAAGCACAATTAGGTAAAAAAAAAATAGCCGGATAGTACAGATTTATTCGTCTGCAACTGCAGAAATACGATGGAAAGTGTCACAAGTCAACTGCAAATACACCTTGATATATTTACATACTGCTTGATATCTAGATGAAAGAGTCTATCGCTTCTTCAGTGCCCATGACTATACAGTTTAACTTTACTGCATTGCTGTTAAGTTATATACTAGAAGTGACAGTTAATACCGCAAAATGAACAAAGAATACCGTAAGAAGTTAGCAGGAAGTGTGCTGCGATAAATATGATAATAGATTATATGAGGGTGGTGGTGATGGTGGAGGCAGCAGGGTTGATGGCCGGACAGACGCAGCGCAGAAGCATGAGTCACCAGACTTAACAGTGTTCCTGTGGGGCAGGTGTAAGTCCTCCCAAAACTGTGCGTTGGACTGACTGCATGGGCCATAGGCGCGGCCGGCTGGCTATACGCGGCGGTAGGCTGCGAATTAGGGAAGGTGGAAGGGAGAGGATGGCTGGGTTGAGGGCGTCGCCCGCTCGCTCGGCAGAAAGGCGCGCGGCCTTGACTGTAACACCGGGTCCGTTGAGACTCGCATCTTTGTTATCTTCCCAGCCGCCCGCGAACTCTCGAAGACATTGCCCTCTGCAGCTCGAATCTGCACTGTCAGACTGCGTTCTGCTCTGCCTTGCTTTATCATCTACAGCTTTGTCTTAATTGTGTTTACATAATTTTAAAAATCGACTCGGTTGTCAAGACTGGTTGCATACCCCTTTGTACCCGCTGACCCGGTGTGGCATCAAGCTGGCTAACCAGGTCAACACCGTTCCTTACACATAAGCTATAAGCGCATAAGCACGACGAATTACCAATATCTAGAATAGTATTACTAGACTGGTCCATTTCAAGCCTAGCAGCGTAACAGTTAGATATTGGTTATGAATGAATTTATTTTAAAGTCAGCACAAAAGTTATGGGGATTGAGTTTATAGAATTCTCAGAAATGTACGGTAGAGGTGATTCAATTAAAAAGTTTAAGAAATATAGCGGCATGGGGACTGGTGAGGGGCCCGATGTTGCCGACTCAACGCGGAGGTTCAATGCTCTGTCTGCCCCCACCCTCCCCCGTCTCTCCCTCCCTCCCTCCCACTCAGCCAGCACTACCAAAACAAACTACTGCTGTGCATTTTCGACGCAGGGTTCTTGACACTGACCTCACCACGATTTACTATCAGTAATAATTAATTGTACATCATACGTAAAAGATTATTTAAAACGAATATCGATTTCAACTTTTGTAAATTATATTTTTTCAAAGGGAAGATATTTGTAGTATATGTAAGAAAATGTATGTACTATGTAGCACAGTCAATACCCAGCCAACTCCAATGGGCAAGGTCGCTGACCTTAGGTCCAGTAAGACCTCACAACCGCTCTCGCACACAGCAGCCAAAACGGAGTCTCGCGCTTTGTTTGCTTAAACTTTCCTATTTCTCTGATTTCTCTCTCTCTCTCTTTCTCTTTCTCTTTTTCTTCGTCAGTGTTTTCATGCGATTTATAAATAATTTCCACCCCTCTTTTTATTGTTGGAATTTCCTTTATATCATATCCGAACTATCTCAAGAATTGAAGTGTGTCCATCTCGTCAATAGATAACATGGGTTATTAAATTTTCCGTAAAGTCCTTCCATATTCCCCGTGCTATGAGATTATAGTTAGGTTCTACAACGAGTGTAAGAGCCTCTCTTTGGCATGGCTGTGAAAGGCATCGACCTTTGGCGAGCGCCACCTCGCAAACCGTTGTCAAGACCGAGGCAACGAGCAACCGGAAACTCGAGCGCGGGATCAGGACAGAGGGCGATCCGGAGGGAATTCCGCTCACGGCCTGGAACCGCCGTCTTTCAACTTTTCGCTTCTCTACTCATGTAATCGAACTGATAACCACGTGGATATATTAACGGATTGGCTGACAGGTGTTATGTAGACAAGAAAATCTTTACATTAGCCGACTGTATGATAAGCTGAATTTCACGATGTCTCACTGCATAGTTCTTGATTTTCGTATTAACAGTCTATAACTGTGTGGCAATGTATCAAGGAAAGTAGTAACATGTTTTAATGTTTTCGCGATATTTCCTCGTATTTTGGTAACCTGAGTACATGTTTCTGTTGGTTAGTCTTACAGTTCATTTGAATTAAAAATATTTTGATTCATCAAGATTTTTGTCCTCTGGAAGTAGTGGTCTGATTCTCGGGGCTTCTCGCGATGATTCACTTGGGGAATTCCCTTTATTAAGCTTAGGATTTTTGGTTGGTAAAATGCCAAAATCCTCTCTCTCTCTCTCTCTCTCTCTCTCTCTCTCTCTCTCTCTCTCTCTCTCTCTCTCTCTCTCTCTCTCTCTCTCTCTCTCTCTCTCTCTCTCTCTCTCTCTCTCTCTCTCTCTCTCTCTCTCTCTCTCTCTCTCTCTCTCTCTCTCTCTCTCTCTCTCTCTCTCTCCCTCTCTCCCCCCCCTCTCTCCCCCTCTCTCTCTCTTTCTCTCTTTATTCTCCCCGCCCCTCCTTCCCTCTTTCCCCCTCTTTTTCCTCAATTATTCCCTGGTGTCGCGTGGAGCAGCCTTGGCTAGCCTCGTCCCCGCCCTGTAAATCCTTGCCTTGGGCAATGTCCAGTCCACCGTGTAGGATTGGGGCGAGCGCCCAAAGTGTAGTACAGCTAAATTGACTCATCATCTTTAGTCACCGACGTTTGACAAGGTCCTGATGGTTGAAGTTTGAATTGTTTTTCTTTGCTGTGGACGGTGACTATTTGTCATGTTCATGTTTCGCGAAGCAAGTTATATTTAAAACTAGATAAGATTAGACTCTTCCATGGAAAGGCGGATTACGCAGGGGTTACCTATGTAAATATGCTTCTAGTATGTCTAATATACGCGCACATAAACATAAACACACACGCGTGCGCACGTAAACACACACACATTTTATATATATTTATATATATGTATTATATATATATATGTATTACATATATATTAAATATATATGTTATATCTATATATATATATATATATATATATATATATATATATATATATATATAGAGAGAGAGAGAGAGAGAGAGAGAGAGAGAGAGAGAGAGAGAGAATCTGCAGAAATCTGCTAGTTTAATCTTGACTGATAGCTTTATCCAAGATATCTTGTGGATAAAGGGGCAGGTAAGCAGGAACATTCGGAACATTCTATTATGGCTATTATTATTTCGGTGGTATTTTACCATCTTTCATAT
>NW_028234411.1:14790907-14800907 GCF_977035675.1 Penaeus japonicus
AATGAACATGTATTTAGCTACATGATTAAATGTATAAACACACATTCAAAGTCACCTGTTAAAGTAGTTCAACAACAGTTACACATTTGTTACTTAATGCAATCGTATCCCCCACCGAGCGATATGTTAGCCGATTCAACTTAAATTTAAAGTTCTGTATAAGCATTATTCACGTTTGTAACAGAAATATGATTACAAGCTTAACATGCACTGAATTGCTACGTAGAATATTTTTCGATGCACCAAAGCTATCTGCTTATCTGATAAGAGGAATCGGTGACAGGCCTTTCCGAGAAATGGCTATACGTGGAACGGAACGGATCGGTCGGAGCTGGAAGAAAGAAGGTTCGAATATGAATATCCACTCCAGTGCCACGGATTGAGAATGCAACAAAAGGAAGTGTTCTCTAGCTTTGCTGTTTGTTGATTATGCAAGAGCTCGTTTAAAGGCGATTTTTTTTCCTCGTAGGAAGTTGACATATGTAAATTAACTTTCGTAACGTAAACCATCATAGTTGGTGCATGATGTGAGCCTGGAACATTTAATTCATTTTTATCGCATAGGAAGAACAGGGCTGTGAAAAAGAGGGGAGATTCAGGAACATAGGAATGAAATTGTTACGTAATATTCGTGAGTAAACGTGACGAGTAAGATGGAGCAGAACGCACCAAACAACGGCAGCAGCAGCAGTAGCACACTATCGACATGGTTAGTAGCGGACTGCATAGAGTACCTGTAGGAAGGTAATTGAGGCGCGTGCCATAGCTAGCATGTACAGCATTGCTAGAGGCACAGAGCGTCTTGTCACCTGATATTATTGGTGGCTGCGTCACAGAGCAGCTCGCCAGGGAGGCCGCGTCTTCACACTTGGGCACAGTGCCAAGCCCAGATTAACACTTGACACACAAACATAGCTTATATTTACTGCATTTCTAGTACTACCATACCTGTTCTGAAGCGATTGGCATATTCGACAACCTACATTTACTTCTCGATATTTTATTTGATAGCATGTATCCTAGCGCTAGCAGACGTATATATATCTGGAATGATTTGTTGGTTTCTACAGTAATTTTATTAATACTACAAGTACTCCCCTACCTTACAGGCCATCCACTTACAGAAATAACTTAACCTTTTTCGTCGTCCAAGGAGACCTCTCTCCTTAGAAAGTTAACTTCAATACCCTTTGTATCAAATTGCCATCGTACAAAACCAGATAGCCCCATGGTTGTTGCATTCCATCACTATGTTTCGCTGTATAAACTTCAGTGTTCCGCGTTGGCTGTCATTCCATTCATCCATTGATATGACCAGTAGAAACACAGCTGGCGGGCACCTGGCCCTCACCTGCGTCTGTCGGATCGAATGTCCATCTACCAGCTTGAGGATTTGTGACCACGTACTTAGCACGAAGTTGGAAGGTGTTTATATTGAGGCAATTAATGCAGTGAAATTTCCTCGGATTTCTGTTTGGTTCTCGATCCAAAATGAATGAATTCCATTCCGTCATTGATAAGACCTTTTTTGCCATCATCGTTCTCCATAACATGCATACAATTATTATTTTTTAATTATGAACATAATCATCATCATCAAAGTTTTCAACCATTACCATTGTATTGACAGGAATTCATGTTTCTGTTGACAAGATCATGAAAATGCCACATAATGCTTAATAATGAACTGTTACCTAATGCCAAATTAAATTCACGGGCCGTAGCCATTGAGCTACTTCGAACGCACAGCTGTATTAAGCAGTTGTTATTGCAGGGCAGCCCGCGCGTGTTGTGTACCCGCTTTATCAGAGCACGTGCCTGCCAGCTGAGGGATATATACCTCTGAGGGGGTAAACCATACACTGTCGCCGTGGTTTGCCCATCTGCCCAACTCCAAATAGGTGCCCCGTGTCTTTTTTATCTGGCTATAGTACATTTTTTCGTATTGTGAAGAAAATCCATGTTCACCTAGACTTTCGAAATGAGCTAAAGAAACTGTCATCACGAAGAATGTTTTGCGGGTTTATGTACATAAGTGCGCGGTTCAGCGGCGCACCAGAAACAAAGAACAGCTGCGCCTGCTGTTGGTCCCGGGACAACATCCCTACTTCCTAACAGATGACTCGCCACGAAATAGTTACCCAGAAACTTTGATATATATATATATATATATATATATATATATATATATATATATATATATATACACCATTTGGTTGTTTACTCTTCATTGCGGCTGAATTATTTCAGTGCTCCCCACTGATACAGTACTTTAAGCAGATAATTCGGTGATATGTACTTACATGTCAAATGAAATGAAAAGTGGCTTGTCTGTTCAGAAGGATTGTTTCGCAGATATACATATATTTTTAAGTTGATTTATCAGAATGTTATTATTAAGTATATTCGTTTTGCATCCGATTAATTCTTGGGTTATGATCAGCGCCTTTATGTAGGAGCGCGGGACAAGAGCTTGGGCATGGAATACCGGGAATCAGAACAAAGCTGGTCGAAGGGTCATGTTTCCCTCGTCGGCAGCAAAGGAAAGTGAATCTTATTGGTAAGAGCCGAAGGGCTATTTGAACGGGCCTCTCTGAGGGAAGAAGAGCGAAGTTGGCGTGGTGCGAACGTGTGTCCCCCCACCCCCACCCCTTCCTTTCTCCCTTCCCGCTCCAGTGTCTGCCACCCCCTCCCCCCTCTCTCCGTTCGTACCCAACCTCCGCCATCTCCCCTCCCGCCATTTTGCCACACCTGCCCTCGCGGACAGTCGGGTTGACGATCCCAACCAGACTGTTTACATCCATTGCGCGTTGCCTCATGAGCTGTGCATTTCCACCTCGAATCCGAGAAATTGATGACATTTTAGTTTATCTTGGGACAATTTACCCCAAAGAGGAACACTTAGATGTAATTAGTATAATCCAAACAGATGTTTGCCTGGCGACATATAACCGTCGTCATTACGCTCATATTTACCACACAAGTACCATCAAATGACGTCACTCCCAGTCTGTACCCACTTGACTTGGCGCGTCGTGTCCCAACTTCGCTAAATGTTTTGTTATGATGGGCGATAAACAATACGCGGTGATCGGTTAGTCCCTATTTCGAGCAAGTGTCGAGTGAATACGTGGACCAGGAGGGAAGCCCACCTGGTCACTGGACTACACTTGGCCTTGTGAATCACTCTTGACCATATCAGTCGCCATCGTAGTTCACCTGGCTTCACTGTCCATACAGTTTGATCTCGACGCTTACTTTGCTACAGCCTTATGCATAACTCTCACCTCGTTATTGTAGAATTTATCTGCCAGGGTGTCAAAGTGGCTCAGATTAGCGCTTAAATTGTACGTGCAAAATTTATTTTTGTTATTTTATATTATATTTTATATTATTGTTCTTGTTATTGTTGTTATTGCTGTGAATTATTCCAGTGTCGTCATTTAAATGCATGCTATGTATGAGGATACTGGATACGTCGAAGAGATGGCTTTACTTCCTGCTTTTGTTAATTTTTAGGGGCAAGCAGGTTACAAATTACTTCGGGTAAGCATTGATGACGCATGTATCTTGGTAACTTGGGTTTCCAAGCGAACGAGGAAGTGCGCACACTGCCTCTATGGAACTCATGAAGGGCTTCGTACTTAGGTGGTCTTGTCAGAGCAGAAAACAGATTTAATGATATTTCATACCAACAGTGCCAGCTTTGTGTCGTGGTTCACCCATAGCACATTTATACATACTGTTTATTGTTTTGCCAGACGGAATGAGCGCGGAAAGGAGCAGAAAGGTACATACACGTGACTTTGGGGGGGGGGGGGGGGCTGACTGCATCAAGCATCTCCTCCCTCCCAAACATAAACACTACTCACACTACCCGAAGACTTTAAGATTCAATTGGCATTATATTGGCTTTTCTTTACATAGATTATGGCATTTGTTTTCATCGCACACACACACACACACACACACACACACACACACACACACACACACACACACACACACACACACACACACACACACACACACACACACACACATACATACATACATACATACATACATACATACTTATATATACATATGCACGCGGGCGTGCATATGTATGTACTTATATATGTGTGTGTGTGTGTGTGTGTGTGTGTGTGTGTATTTATCTAAGTATGTATGTATGTATGTATGTATGTATGTGTGTGTATTATATAGTATATATATATATATATATATTATATATATATATGTATACATATATATAATATTATATATATATAATATATATACATATAATATATATGTATACATATATATATTATACACACATATATATTTATACACACATATATATACATATATATAAATATATACATATATATATATATATATATATAATATATATATATACATATATATATTATACATATATATATATAATATATATACATATTACATATATATTTACACATATATTATATATATTATATATATTTATATATATATATATAATATATTATATATATATACACATACACACACACACACACACAACACACACACACACACACAATATATATATATATATATATATATATATATATATATATATATGTATATATGTATGTATATATATATATATATATATTTATTTGTTTGTTGTGTGAACGTCCCAGTGTTGTGTTGGTGATCCGAGTCACGTGAGCCACGCGATAGCACCAAGGTTAGTCAGACAAGTCACGTGCAACCAGACTGAGCTCTTGTCTAGTGTGAAGTTGCTGTCGTCTCCAAGCATAGCTATAGCTTGCTCCTTCATGTCTCATTTATTCGGGCCAACTCCAGTATTCATAGTATATTTTTTGCTTTTAAAAAGAGTCTTTGGTCTCTCTGAAGCAAGACGTCCTTCTACTCTTTACTGTGTTTACAGATGGCATTGAGACCTATCCGCCATTCCATTGGTCTCTGAACTCATGCTTAGCCAAGGTCGGAGAAAAGATTTAGGGGATATATCCATACGGGTAAATATTAAGACAACGCAAAAGATCTTCATGAGGAAACGTATTTCTTTCTGTTTTGTAAGAGACCATTTGGAAGACTTGGAACATGTGATTTTACATGTGTAATGATGCCGACTCTTCTTACTTGGGAGGGCCATTAGCAGCCATCAGCAGTGTATGATTGACCATAGTCTCAACCCCGTATAACGCACGCATGTCACACGTAGTGATAGGAAGTTTGTGGCTCGGAAGTCGTTCTGTCAACTTTCTTCATATATTGGAAAGTAGGAGTCGGGATACTAGGGGTGCGGTTTGTGTTTCACATAAATGAAATGTTGTAGTTCAAATTGGGAGGGCTATAGGCTGGCCGATTTTATTTTCATTAAGTCAAGGAATGAACTATCCTGGTTGAGTGTGCAGAGACTATTTTGACAATGTCTTATTAGTACCTGCCGATCGTTTTCTGAGTTGAGACGATGTCACTTTTATTTCACTCTGAAAATTAGCTTGCTGTAAAATGCTTCAAAGGAATTTTGCATGTGGTGCGTATGTATGATAACTGGGATTTCTGAGAATAGAAAGTCACATTACAGGAAACTGTACCACTTTAATTCTTCAGCTTCTTTTCCTCACTTCACAAAAGCCAGGCGTATGGTTTAATTTCACACATTTCACTTACTACCGCGAGAGTTGTCAACTAAAGCAAACGTATAACGTATGCTGTTTTAGGAAGTGTGGAATTGCTTCAGTGCAGACGATCGGTTGCGACATCAGTTAGTGGCTGTACCAAGCCAATGCTTCTTGAAGAGATAGTAGTATAATGATGGAACTAACTTTATGAGTAGAGCTAGTGCAGCCGGTACTTGGATGTGGGTCACAGCACCGCTCAATGGACAGGGCCATATTTGTGCGTACGCCAGCTAGCCCGTCTACCTGCCGCTTGGCTATCAATACGCTCTACGTCATAGTGCTTTCGTCACAGAGTCCGTTCCTTTTGATTGGTGCTAGTACGTGACGTCAGACCTCATGAACGTCATCTCCCACCGCCCGTGAGTGGTGAGCGACTAAACCTTGAAGGTAGCTGCATTCTCATTGGTGGATCAGGGGTTTCTCCTCACAACTGCGAAAGTAACTGGTGGACCCGGCACGCGTCAGGTCCACTGACGTCATCCGTCTGACGTCACGACCAGCTGATTGCTCTGGAGTGTTTGAGGCACCGTGAAGGGGGTCGATTTCTGAAAAATGCTGATTGTAGGATATTGAATGAAAATATGTTGTATTTTACATTGCAGTATGATTGATTTATGCCTTGGCCATATTACTCTCTCTCCAGAAGACATGTCTTCAAGTATTAAGTGAAATAATGGTTGAATCAAAAGTCCCCTCTCCTCTCAGTTAGCACAGGGAGTGGGGGAATGGAGGCATCACAGGAAGTCGGGCTGGGCTTCCCCCATGGTCGCTTTTCGCCTTCAGTTTGCTGCGCGTTGTGAGAGAGAGGGTATCCCTCCGCGCTTTATCCTCGATTTTTATAATTATTTATTTTCTTTGAGTGCTGACAACTTAATCAGTGCATCATCAGCAATACAGAAGGTAACGGAATAAGTATTTATCATAGAATGTGCCACTTTGTCGTGATATGAAGTGAAACATATGAGTTGGGTTCCTGCTGCGACACCCACACCAGCAGTGCCTCACCAATGATGCAAGTTAGTGAGCGGATGCATTTCATATATTATACGGGTGAATTCGTGATTAGAAGGAGCTCTTTTTTGACATTACATCAAGTTGTAGTAAAGAAGAGTTAAGCGCCGTTACTGGAGCCATTTGGAAATACCAATAAGTAGTTGGTTGTGCAAAGCTCAGTTTTCTGATTGAAAGTTCGAGAGAGATGGCGGTGATCTGCGGTTCCATAACTTGAAAACGGAAAAAATACTGGCAGACAGTGTTGTCAGCCGAAGTATAGTGTGTGATTTCTAATTACATGTGTGACTTGTTTGAATAAACCTAGAACTATCAACATTTGTGTATATCAATACTGAAAGGTTCTGGGCATTTGCTACGTGGAATAGACAGGAAGAAAGTGCGCTGGGATGATGTGAAAGATTATAAAATGGTCACAAGAACAGCGCTCTGAAATTTTCTTCCATTGGTGGCGATGAAGTCTTGATGTGAGAAAACACCCTAGTGTGGATTTTGGAATACATTATTGGAGTGAAGTTTGTGTATGTAAAATGTTCAGTGTGAGATTCACATATAGTGTTTGAATCTGTGTTGGTGTTCACTCGTGTAAAAACAAGAGATTCTGATGAAGACAATGATTCTGTCTAATAACAGTGAAGGAAATGTGCTTATCTGTGTGGGTGTAATGTCACTGATAATGTGCCCTGTGTAATCTGCAGCTGCAGTGACTCAACACCTTTGATTATTCATACATTGTAAATCAACAGAATTGGAATTATGAAAAAGATATTTGTATTTGTGCAATTTAATGACTAACTTGAGTGTTCTATTTGTTTTCTCTTTATTTTCAGGCTCAGCCACAAAACAGACAAAATGTTTTCCTTCCACAAACCCAAGGTGTATAGGTCAACCACAGGCTGCTGTATCTGCAAAGCCAAATCCAGCAGGTATGTGTGCTTAAGTTTTATTCTTGTAGTTTCAAAATGACAGTTAATTGATGTACTTACAAACGTATGGTTTGCCATGTAACAGATGAACTCTAAGGGTTTGAAACGCCTTACGTCAATTAAGACACGACACAAATATAGCAGAAATAGTTCAATTATTATTGCTTCACTGCCATATTAATGGACATTGTGTATTTATATGTCTGTACAAGTATGCATATTGTTCTATTAGCTCATTTGTGACATGGCGTTTTTCTGCCCAATGCTGCTTTCACTGGTAAGAGTGCACAGCCTCAAGATGAGATCTCTCTCACAGCATGATGCAGTGCATTGCCTCTCAAAGCACTTTGACCCACCCGATTCTGTGGAATGATAAGTTGTGGTTTTTGTGTTTTTTACATTATTTTGTCTAGTCAAGGAAGGAAAATATGTCTAAGCAAATGCAACTGTGAGAAAGATGGTAGAATGCAGTAATGCATTTCAATATAGGGTATATATGTATGTAACTATGTAAAACGTGTATGTAGAGGAAGAAATTATGACGTGATAGGTTGTCATCTGGTGGGATGTGATACTATGTCAGCCATCATGAGTGGGTTAAGAAATATACATAACATTCTATCATGATTATCTTGAGTGTTTGCTCCTAGTCATATGATGAATTTTAGTGACTTATTCTGTATATCTTCTTAGGTCACTGGTATCTAGATAAATGGGTTATATGCAGTGTCGAATGTTGACTGTAGTAGTATCAGTATAGAGCTGAGAGGCGATTTCCTTCACTATGAAAGAGGGCCTCTGTCGTTGACCTTATAAAGTGGAAACAAAATGAGCTCACTAGCTGAAGCAAACACCCTGAATTGGGAGTGAAAATGTCATGGCGGTTGCACATTTGGCACAAAAAGCAGAGTTTGTAAAGACCTCTCAGTTTTGATGCTACGAAACTTGTAAACAGGCATGTGTTTTGTGTGTGTGTGTTTTTTATATGTACATGTTTTTTTTGTGTGTGTGTATGTGCAATATATATATATATATATATATTGATACACATACACAGATAAGTTACGAGAGGAATAGAGAGATTCATGCTTGTGTATATACCCTAGAGAATGATTTAAGTGAAAAAACTTTAGGTATAATTGTTTCTTTCCTTCTCTCTTTGTTGTTTAGTTACATCTTATTTAATTCTTCACATTTTTGGGTTACATCATGGTAGAATAACCAAAAACAATTTACAAAGATATTTTACCTTGATTCAGGGAGTTAAAAGCTTTTGCCCCAAATGTGTTCTCATCTGATTCTCACGTTGATTCTGGGTGATTTGTCCAACTGGTTCTTCTGACCTTTTATTTAATATTGTAAGCTTTTTCAATTATACTCTACCAAAATATGATACTTCAACTACAGAATATAACTCAAAAGAATAGTATGTTATAACAGGGATGTTCACTCACTTGGATTACCACCCTAACTACAAATCATAATTTTAGTCTTCATTTTATATTCAAAACTTTTAACCCCTTCAACACGATGACGCATATACTGCGTCATCGCAGCGCTCGCATCAAACCCGAGGATGCGCATACTGCGTCATGGCTCAGTTCTGGTGGAATTGCGTTTTCTTTCTTCCGGATACTGTACGATATCTTTCAGAATAGAGGTCGGATATGATACGATATATTACTCGACTTTCATTATTAATAATTTATTACATAAGAGTGGGATTCGCTTATACCAGGGGAGGCATTGATGGGCCCTGCTAGCAATCATTTTATTATTTATTTATGGAACATTATGTAAAAATCTAAAACTTATTATGATTAGTTTACCATACTATTTCAATTGTTTTCTTTGGTTATCTGAGTGAGGCCTCCCACCAAGGTCACTCTTTCCATCTTCCTCCCAACCCATGTAAATAACTTGTCACATGCACATGGGGGAAGAGGTTAACTATGCATATTTTGATATATAACACATGATGATTATATTGAGGTTTTGGCTATAAACTTGTAGAGGTTTTGGCTTAAAACTTGTCATATTCAGTAGCGACGTTTAAAATTTGGCGCGCGCCGGCAGCTCGGATACGGCGCGAGGAGCGTTTTCTACTGCCCGGAGTGAAGGGGTTAAAAGTATATCTTGAAAAGTATCAATTTAGCAGCAAAAAACAAATCAATGAAACATGATTACTGTAACGGGTGTGTGTTTATTTGTTTCTTTGTGTGAATGTTTGTCTGTATATTTATATATACATACACACACACACACACACACACACACACACACACACGTACGTATACATATATATATATATATATATATATATATATATATATATATATATATATATATAATGTATATATATATATATACATGTATACATAT
>NW_028234411.1:14808407-14820907 GCF_977035675.1 Penaeus japonicus
CTCTCTCTCTCTCTCTCTCTCTCTCTCTCTCTCTCTCTCTCTCTCTCTCTCTCTCTCTCTCTCTCTTTTTTCCTCTTTTTTTTTTCATATTAAACAAATGAATGACACAATACAAATATGAAAAGTATAGATATAAATAAATGTTTGTAGCATAGTTAAACAGTCATTGAGGACCCAATCATCATAGGCCAGTTACTTTACATATTTACCAAGCTAACATAATCCAATTTAACCCATTGTAGTGTCAAATGTCATTGCACTACATATTGTGAAATTTAATGTCATTCATAATTTTTGTTATCAAATATTAGGGATTGTAAGGTAGCAGTAGTGTTCGGGCACCAATTTTAGAAAAGATGAAGGATGCCTAATATGCTGGGAAATGTGGTATGTTTTTGATTAACTACAATAGCTTGGTTTTATATTTTGGTCCAATATCATAGACAGTGTATGGTAAATTTTATGCTCTTCAACAGGTATGTTCGGAAAGTAGGACGCGAAGGTTCTCCAGGAGCATTGAGTGACGATGTCACAGTTGGAGATGAGAGATTAAGTGAAGGATCAGGCCCCTCCGTGCCAGGCTCTCTGGCACCCTCCCCATACCCGTCACCTTACCCTTCAGAAGATGATGCAGATTCCCAGGACCGGACATTGCTGACAGGAGCTGCCAAAAGGAAGAAGCAGAACCCTTCACAGTTTCAGCTCAGCAGTTTTGTAGATTTATCCTATTGGAAACAGTAAGTACAGAATATCATATGATGGTTACTCTACTTGGAAATAAGTGTTTACAGTTCAAAATTTTATCTATTTGAATTGTTTTATGATTTTACCACTCAACTTTTTTGTCTAAACTGAGCCAGGAGAAATGACATTCATAAATGTTTCCCCAATTATAAGTTTGAGGATTCCTTATAATTCCTTATAGTCATTGAGATTTTGCCATATATTTTTAAAGCACATTTATTTAGAGAAATAAGACCTCATAATATTATTTGTCATTTCAGAGAAAAGGTGTGCTGTGGCCTCATATTCCGAGGAGATTGTGGAGAGGTTCTTATAGATCCACGGTTTTTCCAACCGTGTTCTTGTCGGATAAAGTCTCTGGAGTCCTCACCTGCACCAACACCAGCCTCCACTCCTCTTGCCTCTTCAGGAGCTTCTGATGGTGGTAGCCATTATGATGATGAGATATTAGAAATGATGTCTGAAGCTAATATGAATGAAGATGATGATTATCAAGACTCTGACTCGTTGGACGAGCGATTAGATGAGCCATATTACTCATCAGCAACAAATTCTCCCTCAGCCCCGCTTTTGCCTCATTTATCAGCAGGACTAGCAAGTTAACTATAGTGTTAATTAGTGTGCAAAAATTATGACTAACTACCTATTTAATTATCGGTAGATTCGTACCTTTTTTATTATTTAGATATGACAAAATTTCCATGATCAATATTAGTGTGTTCTGAATTTTTATTTATTATTCATGGGTCCAAGACTTGTATTTTTCAGGGTTGATAGATAAATTTTGAAGAAAAAATATAAAAAAAAAATAGTTTTTTATTATTTGGCACAGAGCTAGGCTGCAGCCCCTCCTAACTCTTTATAAAGTCTTGTTGTGACAATCTGTATCATGGCAATACTCGTCTTACTGCACCATACACTCTGTCCACTATTGCAAGCAGTCTACCAGTTCTGCACTACAAAAACTGAATATTAGAAAATGAATGAATACAAAACCATATTTTACAAATACTATTTTTTATGCCATAATTCTTTTTACAAGATTAGGATATACATGTTAACTTGGATGAAAGTATTCAGTTTTTATATTGTAGAACACCAGTACAACATATGTAATATTTGTGTGCAGGTTTTTCAGCTCAGTTGTAGGAATAAAACCTCAAACAACTTCCATGGAAGCTTTAAAAAATTGCTGGAAACATATGGTATATGAGTTGTAGGAGGTGTTATTTTCTGGTGCTGTGCATGGTGCTGCTGCTGCCACTGATGACAGTTAGGTGCAGTGGGACGGTTCTAGGATCTCCATATCAGGGAGTGGGCGCAGCTGCCTCTTGTCCTCAGGTCACAAGGCTCATGTGCTCAGTCCACCAGTCACTGGCTCCGGTCTCTCATCTCAACATAGCCTCCTCCCTCCATTATACAGGGTCTGCCACCATTGTTCCTTTGTCCTTTATTCTTTACCAACATCCAGCTCTTCCAAAAGGGACCAGCAAGTGCACAGCTAACTTGTATACTACATGACTTTGATGTTCAAAGTGGGAAGACAGTATGGAAATAGAAATGCGCTTCCCGGACACATTAGTGATACTCGTAAAAGCTGTCTTTGCACAAATAATTACATTATTTCTGTGCTGAAATGTGTAAAGGCCTGACATTCGTGTCAAAGACACGAAATATAATATTTTGTAATTTTACATCATTTTGATAAAAGTGACCTGCAGCATTGTGTAATGCAGCTAAATTGTATGACTAGAGCAAGACAATAAGAGGCTGCTTCAGGCCTCCTTTTTATCAACTGTCAGCCAATTGCACTCATTGCTATGTGTTCCCTCTTTTCCTCTTGTTTTGGAGGCGAGGCAAGTACAAAATCCTTTTTCTTGTTCAACTGCTCCCATCTTTGTTTTGTTACTGAAATATGAATACAGTTATCTTCAGAATTTCTACTAAGTAGAGATTCAATTTTTAATATATAAAGCCTAAAGTAAGTATTTTTAGCTAATTGAATATTAAATATTTTTAAACAATTTTTCATATATGCATAATGTGCTCAACCTGTTTTTTTACAAGTTTTTATTCTGAAATGGAGCCAGATGATGGTGAAACCGACTTGCCTGCCATATTGCAAATTCAAATGAATTATTCCCAAACCTGAATCTAGTCTTCAAACATTTTTAATGTTAAGGACTTGATAAAAAATATAAAAAAGTTAAAAAAAATCGAACAGATGGCCCTCAGTATTACAAGGTACAATTTTTTTTCCTCTACTTTTTTCTTTCTTTTCTTTCTTTTTTTTCTACTCTTTATTGCCACACTATGCGCTTGTTAGCACACATGAGCGGTGCTGTCCTGATGCTCGCTGCAATATGAATCTCTAGCATCATGGATAGTTACTAGAAGGAGAACAGACAGTTTTGTTGATGCGTATGTACGGATGTCCGCATGAATGGAACAGGCACACTGGAATGTGACGTCTGGCACCGAGTTGGTCCCAGCACCTGTTTTACTTATGAGGATCGTCCAAGGAATCAATGCAAAGCTATGAAACCCTACGTGTAATACTGGAATATGCTTGTGGATCTCTGTTAGTAAAATGCTCATTGTTATGGCTGTTTTAGATAGTTGGTCCTTTTTATAATTTTTTATGGATACAAATTTCTTGCCCCCAAAATGAGAGCACATACCAAAACCTAAATTCAGGAGGCCATACATTAATATATGGTTGATGTCAAGTATTTTATAATCTGATTAATATGTTAACTGAAATTGAGAAAGGATAATATCTTGTTTTCCTCATTGCTCTACATCTGTATGAAAGTAGGTTCTCGTATGTGACAAGCCACAAGCATTTCTAAGAATGAATTCCAGTAATTGCACAGACAAATATTTTCAGCCCTAGGAGCCAAAACTCTCCCAAAGACTGTGATTTTTTTCAATATTAAAGAATATTTAAGACAAGTGAGATTAGAGGCATGTTTTGTATAAAAAATGCAATCTGGAAAAAAAATTATACATGCATTGCATTCCAAAGATTGTTAAGTGTATAATAATATTAATATCCCTTCATAAATATTTCCAATAGGTATGGACCTGACACCTCATGGTGTCAATGACCATTGCATTTCTGATTTATTATAATTATTATTTATTATCTAATTTAATTCAGGTATACTACTTAAGTGGGTTAATTGCAACGTGACAGGCTGAAGTCATACAGCATATGCCTGTGGCATGTGTGCAGGCATATGCTTCCACCCCCTAGAGGCTAACCACACAGTTATTTTATCTTGCAACACTTGTTATGGTGCCCTTGTTAGTTTCTGCAGCTGTTAGAGAGTTAATCACTTCCCCTTTATTTTGTTTCTATTTATGTATTGCATTATACAGCGTGGTACAGCAGACCTGCCCCAGTCAAGTTTTGGCAGGTAAATGGGCTATGCTGTGACAAATGTGTGGTTAGACTAGGGGGTGGGACCAGATCTGGGATGGAGTTTAGTGTCCCTGAAGTCTGTTTGCCTTGTCATGATCATGGTATAAGCACAAATGAAACTGCAACTGTGTAAAGTGCTATAATTCATGTAACAGTGTTCTTTGTTACCAATACTCTTTCTTGGGACATTTATCTAATGAGATGTGAATAAATACATTTTGATATTGTGATATATGATGTATGATATCGTTTTACAGTACATATATATATATAAAAGTGCTGCTTTAGGTTGTATTTAAATTATTTATTTTTTAAAGACCTGTTGGTGAACTAGAGCACTTTCTTTAAGTAAACAGCTGCAGCATGTTTCCTACTGCATCTCACAAGTACCTGGGAGGAGTCAGGGCGATCAACATTTTAAGCGTTGATCACAAGCAAAATGAATGTCTGATGTTGAGGATGTGATGAATGTGTTGGCTCATTCAAGTGTCACTATTGGACCTGATGTGATAACCATACCTTGGAGCTGTGAACAATTTTTTGCTTTTATAGTCGCCCGGTTCCTCGTGGGTTTGTACGGATGGTCAAAGGACAGTCAGAGAAAAGGTTCTCCTTTGTTATGAAATTGTTTTGTATAATGACAGATGATCCACAAATAAGCTTAATGATTTGAGCTTAACAAGTGTGTCCATTTCTCTGTTCACTTATTTAATGTTTCTGTAGTTGTGAATGTAGTTATCCTTTACAAGTTCAGTACAATAAAGTATTGTCAACTATTTTGCATTAATTTGCCTATACACCCTGTCTGTAATTGCGCAACAGAAAACTGGATATTTGATAAACTAATACAGAAAATTATCCTTTAATCAATGAAGAACAATACTGCTCTCCGCATAATAAAAGGCATTATCATTACTTACCATACAGAATGTACGAAACTAAAACTGTTTAGCAGAAACCTTTAAAAGTAGTTTCGCCTGACATACAGATTGAAATACGTAACCACTTACGAACTACAGATCATGCTGTCTGCGATTAAATGCCAAGGTGAGGGTAAAGAACGTTCTTGGTCTAGCTCACTAAATTCCCACATCATGCCGCTTGAACTGGCTGGAAGGGCGATAATAACATTCTTTTTCCAGAATTGGACATGGCTAATGAAACCCTGGCTTAATGTAACCAATAAAGCTACGGCTTCACTAAGCAAACTCATCCCTGGTGCCTGAGCATGACCCCCCCCCCCCGCTGGGTCCTCGTATCAAACTACTGAAAGTTATACATTTAAATGGCATGAGACTCCGTGATTTGGTGCGTGAAGACAGCTCCATTACAAAAAAACTCAAAAGGGTTGTTCCAGAAACTTGATGGCGAGCAATGGAAAAAGAAGATTATTTTGACAGGCCCTTGTAGAGCCCGGGCTCCGGAGCCGTTACCTTCAGTGTTGATCACACTATTTACGTTCCCGGACTAGACGCGTCCAGGTTAGAAATGTATTACAATAGTGCGTACCCATTTTCTCCTAATTTGTTGGTTTATCGGTCCAATAAGAAATATACCTCAAGCAATTATGTGTAAACAAGGAGGCATTAAAAACATACTACATAAATTAACTATGTTCTTACCTATCTGATTCAATACGAGAGGGAGAGCTAAGCTCATTAGGTCCAGTCTGATCATTGTAAGTTACTATGTAACTTTTTGAAGTGAAAACATTTCTACCACACCACGTTATTACTGAGGTTGTCCCATTCTTCAATGGTTCTGTTTGGAAAGCTGATTTTACTTTACATCCTTATCGCCTCTTTACTTTTAAATTTTCATTGTAGTGTCTCGTTCTTCTTAACTTTTCTTGTGACAATCATGTTCCCTCGTTTTCCTTCTTTCCTAGGAAGTCCTATTTTCAATAATTTATCTTCGTAACTCATATTTCTTATCTTTGGCGCCCACCATACATCTGCTCTTTTAACTATTTCTAGCGTGTCTATATCCTCTTTAGGTGGGGGCTCCATACCACTGACGCATATTCAAGAGTAGATTTTATGATGAACTCCATGATTTATTTACTATATCCTCCCCACATACAAGAATGCCCTCTTCATGTTCACGATCAGGGCTAACATTTTAAGAACGTTTTCATATATCTGATCGTCTGGATTTAAGTAAACATCGATGGAAATAGTCGGTGCTAAAACTGAATGTACCACTGCTTGTTCGTCTCCATGTAGAAATGTTACCCTCTAATTATCGTCGTTATTTATCTTTCAAGCAAAAAGAGTTTTATATTAACTTCTCCATGGTGTTCCAATCTCCGTATCAATCTACTGTGTGACACCTTGTCAAAAGCCTCTTTGAAGTCCAAGTAGATGCAATCTACCCTCTCTCTTGCAATATCTCAGAAACTCAAGCCAACTGCTTTTTGATATCATATTATATTTTTTTCTAGTAGTTCGACCCATTGTTTCCTTATGGTCTTTCCTAGCAGTTTACTTACTACACTAGTCAACGAAATTCTTAGTTTTCGTTACATTTTCATAATAAATGTAAAAGATGTACTGTCCAATACCTACTCAATTTCTTTATCATGTTTCTGGGGTGGATGATGCTAATCGCAATTTAAGTTTTAATAAAACTCATATTTACTGCAGAGAAAACATTTATTCTATTATGAATAGCAAACATACTTCACACAAAAGGTAGTTGTTATTGGTGCCAGTTGTTGGTCATACAGTCAGAATTGAAAGCTTCTTGTAGAAAGTGTGATCATTTTATTTATATCTAAACGGGATCTCACTCAGGTACTTCCTCGTCCACTCATCAATCTTTTCAACCATGGATGGCGTTAGCGTATTCGACCAGCTGCCGGTGACTCCTGAAGAAATGAGTTTTACGTTAACTAATTGCAATACTCCTTTTAGTATTTTTAGGTAGATGGGTTGGTTGGAAGATTGAGATAGAGAGAGAAGGATAAAGGGGCATAAAGGCAATACACTTACATTCCTGAATTATTTATTGGACTGAAACTTCATCTTTAGATCAGAGTAAACTTTTTATGTCTGAAGAATGTAAATCGTGTTTTCGGGTCTCGTGTGATTGACAGGCTGGGAGGGCTACATCTTTGTTGTAATGCCAAATGTAACAAATAAAAAAAACGTTCAAGTTGTAACAAGATCGATATCACTTTAGACACAGAATCAACATTGATAACGATTTCAAGCATAAGTTCTTACCTTTCCTAAAGAAACCACCATCACTCTTTTCAATCTCTTTCTTGACACCTGGGTTATCAGGCCTTTTGGTGTTGGTGAAGTTGTTTCTTGACTGCATCTCTCCAAAATTAGTATAGCACTTAACCTGGGTGCATTGATGCAAAAGTTATCAACATTAGATAGTACATAAAATAAATATCGAATGCTGAAATAAACAAAAGATGAAGAGAATATCCTGATTTTATAGTATTTTGTAAAGTCTCAGCTTTTAACAGTCCTTGTGCATGACGCATGTGATGCAGGGTGACACTTCTTAAAGTAATTCTTGAGAGAAATGACCGGGGATGCTGACGAAAGGCAAAGCTGGTAACTCAATATTGAATTTAAACCTATTTCAGCTGTAATTGTTTGGACACTGATATCATATCTGCATAATCAAATGTAATCAAATGCGTGTATATTCATACACTTATGCATTTTTCAGTGTATATATATAATCACACATATACAAATCAATAAAGAGAAAGCGAAAATAATTAAAAGAACAAGAAACTGTAACACTAAGATCGCAGTAGAACCCACCAAAAATGTAAAATTAGTCAAAATCTTGGATATTTTCAATTCAGGCATTAACTGATAGACGTTGCTGAATACAGCGACCGGACTCCATCGTGCTCTCTCCCATAAAAATAAAGATCAAAGTATCGTTCCGTGCTGTGTGGATCAAAATAGTTACTTGCGACAGATAACTGCGAGCATTGTGGTTCACGGAAGGATCCACTAACGATCCGTGCACAAACTCTATCCCACTTGCCATATCTCCAGTGAAAACGAGCCAGATGAAGTTACTGCAGTGTCAGATATTGGGTAAAAATACAACAGACCAAAGAGAATTACATTGTCTAGTTGTTCTGCCGTTAGGTTAGTGCCCAGAAAGTCGTTCAGCCTTCGGAGTTCTTTCATAGTGTCGGACTTTAAATCTTCGTAGAAAATGAAATGTAAGTTGGGGTGGTTGCGCTTTTCCCAGGCTTCCTTAACGTGAAGCCAATACGGTCCTTGAATCACTGTAGAAAAAGAAAACAATATATAGACTTTAAGTATACATGCGCGCGCACACACACGCACATACATACACACACACACACACACACACACACACACACACACACACACACACACACACACACACACACACACACACACACACACACACACACACACACACACACACACACACACACACACACACACACGCACATACATATCAGTGTGTATTCAGTGTTTTCACGGTCTTGCTATGGGAGCTTAACATCTAGTTCTGGAAAACGCACTTTGACATACCGTCGCCATTGACAAAGTAGTCAACGAACTGCTCTAGAGTGCCAGAGTAGTTGTTGTATTCGAAGAGGCGACACATGTGGTGGAGTGACACGACCACATCTCTGGGGTTCCTCGCGACGTACACACACTGGAAGAATATATACATCTAATAGTTTTCTTATATTTGAAGACTTGTCAAATCTGGCTGAGATTTGAAAAGATGCTAAACTGTGGTAATTATTGCAATGAATGTGACTTTAGTTACACATGATTAATAAAATAAGTTATCTTGCTGTAGTTACTATACTGCAATTACTTTAGTATGCTCAAGCAAGTTCGGATGGAGGACCGAGAACGGATAATGGGTCTTCAGAGTTCTGGGCTCCGGCAACACCCCAGCCATCTGGATGTAGATGCCCTGCGTGGCATCCCCGTCCGGACACTTCTTCTTGAAGTCATCCAGCATTGGTTTCAGAGGGTGGCTCGGCGTCACAGAGCGAAAGCCCTTGGGGTTGATAAACATATCTGTGCTGTCAAAGAGAGCAAATGCAACATTAAACTTGTCTGAAATATTATTTATTTTGTTAAAACACACTGACGAAACTAGGGATTTTATGATCTTGAAAATTTAATTTCCTTTTCTATTTACTTCAAAAAGATTTAATTAAATTGACCCGTGAATCTATAACGGATGTAATGTCGTCCTGAGAGTCCAAGGAAAATATCCAAAACAAATAGCTGAGCTTCTCACTTTGTAAAGGACAAGGAAAAGAGGGGATTGTGTAGCCGTCAAAATATATATTTACTGTCAGTTAGAGAGCAATGATATTTCGTTGATACGTAGCAAATTCAGCTAGGCAAAAGCAAGACCGAAGGGGCACGCGAGTGTTCAATTTAATTTAATCTAAAGATGTTACTCCTACATTGATGACAAATGCCTCGATATCTTAGATTACAACCGCCGGATACCGATTACTACTTTTTAATGCAGGCACACTTAATTTACATATAGCATCCGAAAGTTTAGTGTTTGTTTCTAACTCGGATTTTAGAATTGTATCTAATCTAAAGTACAGATAATACAACAACATTACTTCACATTCAGCAGTCAACAATACAACAGCTTTCTAGTCAGCAATGCGAGTGAAATGCATTTCAGAGGAAGAGCGTGATTTCTTGTCCAATGAACCGAGATTCCTCCACATACCGAATACATATGTATTTATATGCACGCGAAAAGCGATCACTTACTCAATGATAGGGACTCGGTCAAGGATAGGAGTGTTGGCGAGCGGATGGTCGAGGTTGGAGTGGTTCCTCATGGTCCAAAGGATCTCCTGGAGCCACGTGGTTCCCGTCTTCAGGAAGCCTGTCACCACCACGTCGTCCTCCTTCCACTGTGGACACGACGGATATGTATATTCACTCAAACACACACACACACACACATACATACGTATAAGTATGTGGGTGGTTTGCTTGTGTGTGTGTGTGTGTGTGTGTGTGTGTGTGTGTGTGTGTGTGTGTGTGTGTGTGTGTGTGTGTGTGTGTGTGTGTGTGTGTGCGTGCGTGTGTGTGTGTGTATGTGTGTTTGTGTGTTTGTGTGTGTGTGTGTGTGTGTGTGTGTGTGTGTGTGTGTGTGTGTGTGTGTGTGTGTGTGTGTGTGTGTGTGTGTGTGTGTGTGTGTGTGTGTGTGTGTGTGTGCGTGCGTGTGTGTGTGTGTATGTGTGTTTGTGTGTTTGTGTGTGTTTGTGTGTGTGTATTTATTCTTGCACGGCATCAAGGGAATGTCATTGATACTGTCCATATTTAGACGCTACGAAATCCTGAATGCACCCCCGATAGGCATGGCATAGACAATGACAATCATTTCAGGGATAATGCCTTACGTAAAGTAAATTCATGTAAACGGGTGGCAAAATGGTAATATTGATGTGTTTCATTTCATTTTCAACGGCGTTTTTTTTCTGTATGTCCAAGAAAAGAAAAGAGATGCCTTACGTATGATGTTCTGATCATTAGCAATCAAATAAATGAATTATACACACGGATGTGTTCTTGTATATGCGTGTGCGCATATATATATATATATATATATATATATATATATATATATATATATATATATATATATATATATATACATATATATATATATATTTTTTTTATATATGCATATATCTTATTATCATCATTACACACACACACACATAAGTGTATGTATGTGTATGTATATATGCATGTATGTATATATATATATATATTATATATATATATATATATATATATATATATATATATATATATATATATATATATATATATATATATATGAAGCATTTAGAAGGCTGTGTGCACCGACCCCGAAGTTGTAGATCTTGTCAGCAGTCTCCGTGAAGGCGCCAGGGAAGAGCCAGCCCCCCGGGCGGAGGCGCAGCAGGCCGTTCGCCCAGGGAGTGAAGTGCCTCTCCAGTCTCTCCAACTCTGGCCTCGAGACCTCCACCAGCTCGTGTCCGCTCTCGCTCGTCTTGCTCGCCATGTCTAAGGAATGTTTAAGGAATGATTGAATGACCTTCAGATTTTCAGTATTTTGTGCATTATGTATGATCAACCCCTAATCATGCAGTTCCCTTTTGTTTCATTTATGGTTATTTGTTCGTGTTGCTTTTTCTGTTGCACGGTTTCCCTTCTTCATCGGACCTTAAAAATATACGTTTAGGTTAATGATGTACTGACGTATCGATATTTATATTTAGTACATTTCAGAGGTTTATTTTACGAGTAAATCGGGAGACACTGGTCTCAGCAGGAATAGATCAATAATGTCGATATTAGAAGTGTATTAGTAGTAGGTGGATAATATGTATGGTGTCTATGTCTATCAGCGGCATTAAGGAGATTCAGGGCAGTGGCAGAGGCGCCCTGAGAGCGTGTCGAGAATCCCGATGGATGATTGCGGGAAGTCCCGAAGAGACCGGTTTCCATTACTCAAAATGGCGTTCCAGTAACTTCATGCCTAATCCAGCTGTGGACAGACCTAGATGCACCATCTGGAGAACTTTGGGAGCCAGACTGTTCTTTATCCAGATCCTGTTTTGTCATAGACGATGATGATCTATGATTTATATTCGTCTCGAAAATTTTATTATATATCATTAAATGATATTAATTCCCCGTGAAAAAAATCGCAGGATCTGAGCAAAGGATGCTCTGGGTGTGGCTCCCCTTTTCACCCAATGGTACGCCTAGGCTTTTCTTTGACTCTGGCTTCAGAGTCAGGTAAAGCCGGGGTTCCATTAGCGTGTAACCAAACCCGGGTCAGGCATCATCGCCGGATCTAGAGTCTGTCATTTTTTTCGCGGCCTATGATAATTTCTAGTCTGTGGTCGTCTAAGAAACCTATCAGATTTTACTATGCAGTTGCAACGTCACTAGAGCAGAATTAAGCCAGCTTTGATGCGTCTAGCTCAGAGGACTGCCATTGTGTGCAACCATAACAGGAGATTGGGCGGAGTTGGCTCAGGGTCTGAGTCTGGGTGGTGGAACCCGGGCTGAAGGCCAGCGGAGCTTCGGCTGAAACAGACCCAAGGTAAGCCTAAAAAGAAGATACTTTACTTGAAATCAATAATCTGATGAACATCTTGACCTCTTGTGAGTAAATGTCTGTTAATGATTTACAAGCCAGACAAATAGCAGTTAACTTTAATTGCATGCCAGTTAACCGGAAATATTTTCATTTTAATTGTCTGAAAATGCAAGAATTGAAAGAACATGGTGATTGTATTACCCTTCCTTTATCCTTT
>NW_028234411.1:14830907-14833407 GCF_977035675.1 Penaeus japonicus
AGATACGAAAACGATACTGACAGTTATATAAACAAATATGAACTTCCAGTCTAAGTATAATCGAGTGCTGCTTACATTGTCCAATTGTTCTTGAGTAAGATTTGTGCCAAGAAAAGCATCCAATTTCTTTAGTTCTTCCATGTTGTTTGTCTTCAAGTCCTCGTAGAAGATGAAGTGTAGGTTTGGGTTGTCCTTTTTCTCCCAGGCTTCCTTCAGGTGCTGCCAGTAAGGTCCATACACCACTGAAAAAAACGGTACACATTCATGCAGCGAATAAATGCACAGTGTCCACACAAGAAGGTACAATTGCGTCATTGATAAATCTTTGTTGAGCGTAGCTTTTACTTACAGTCCCCGTCAATAAAATATTTAAGGAACTCTTCAAAACTTCCAGTGTAATTATGGTTCTTGAAAATTCTCGAGTGATGGTAGAAAGAAACCACAACGTCCTTCGGGTTCCTTGCCACGTAAACAACCTGTTGATCGAAAATATTGGGATGTGATTCAATTAACAGATACACGAATAATTGATTTATCATTTGCATAACCGACAACATGAACCAGATTTACACCAGTCTAAATAATCAGGCCCGTTTACACTTAATCATATTTCCTGCTTCTAAACGCAATTAATGGTATACGGATTACTGTATAAAGAGAAGCCTTGTCATGCAATAGTTCCAGTGACTGTTCGCCCCCATTCCCTTGTTCCTGTCTTTGTAACTTGCGTATTAAAAAACGAAATTCATTCCTTATTTATTCAATCCATTCGGTGTGAAGCAGAACATCAGATGTATTGTCTGACTTCTGTATTTTTACAGCATTGACTTCTGGCAATGTTTTTTTTTAAACGTTCAGCTCAGTTTCCTGTGTCCTCTAGCTTATCACAGTTAGTTAAATGACAGGCAAAATTGCACTGAAAAATGGATGTCATCCTATGAATAACATTATTATTGCCATTTTGCAATTTGCTGGGTATGCAATAAAGAAAAAATGGGACTATTAATGAAGATTGCTAATGAATTAGATATGCAACAGATGAAATGTAGGCATTGCTTATAAAACTTAAATCTGTGAGATACACTTCATACACGGCAGCGTAGCCGTTCTACTCAGAAAGTCAGTCCCCAGTGCGCGTGGCATGGGGGGCCGTACCTTGCCGACGTCCAACAGAGCTGGCGGTAGGAGCGACAACGGGAGATGTGACTTGAGCGTGCGGGGCTCGGGCGTGGCTTCCCCGATCTGCACGAAGATACCGTCTGCGGGGTTCTTCCCTGGGCACATCTTGTTGAAGCCTTGCATGATGGGGTGGTCAGGCCCGGGAGGTGTCAGCTTCTTTGATCGCATCAACATGTCAAACCTGGCGATTCGTTAAAGTTGTTAGAGAAATTGCACAATCAATTTCTACAGATGAATTGTAGAAAATATTCTTAATAATGTTTATGACATGAATACCAAAATATTAGTGAAGAGAGCAATTCTAAATGGGAAAGACTCGTCAGTTATTATGAATCAGTACGGTGTTCCTCCCCACGACACTAGGTCGTGTATTGGCGAGGACAGTTCAAAGAAAGGAACACATACTCAATGAAAGGTACACGGGCATTAACGGGCAGCGCCGCCTGGGGATGGTCGAGGTTGGGGTTGTTCCTCATGGTCCACACGACCTCCTGGGCCCACGTGGTGCCACACTTGGGCCAGGTCACCATCATGACGTCACCCGGCTTTACCTAATGGGGAAGATAACTGGTATGGAGAAGCCATGGCCTCGTTCTACATTTCCTCATCCCATGTCCTTCTATACTGTTGTTAAAGAACAGAAAAATAATTACACTTACCTTGAAGTTGTAAATCCTATCTGCGTAATCTGTGAAGGGCGTTGGGAAAATCCAGTTTCCGGGGTGAAGACGGACAATGCCCTCGGTGTATCCGGTGAAGTCCCTCTCCTGCCTCGCTAGCTCCTCGCCCTCCAGGGGAACTACCTCGTGGCCACTAGAAAGCTTCATCTTCGATCTGCAGAACAGTTCAAGGACTTAGTGTTAATGTTCCTGGGTCATGCCCCTGAGAAATGGCTAAATCTCGGAAGAGTATACTCGTTTTGAAGTACAGTTGCTTCTACAAATGGTGGCTCTAAGTTGAAATAAAATGTATATTGGCTCAATATATCAATGTTCTTCATGCCCCTTCCTTTGTTACTCCAATTATACTGGTGAGTTTTATATTTGTCATTCATGGATATAACCAAGGTTACTTCTGCTTCGAGCATCAGTGATTAATGGAAGAGGGAAAGATGCACTCTGGTGTAAAGGTAAATTCATGTGTAGGGTATAAAAAAAAGGGTGATGCAGGAAGGACTTCTTCAGTGTAGGGTTCCATCACTGCCACGTCTATTTTAATACACTTCAGTACGACGGGCAGCAGTGTTTGTGTTCATTTAGCCAATTGATTCGAGGTTTAGTCACTGACAATGCACATCCCATACCTGGATCCACATCCGGCC
>NW_028234411.1:14858407-14860907 GCF_977035675.1 Penaeus japonicus
CGCATGTCCCTACAGACGTCGTTAGATGATTATTTTATACTGCATCGGCAGGCGAAACTTGTCATTTACAAAGAAAACTTGAAGTTGGGAAAAGGCTGCTCCTTGCGTAGCAGTGAGAGGCGCAGTAGGCGCAACAACCACAGGAGGCTGAGAGGAAGCGGTGCCTGAGCAACCCGAGCCGAGGAGGCGCCCGGGAGGTCCGAGGAGGAGCCACTCGCCCCTTCCCCCGCGCGGCGTCCGGACCTGTTCTCTCTGCCTGCCTTGGAGGTAAGGAGGCTGCCGTCTAACTTCACAATAGAAGTCATTATATGAATTTATAGGATTAGGAACGGGCAATGCTTCGTTTACTGATACGAAGTTGTAAATAGCTAAAGTAAAAAAGTTGCTTCGAATCATATCATGGGTTAGATTAGGTAAATATTGCGTCAAAATACCTTTAAAATACAAGGTGGCATTTTGTTATTTCGATGAGACTCTCAGAAGCAGATCAATTCGGAACAATAATCCCATAAACGCAGGCGAATCAAAATGGAAGTGAACAAAGACGTCTCGTGATCTTACTATCATTTCTTAAGTACACTCCAAAGGGCATTCAACGAAAATCATTGCAGGGAGTAAAACGCGCGTTCAGCTCGATTCTCAGGTGGATTTTGTGAGGTCTTTTGTAGTTACATCACTTTCAACAGTTGGCAATTTTTAATCCCCATAAAATTACAGAAATGGTACAAGGAAAATATACGTACGTACGTACAAAAATGTATTAAGGAAAGAAGTACATTGTGTGCTTTCCTGCTTCTCCATGGCTCAGGAATGCTAGGCCAGGGGAGGGGCGGGGGGTGGGAGGGGGCAATAACAAGACTGGCCAATGAAAGTCAATTCCCTTCGTTTCTGCTCTGAATTGAGGCCTGAATGCTTCCCCGGCTCTTGTCAACTTCACGGCGTAATAAAGCAGTATTCGCTGGTCTGTATTGGTAGTTTACGCCCAAGGACGGCGGAGGCAGACTGAAGGGGAGGCTGGCGGCGTGACGGGAAGGCAAAGAACAAGCGGAAGGAGGCAGAGGGAAAGGCAGACAAGGATGAGGAAGGAGAGGCAGGCCAGGCCAGGGAAAGGCGGCGAAGGATCAGGCTCGTTGATATTTCAGCAATTTTGCTTTTCATTCATCAACATTCATCTGATATCTTACGGAGTCGATATAACTATCTCTTTTTATGAATTACAAGCAAAGGCGAAGACTTCAAAAACGTTTTGTAGAGAACAAAACTCTAACATGATATGAATATAACATTTAGTCTAATAATGTCAAGATGATTTAACGATAAACCTCATTGTGTATTAGTCACCTTAATTTACATGAATTGCATATTAGAGCTTCAATCCTGGAGAGTTCAATTCGAAAGATGTTAAGAAAGAGTGAAGTATGTTAATAGTATTTATTCCTTTTTTGTGTTTATCATGAATAAATCACAAACTTGTTAAGCAACAATGGGAATCGCTGATACGCAAGAATGTAACAAAGCAGAGGCACACGCAAGCACGTACCCACAACATGGTCAACGCAGCCACAGGAGTGTCAAGTAGCATAGGTTAGCAATACAACACTGACACGTGGGCCAACCGCCGTCAGATGTAGGCTGCATTAACGCCACCGAATATATTACCATGCCTACACGCCGCCGCATATATCGCCATGCTTACATGTCACTTCAGCTTTGGGACATGCCACTAAATGCATCCCACATTTCACCATCACACGTCAGGGTATCACTTGGTGTTCAGTCCAGGAACAATAGACGTCTCTAAGTGTATGCGTGTCAAGCTAATCCGCTAAAGCATTGAACGTCCAGACAAGAATATCCTCCCTTTGAGTGACTCGATCCCCTGCACTTATCTACCGTGGAAAGTCACGCTGACAGCTCTCGTGACAGCCACCCCATCTCGCGGCGGTTATGGCTCCCGCACCGTGCAGCGATGGCTGGGGCGCAGACGTGAACCGCAGCACAAAGTCACCTGTTGGCCAGTTCGTCGACTCACGTATCAGGTAGAAGGCTGAAGAAGCGACTCGTTCGGGTAATATGAACTTGCTTTAAGGAAATTGATATATGCTGGACATTCCTCCTGCGTAACTCTGTGAAAGCTTTTATGGTGTCGGCAAATTCTTCCGTACTCTATTTTGTGAAAGCTAGATTCAAGTCGAGGAAACCTTTTGCAATAACGCATCTCTTACATCATGGAAGTCAAAGTGAGCAACCGTCACGAGGTAAACTCAGATGGAAGAACACCAACAACACTCGACTTGTATTTTGTATTTTAAAGATTTATGCCTTGAAGTATGCATGTATATATAGTGTATGTATTTGCATTTATGCACACACACATGTGCACATATACACATATATGCACACACACACACACACATGTGCACACACACATATATGCGCACACGCACGCACACACACACACACACACACACACACACACACACACACACACACACACATA
>NW_028234411.1:14870907-14878407 GCF_977035675.1 Penaeus japonicus
TATGCAAATTCCTGCGGACGCGTCCTTACTCACATCAAAGGACCTCATGGACGCGAGGTTGAACGTGTTGTCGAGGTGGACGCTGACGCTGAAGTTGGGGTTGGCAGAGTGCTCGATCGTCACGTACATGTCCGTGACGTCGCGCAGGCGAGCCCGGTACGAGTACTCCACCAGCGCCTCCATGGCTGCCACGCTGTCCTGCAACCACATTTGCAAGGAGGGGGGGGGTTAAAACGAAGGGCGAGGGTTTTATTTTAGTGTATTTTTGTGTTCAGTCTGAATCTGATTTCTATCTATCCACTTAATACTACATCAATCATCAATACTATCACAATTATCATCATAATTATCTGTACAGTTTTTTTTAGTCGTTCAAAACGTGTACTTTCTGAAACTGCAAAACGGAACGATAATTGTATAATTTATTTCAAGACTGTGTGGTGGCTAAAAAGAATCTTAACCAAAATAACAATGATGCAAGCGATTCAGAACCATGGTTGGCAGATCAATTCTGACAGAAAAGAATTCGCGTGTCCTAAAACATAGTATTTAACCCTCTTACAATTCACCTCAGGGTATAAAGGATAATCAGTATTGTCTCGTCCTTTTGATATGCATATTCTTATCTCCATTAACTTTCACTAGCTTTAGTTTTAACTTAATTATAAAGATTCTTTTATCTAAATGACTCAGTCAGTTGATTTCATAAAATGAAACACTTAATTTCGTGTTTCACATTTCAGTCGAAAGATATACGTGACTTGGGCATCTTATTAAATCGATCTTAGTACTTGAAAAAAAAGTTAATGATACATTTTCCGTTTGGGCCTCTCGAAATTGTTAATTTGGATCATAGACTGAAAAGACCCTTGCGGATCCCCAGAGCTTGGGGAACCTGGATTGGGGATCCAGTTCTACGCCCTTTTCCTCTTTCGCGATGGCGGCGCCGACTGGAAGGCCGCAAAGAGAACGAAGGCGAGACGCACCAGGGTGGAGATGAGGCCGCCGTCCAGCTCCCTCATGACGGCCAGGAAGCGCACGATGTTCTCCTGGATGATGCCGATCCCGTCGCGGGCCATGTAGACGAGCAGCGCGTACGCCGTCGTCTCCACCGCGTGCGCGTCCCACTTCTGGTCGTTCTTGGGCTGGATGAACGGCTTCTGGCTGTCCTCGTACACCATCGGGTTGAAGTCCACCGGCTCGCGGGACCAGTAGATCTTGTTGCCTGCGAAGAGTGGGGAGCTGCAGTGTGAAGGTGTGTGCAATTTTACATTGTGTCAATGTTATACACGAAGTATACACACCCACACAATAACACACACACAAACACGCGCGCGCGCAAATTTTGCTATGCCATTTCTCCTTTTTCCTTAGCCTCTGACCCATGGAAGTGGATTTCTAAACGTCAGTACCCCCTGCATCCGGGACTCTCACCTTCCTCCCGCCTTCTCATGTGCAGCATATTGTATGCCACTTCCTTCTGCTCAGAGTCGGCCTTGGAGAGTGCCCAAGTCACCAGCGCCACGTCGTACGGGTCGTGCAGGCTCTCCAGCTCTCTCTCCAAGTAACTGCAGGGTGAAACGATTGCTTAAATTATTCTAGAATTTACCGCCAGGTTTATTACACCGTTCAGAACTGAAGTTTATCAACTGATATGAAGATGCTACAGTAGTCTGAGTTGACTGACCTAACGGCACGATTTCGGGCAGAGTTGGCGCTCCCCCTGAGAGGGCCCTGAAGGCTCGGCAGGACGTTGACCAGCGCCAGGACCACCTGCGCCGTCAGCGAAACATTCTTGTAGCCATCTCTCTCGAGCTGATAGCGAGGCTGTTGGATAACAACCCGTTAGTATTGCCTTACTATAATTTATATGGAAAGGAAAAGAGAGCTCATTCTTGTCAGGTAAACTGTCAAATAAACTAAGGGGCATTTGGATGGACACATCATTCTTAAACAGACATTTCATGGATGCACGGATTAGAATACAAAACCCCCAAGCCTTGACTGGAAATGTAAAAGAAACGATTTCGCGTTTCCCTGTCCTCGGCCCGCTGCCCAACCTCAAGGCCCCAAGCGGGCATCGCCTACCGTTGGGTTCGTCTTCGAGTCGAGCGGGTGCTTGTAGTTGGGCGTCTCCGTGAAGGCGCCCTGGGTCGTCTGGAAGCCCAGAATCCACTCGGTGGCGCTGTTGACGATGGCCGGGTCGATGTAGATCAGGTTCTCCCAGTCCTGTGCAAGAGCATTCACCGAATGAGACGCCGTGTTGGCCGTGGGAATCAGGGTGCAAATGATCAAGATGAATTAATCCATTAACCTATCCATTATCAATGATAATATCCGTGATGATAATTGCATCAACAACATCAACGACAACATTAGATGTAAGGACAGTAATAATGCTCACGCTAATGCGAATGCTATTCAAAATACTTATAATTACAAGCAATAGTAGTAGTAGTAGTTGAAGGAGTAGTTGAAGTAGGAGCAATGGTATTAGTAATAGCACCAGTGATATTGACACTGAATATAACAATCAAAATAGGATAATTGCACCACCACTAATAGCATAGCAACAATAACAACAACAGTAATGTAAATGTTGACAACCACTTTTTTTACCAAATTATCAGATTTTATAATTATATTTAAATATAGCTTAATGCCTATAAATCATCCTACAAAGTTTCAGACGTCAAATCTATATATCAACACAATTAGAAGGGTGTCGCCAAATACCCATATACAGTTTATAACTTTTAATAATAATGACAATTCTACTCCTATTACTACTACAACTACTGCTACTACCAACTACTAAAAACAACAATGATAGTAATGATAATATCAATAATGATGCTAATAGTAATAAGGATGATGATAACAATAACAACAACAATAATAATGATAATGATAATAGTAATTATAATAAAGATAATAATGATAATGATAATAATAATAAACAAATAATAAAGATAATACCAGTAATAGATAATCACAGTAATGATAATAATAATGATGATAATTAAAATAATATCAGTACCGATAATAATAATGATGATAATGATAATAACGATCATAGTGATAATAACAATACTAGTAAGAATTATAAATAATGATGACGATGTTTATGATGATAGTGATGATAATAATGATAACAATAACTGTTGATATAATATCGATAATTAAATAAGTAATAACAGCAATATTTATAAGAACGAAACATCACTATTTACGATGAAGAAAATTTAACTTGGATGATTATGATAATGGCAGTAATAACGAATATGACAGTAGTGCTAGTAGTAATAATACTAGGTAATAATACCGCTACAAATGCTTCATTATTGATAATGAGGATAATGATAATAGTACAATCACAATAGCTGACGATAAAGGCACTAGGAATAATCATAACCATGGTAATGATATTGATAGAAATGAGGACAAAGACTGTAGAGGAAAGAGAAAAGACAGCCACAAAGAAGAAGGTCTGCAGTTGCAAAAGCTGCCTTCCTTCAATGCAACGTCATTCCTTCTGCCTGAGTGTGCGCATACCTGGAAGCTGGCCAGCCACAGCGTGCGCAAGATGTAGGCGGTGAGCCACACGCTGGGCTCCGACTCGGGCCACATCCTGAAGGCGCCGTCCGAGTCCTGGTAGCGGGCCATCGCTGCGTACTGCACGTTCACCGCCGTCAGGACCTGTCGGGGCAGAGCGCAGTTCAGGCGGGATGTCCTCGCGTTACTTTTTAGTATGATGTAACTTACAGTTGTACGATCACACTTGGTAACATTATGGCCATTAAGATAACCCTTTGAATCACACACACACATACACAAAAGACATTTTTCAGTATTATGAAAGTACAGAAAGTTCAACATCTCAACCCCCAAAACCTCAGGATAAAAGCAAAACGTACCGTAATATCCCGAGGATTACATAACGTGCCAAGCCATATTAGGAAAAATGATAAATGATCTGCTCACAGGTATCGATCGGTCAAAACAACCCCCTTTTTATGCAAATGATTACTGGATTCCTATAGGATACCATAAACGTCTGAACAGAAAAGGATGTACTTTGTCTCTTGTACCCTTGCGAGAGTGTCTTATTCGGAGATCTTAATAATGATAATGTTGGTATTTGTTGAGAAGAAGCATTGGCGATGAATAATGACAAGCGTGTTTATGATGATTTACTTCAAATGAATTTGTCTTGGTTTAGGGCATTAATTTTGTGCAAACTATTTTGGCAAGAAATTTGTGAAGTGAAAAGTCGAAGTGAAATACAAAGGGCAACACTTGATCACATTATGAGGTAAGAATGGTAATGTAGGAATTTACGCCGCAAAACTATACGGATGAAATGCTGTGCACATCTTTATCTCCAGCAACAGATATGAGTATGTATGTATGTACGTGTATGTACGTGTGTGTGTGTGTGTGTGTATGTATGTATATATATGTATATATATATATATGTGTGTGTGTGTGTGTGTGTGTGTGTGTGTGTGTGTGTGTGTGTGTGTGTGTGTGTGTGTATGTATACATGTATTTATATGTATGTGTGTATGTACGTGTACATACACACATACATATTTTCTATGTGTTAGTGCATATATAGGCAAATTTATAATGGACATAAGCATATTAGCATGCATGTGCACGCGTGTAAGCTAAGCCCAGTGGAAGCCATCGGACAGACGACCCCACGAGCGCATCTCCGCCGCTGACCTCGTATGTGATGCCCGGCTGGATCTGGTTGGTGAGGCGCAGGTAGTGGAGCGACCACAGGTTGGCGGCGAAGTTGAAGGCCGCGGTCTCCGCCCCCATCACCTCCAAGCCGAGCAGGTTGTCTGTTCCCACCGGCACCTCGGGGAAGGCCGGGCCCACCACGTCGCCTGCCGACATCGAGGAACTCATTAATTCACGCGATAACAGACCGTAGAAAGATTTGCATGTCCTAAGGTAAGCTATACAGATTAATCCATAACCTTCTTAGTAAGTGTTCTTTTAATACGATCATATTAAAGGTATAGTAAGTAAAATACTTTTTTCTGCAGTACAAAAATAAATCTGAATAAAGAAGCCGTAACCTCTGACACGAGGCGTCTTGTCTGGAGAAAGACCGAGTCTCCTCCCGAGGCAGAGAGATATAGCAAGCTTGCCTGTGATCGAGATGTGGCCGCTGGGGGTGTCGTAGATGTAGCGCCTCCTGAGGGAGTAGGGGATGATGGGGGACTCGTCCAAGTCGATGTCCATGAAGTCGTACACAAGAGCGCGGTTCTTCAGGTCCAGCAGGATGGAGGTGTGCTTTCCGATGGGGACGCCCTGCGGCAAAGGCGGAGAGGTGAACGTTACTCCACTACAACTACTACAGGAAACGGAGTCATACGGGGAAATAGGAGTAGAGGGAAATATAAAGGGGGATATCTTTGCTTGCTGTTCGTATTTTATTGTTTAATATGCGCAACTCAGGGGGTCTTACTGTAAAATGTAGGACTGAGCTTATTGCATTTTATTATGGAGTAAAATTAATGACAATTGATAATCATCCTTTGGGGTCAATTCAGTAAGACGGAAGAATTGAATTAGCTGGATAAAAAAGGAGTAAACTGACGTACGAGGAAAAAAAAGAAGAAAAACAAACGAATGTAATTAAAAAAGAAAACAAAAACGAACATAAAGTACCAGCAAATAATAACTAACGGGGCGAAGATGGGAAAACAATACTGCGTCCCTACCTCAGGTTGAACATCAATAGATACGGAGTGGGAATCTTTCTGCATCATGGTGGAGCCAATGACAGTCACCTCGATGGTACCTCTCCGGGTAAACACGATGGGTATGTGCACGTCCCGAGACTCTCCGGGTTCCAGCTGCGAATACACGACCAGAATTTCGTATAACAGCACATTTCGCTGGCTTGTATAGGTTAATAGAAGTACAATCAGTTCAATTATACATAAAGTGAATATGTTGAATGACGATGGGTGAAGTAGTATGACATTACCCAGACAATATGTTGGTGATCACCGGACGCCGTCCTCGGCTTGTACGAGGTAACGACCCCATTTTCCTCCACAAGGACAGAGCGATAGTCGTCAGAGTGAGGAAGTGTGACCAGCACCCCAACCTTACTTTTATGGAAGTTAAACACGCACGCCCGCAGCCCCACCTGCTCCCACTGCCTGGCAACGGGCGGCCCCTCGAGTGTCAGCATGAAGGGCCCAGCAGAGTCGAACTGGAGGCAAAATTGCAAAGCAGATGTATTTTACGTACGTGAAAACTGAAAGACTGTGCCAAACATGTACGAGACAATATATTTCAATCTACTGGAATAAAAGACGGAAAGAGGGACAAATATTTCCTCCCAGAAATACAGTATTAGCTGTATCCTGCCACGAGATTTCCCAGATAGCTTGTATGAGGGAAGGGGCACACTACCTGGATCTTCTCCTCGAGCAGACCGAGGCCGAGCTCCTTCCCAACAGAGAACATGGACACAACCCACGTCTGCGGCCGCTTCGGGATCGGGAACACCATGATCTCGTTGCCCTCCTCCTGGATGTCCGCCCACGCCCAGTCCCCGTCCACGGGGTCGTAGAAGCGATTCAGGCGGCTAATGCGGTTCAGGCGGAACTTCAGCATCGGGTCCACGTTGATCGGACCTGAGGGAGAAGATTAGGATGCTATTCTGCAATGAAGTTTATAAATGTGTAATGCAAACACAAATTGACACACACACATACACACGCGCGCACGCTAAAATGCAAGAGAGATCATGACTCACAGCCAGCTTCGTCTGACCGATCAGGGCATTCGTAGACGCCGTTGCATCGTTGATCCATTGTATAGCAAGCTCCTGTCAGGCATTTGAGCTCTTTCGGATTGCAATCTGGAGCATCTGAAATATCATTAAAATGATGTTATGACATAGTAGTATGACATAGATAGATTTCCAGCATCGTCGAAATAATACATTTTTCATTTATTCATTATTTTTAGGAAAGTCACCTGACCTGAGGCGTGGTGAGGATGATAGAAGAGGCTGGCGTCCGTGAGAATAACAAGGTCGCTGAAGTTGAAGGTAGATGGGGCATCTGGACCCGCCATGGACGTCGGGAAGAAGGACACATCAGAGCCCTGGCCATCACGTGATCTGGAAGGAGAGTACGCTGTATTTGGCGCGACTTTTTGTGAGCGGCGTTTAAATGGTGGTAATTACAACTTGAACAAAGAGTACAAACTTATTAGACGATATGTAATTATGAGACTGTTAGAGGGTCATCTAGAGAGCAAGATAAACTCTAGTGACTCCAAAAATACCTAGTGGCAGCACGACGTAGGTGTGGAATAGTGTAGTTTCTGATGTCCTCATACGATGTGTTATTCCTCTCCAGGTCCATCATGTAATGCAGCACTCGAAATTTGTCCAGCTCGTGGCCGGAGTCCATCCGGTGCGTCTCCTCCCACACGGCAGAGATCCCGAAGAAGGCCCCC
>NW_028234411.1:14973407-14983407 GCF_977035675.1 Penaeus japonicus
CTCGTAATACGGACAGATGCTAGTGGAAGAACATCATTTCTGCCGTCTGTGCTCAAGCCTGGTGAGGATTTTTGTCTTTCAACTAATGACTAATCATTTGACTTATTATGTTTCAGATTCATAGCTTTATGTTCTCGTTCTTTCTTTTAGTATTAGTGTGTTAGAATGGTTGATAATTGCTTTTAACTAGTTCAATATCAGGCAAAGTGAAGGAACCTTAATTATTATTATCTATGTTAAATATTTACAACAAGAACAATGTATTAATAATATAACTTTTGTATTTCTGTTCTTGATTCTTGCTATTGCTGAAAATAGTGACAGTTTAGACATTACTGATTAGCTTCACCATAAGTAATAGTATAAGCATTAGCATTATGAATTTTATTGTTTTTATTAGTGATTATAATGACTCTAAAGGATCATTACCATCATCATCATCGTCGTTGTCATCATCATCATCATCATCATCATCATCATCATCATCATCATCATCATCATCATCATCATCATCATCATCATCATCATCATCATCATCATCATCATCAATCATCATCATCATCATCATCATCAATCATCATCATCATCATCATCATCATCACCATGAGTATCATATCATCATCATCTTCATTACCATGATTATCATATCATCATCATCATCATCATCATCATCATCATCATCATCATCATCATCATCATCATCATCTCATCATCATCATCATCATCATCATCATCATCATCATCATCATCATCATCATCATCATCATCATCATCATCATCATCATCATCATCATCATCATCATCATCATCATCATCATCATCATCATCATCATCATCATCATCATCATCATCATCATCATCATCATCATCATCATTATTGCTATTACTTTTTTAATGTTAACATCTATTGCAGGTTGGAGGTATTGCTCAATTTGTCAGGTGAATTACCCACCAAGGTCATATCACTGCCACATATGTGATGAATGCATACTGAAGAGGGACCACCACTGCAAATTTACAGGTAGATTTGATTCTGGTTAATTCTATTTAATTTGTGTTTGATACTTGATACTAAATGTTACCAACTCATTATTTACCTGTTGCATTAGACTTTATAGATTACACTTTTTTATTCATTTATTCATTTGTTTTTGCATATAAATATGTTTAGTTCATTTAGTTCATGTTTAGTTCAGAGTTATCAAAATATAACGTCTGATTTGGCAAAACAGAAAATGTTTCTTACCTGTCTCTGACCATGAATCTTGATTAAACATAGTTTAGTTTAATGCAGACATTTTGATGTAAATACCCTCTATCCACTGTATGTTTTTTTTTCTTAATAATATCCATTTGATATTCTTGCATGGAAATTATTACTTTTAAGATTACAGGTAATCTATGGTATTTTTGTGCATTGTAGTCTGGGACTGAATCTATATTTGAGCAAAGTCAGTCATTATTTTATTTGTTGTAATGATTTAACCCCAAGAAATAAGGTCACTGTAACCAAGAAGAATAGAATTGCTTCTCATTCCATTATCTTTCATGATTGGGATGGGGGGTGGGGGGGGGATTTTGGGAGAATTACCTTCTAAAGAATACACTTCATTATAAGTTGGTCAAGTTTTCCAATGTATTACAAGACTTTGAAATGAAATAAAGAAATCCAGCATTTTGAAGGTGCATACTGTAATCATAAAGTATTTTTTTGTTAAGATTATATGTATTAGCTGATACTAGTATGTTCCATTTAATGAAGTTGTTTTACAGGGTAACTGCCATGTGTATGAAGAAAAATATTAGTCAATTAATTTTAGCTCAGAAACAGTGTGCATTGTTGAAGTTGAATAGTGCGACAAAAGTGCCTTGTAGTATGTATAGTCACCAAGAGATTATTATTAAAGAAATGACTGTATGACCTATGTTTTAAAGAAACAAACTTTTGCTACTAGCTACAAATATTGAGCAGAAAGAAAATGGTATTACTGATTGATATATTTTGGACCTATGTCATTAAAAAAATTATAATCAAGATATATTACCAAAGAATGCGGTACATGAAAAAGCAGAAAGATATGTGACTTGAGATCACAATATGACTTGATTGGACTCCAAACTTAGCCTAACTGAATCTGAATTGAATTATATAATTTCTCTCAGAATCTTTTCTTTAATGATGGGGTGATACTATCTTTCTGCCATTATCTAAATTTTTATTTCATTAATAAGACACTGACAAAACTGACTTTTGAAAACTAATTTTTCTGTATGTAGATGATTGTTATTATTATTCTAGAGTTCTTAGACAATTGATTACCTCACACACTGTGGGCATTAGACCATATGTGTTTTTGTTTTTCTGCACATAGATGGTTCCACAAGTGCCTAACTACCTAGTAGTCAATTAGTAGATCCATCTGAAACTTACATTATATGTTTGAGAAATAAATGATTTGCAGCTTTCAAGTATTCATTAATGTTGCAGTCCTGTATACATAACCATTGCTAAGATAGGTATGTCTTTGCAGATTTTTATTTCTAATACCTTTTATTCTTTTTTTCCAGGCTGCTGCATTGGCTACCATAACCACCGATATTTTTTTATGGGAATCTTTTATATTTTTATTGGAGCTTTATATGGAATATATTATCAGTGGGATTATGTATATGAAACGATAAATCTCCCAGTCGTATATTTCTTCCTTTGCTTGCTTGCTCCTCATTTTGGTCTTCTCTTTGGAGCTCTAAATGTTTGGGGTGTCCTTGTAGCTACTTTGCACACACTAGGTCTAGTCACTCTCCTAATGGTCTCTTACCTGTTACTGATACAGGCTAAGGCCATATGCCAAGGTCAGACTCAGTATGAGATGAAACACAACATCCGGGACTATAACCTGAGTTTCCGTCAGAATGTGGTTGATGTGTTGGGGAGGAGATGGTCAGTTGCTTGGATTTCCCCCTTTATTTCATCACCTCTCACTGGTGATGGTTTGAAGTTCCTCAAGACAACAGAGTATGAACCTCCAAAAGATATATAAGACGAAGTTTATCAGTCCTGTAATACAAAGGGCTGTGCTAAAGGGAAATGTAAAGGGAAACATGAATGTGATGTCTTCAGCAGGCAGTTTCAGAAGCAATTAGGGTGTAATACTGAGAATGAATGTTATTGTTGAGATTAAAGTGTTTATGCATGATTAGTGCCAAGCAAGTGTACAAATAGCATTTAAAATGTCGAGAAATAATTGTCGTTTTGTAGCTGAGAGTATGTATTTTCTAAACTGATAAATAGTGTGTGTTTAGTGATATTAACAAATTAATTCTACATAGTTTATTATCTTTGTGGCTCAAATAAAGATGTAATAATGTTGCCTAGGAAAGTGCAGATTAATTGCATTTATGTAAAAAAATCTTGAAATATGAAGATATTTCCATTGGAAAGTGTGAAGGCCTACAAAGTAAAGAACTAAGTATTTGTTGCAGACTACCTTATGTATGCAGTCTATGCAATTAATAGACTTAAAGTTTCCTTGTGAACCTGACTATGAAAATATATGATACCTCTTTCACTGGGTGCTACAATGTGCATTACTTTGTGATTTGGTTTAATTTAGCTGAGGCTTTTCACTCTGTGTGGGCTGTGAATAGAATTAGAAGAAATAGTAGTACTGATTTTTTTATTTATTTATATATGGAAACATTGAGATATGGCTACAGGATTAGCAATGTCCATGTGTTCTCTATTTATTTATATGTTGGAAGACAGTTTGCATATTGTTTTGATTGATTTTGATTTTGAAAAATAATGATTCATAATACATACAAGGTATAGACATAAATAGGCAAAGGAACTATGCTTTAATTGGTATATAATACTTTTTTTGATTATTAAAGTCTCTTCTGACCTAAGATAACACAAGTCTCTTAGGAAATGAAAATTCATTTGATCTGTTTAATCCATACAAAGAATAGCTGTTTTTTGTATAGCCCTATATGTTGTGGATACTACACACCCTACAGATTGTATATGTATTATGCAGCAGAGCAATATGTATGGTTAAAAGATGTACTGTATAGATGTTATTTCTTCCGGCAGCATAATCTTGTCATCAAGTACTCCTGGAAATTTACACTTTAACCTTCTAGTATTCCCACCTGACTGAATAGATGATTTGCTATCAGGACCAAATTTTCTGTGAAAGATAATAATCATTATAATTCTCTGCAATTATGTTTAACCTCCTATTAAGATGGGTTTTGAACTGATGAATTCTAGAATTTGGGGAATCGCCTATTGATTGCAGGAACATGAACCATCCACTTTGATTTTTTTTGTTTTTTTTTTGTTTTATAGTTTTTTGACATAGATCGTGCCAGAAGCTCTTAATTACAAAGGAGTTAACCTCATCTGTTTATCCTATTCCTTTTTTGTGGATTTTTTTTTATTCATGTTATTATCATTATTGTTTCTGTATTCATTATTGTCATAATAATGATAATAATGTTAAAATCAATGATAATAGTAATAGAAGTAAAAAACACTTCCCAGAGGAGGGGTGAACAGGCAATATCAGTTAGGCCTGCTGTATGACTGCCTGGTGACTTAAGTGCTTGTGCCATCTATGTGCAAAACAAGAATATAATGTTATTCAGTGTTGAACTAACTGTTATGTGTTTTAAGTTCTTCAGTCTATTTTCTATAGCCATGATGTGTCATTTGTCCTCAAAATTTGCTGTGTGTATATAGGGGAGTGTAGACCTCATTGGCTTATGAAACTGGTTTCAGAATACTTCTGTTGGATATGGTTGTTGATCTGAACTGTTTGGAATCACATAAAGAGATAATTTTTTCCTAGATATGATCAACAGAGCCAAATATTCATTTTACCTGGTTATTGAGTTTTGTATCTTGATATAAGATATAGTATTTATTAACTTAACATATATGCATACTTGCATGCACATACACATGCACATGCACATGCACATGTACATGCATATGCACATGTTCATGCACAAGCACATGCACATGTTCATGCACAAGAACACCAACACGTGAATTTTATTGGCTTAAAGATTTCACAGATGTGATACTACCTGAAACATCAGGGTCAGTGAATATAATGATAATGTGATTATAAGGCTGTTTTAAGGTTTATGATATAAAGGAGCTCCATTTTTAGCATCATTCCGATTTAGAATGAAATCGTTTTTTGGTAAAAATGGAGTGAAGTTCCATTAAGATAATACCTCTAGTAGGAAATGCCTACTTAAGAAAAGAGAAAGAAAATAACCAAGGCAACTATGTTGTTGTCAATGAAGTAGCATTAAGGTACATTGCAATGTTATATTTCACATTTTTTCAATCACAAACTGTCTGTGATAATAAAACATTGAAGTAATAAGGTATCTAGTTTCTTTACCAATATATGTATTTAATTTTTTTCTGTACTATTTTTTCAGTGAAAATATAGACAATATATTGTACAAACTTTTTTTATTTTTTGAAAATAATGTTTGAGGCCATTTAATGGACTTTCTGCTTTACATTAGATTTTGTATGTGAGCTGATCATTTTTATTTGTATATGTTACTACAGTTATGATTTGCTTATATTATTGGAGGCATCATTGATATTAATTGATTAAACTTTAGTGTTATTAGGTAGATATGCTTGAGATGATTAGTATTGTAAAGGCAAGTATTCTTTATTAAGACTAGACTTTGATTGCCACTGATTTGGAGTGAGTATACAAACATACATTTTGGCACAGTGTCACTTAGTGCCAGAGGAAAGCTGAGAAAAGCTAGTATTTCCAATTTTCCCAGTATGATAAATAATGGAGATATCCATGTTTTATTCTTCATTTTATAATGTATCCTAAAACCATGTTATATATATTAACAATGCTTAGAGCAGAGAAACACCAGGTTATTGTGTACATTAAGGACTGGGCCTCTTCACACTCACTATAATTTGGCATAAGCATCCATTTTTTAAAAATCAATTATTGTCATTGTAAAGATTGCTGGAGAGGGACCATTTCCAGATATACTTGATGCCCTTGCTGACAGATGCTTTTGTTCTGCACAATGCATTTGAATCCCATTTATTTGAAATCCTTTCATCAAAAAACAGAAATAATATATATCCAGCTCAGAAAAATATAGTGAAGGAAAAAGAAAAAAAAACAGCTGTATTTTACGTATTTCTAAAATATAGAGGGGTAATAGTTTTTGACAATCATAATAACACTGAATAAGTTGAAGAAGCTCATCTATACTTACTTCTTTTAAATATTAACAGTCCAGCTGTTTTCCTTGAATTTCTATCTCTCCTTCCTTCTGATTCACTCCATTTACTTTTGCACATTTTCCCGTTCTATATTACATTAAAGCTTCAATAGGAGGATAATGTATATGTTAGGAGGTATAAAATATACACCTTTTTGATTTATAAATTTCATATTAAAGTGAAACATCTCTTGTTGGGATAATCCGTGTGAAACAGAATTTTAAAGCTGGTGATACAGCCTTTGAGAATAGTTTTGTTTACTGCAAGACTGCTTGAAGTTTAAACATATATACCGAGATAATCCAGAAGACAGCTATTCCAATATTGACCAGACTAAAACTGCAAGGCTCTTTCAAGGAACTACAAGACTTTTAACACTGTTGGCATAAATGCTAGCAAAGACAATTACTGAAAGAATATACAGGCAAAACAAAAGAAAAGTAAAGAAAAGAAGAAGTTTAACATTGTGGAAGAAAATCAACATGTAAAATGTCTGAGGAATTAATGATTTAACCAAAGACGAAAATGGATGAATTATGACGAGAATTCCCAATCAAGATCAAGTCGAAGGGAAACTTATGAAATGTTTGAAGAAAATAAAGAAAGAACTGAGGGATACTGCAATACAATTGCCAAGGCATGGAAGTCATTATGCACAGTTGAAAATATTCATTTTGAAACCTGATTCAGTATTAATTTCATAACAACGATTATGAAAGAAAGAGGGAAAGGGAAGGACGCACGCACACACACACACACACACACACACACACACACACACACACACACACACACACACACACACACACACACACACACAAACGCAAACACACACAAACACACGCACAAACACACACACGCGCGCGCGCGCACATATGTATGTATGTACGTATGTATATATATTCATATATGTACGGCATGTCTGACTGGCGATGCTGAATTGTACGTTTCTCAGCATTAGTGAAGAAAGGAAGATGGGCCATGGGCGAAAGGGCGCCACCCTCTTTGGCGGAGGACGCCGCCCCAGAGCCGAAGCGCGGAGGGAGCCGAAAGAATTTCAAAGACGGTTTGAGGCTATTTGGACGACTACTTTGGTCGAATAATGTGCTAAGGCCAACATGATGCCCTTTAATCTCTCTGGTTTATCATTCAAAGATACTGTAATCGTAATCATGATAAGGTCGTTAACTACCCTAATGGGCTCCGGTGCACTATATATTCTACATATAACAGTGATATTCAATTTGCTATCTAATTTCTAATTTCACAGTGAATGTGACAGGCGATAGTTTCCAAGCAAGGAGCCATCCTTTTATTATTTCAGAAAAAAATGCAATAACATCGATAGCGCACACAAATCAAAACATGTATGCCTGGAGATGTGTTCTATTTATGTTCAAAGCTTAATATTATTCTGGATAAAATGTAGCACAAAGCTGAAAAATGTATAATGTCTAGTTCCTTTGGAGGCCCCTTGGTCCCTGGAAAGGTTGAGGATGGCCTAGCATTCCCTGCCGCCCGCCCCCTACGTGACACCCCTGCTATGACGCCAATGATAACTGCAAATGGATTCGAAATGGATTCAAACACAGAATTGCTTACCCTTAAAGCTAGTACGACTCCCACTGTAACAGAACATTGATTTTTGCCATGCTGGGGGACCGCTTGGTTTTCGAGGCGCTGCAATAAAGGGTTAATGAAAGATGTTGATGACATCCAATGGTTAGGTCAGAGGTCAATTTGTGAGCTGTTATGGGTATTTTGGGTGAATATCTTATTTTAGCTAAAAAGTATTCTTACTAATATAGCCAAATCATCTATTTAGGTTATCCATCACTGATAGACAGAGAGATACATACTGAAATACACATGTTATATGAGGTGATGAATCCGTCAAGTGTGGCACTAAGCACATTGGTGGATTCCTTTACTCGTGTGTGTAAAAAGTGTGTGTGCATGTACGTGCATTTGTGCGTTGAAGCTAGCTTTTCATTTATGTATTAATATGTATATATATACATACATACATAAATACGCATATATATATATATATATATATATATATATATATATATATATATACATACATATACATATATACACACACATACACACGCACAGACACACACAAACACACAAAAACACACACACACACACACACGTGCGCGCGCACACAAGGTGTATGTGTGTATGAAAGAGTGAGAGTAAGGAGAGGAAATAAACAGGAGAGAGAAGAGAGGAAAAAAGAAGATAAGAGAAGAGAAGAGAGGTGTATGATTAGAAAGATTCACAGATAGATATAGATTTATATTCATATATACACACGTCGATACAGGTATGAATGGGAATGAATCACTTAACAGCGCAAGGGAAGTAATTGAGGCGTTCGATTGAGTCATCAGAATTACAATTACGCCTCATTTACATCCCCTGCGTTGTCAAGTTATTCAGTCTCATTTGTACCTTTATCTGGATTTGTCACTGTGAATTCTCTTTATATGCAGGCACACACACACACACACACACACACACACACACACACACACACACACACACACACACACACACACACACGCACACACACACACACACACACACACACACACACACACACACACACACGAAGACCGCCCCGCCCATTAATATTACCTCTGTGCAACGTCTCTTATGTGGTCAGTCAATAGGTATAATATGATAAAGTTATTAGGAACAATGCCTAACTTATGAAACGAACAAAAAAATATCAACAAGAATTAATGATATGCATATATCGAATATTTCTAGTAATATTTCATTTTAACAATGACGCGGTATTTTAACCGCCTTACCAAGTCTGTCGAGTAGGCAACTAAAGATCTCAGATTTGCCGAGGAAAACAGCGAAATATGGTACTTGAGGTGTGTGACACACACGCACTCCCATGGCACCGACCCTAGCTAACGAACCGTCACAAAAAGATATTCTTGTACTCTATCATACCTACAAATTCAACATGATCATATTCCTCAAATCGTAGTTTCGAGCACGAAAACGTTCGACAAGCGAACGTGGATGCTTTGTTTGGCGGCTATCTCCTTGCTGCCCTTAGGACCCCATTTCTCCTAAAGTCGCTCTTAGCAAAAGTTAGGAGAGCTGACGAGGAACCCAAAGGGCGGTTAGGAGTTCCTAAGTACCGCAGATAGCCGCCAAACAAAGCATTTGCGTTCGCCAGTTCGAACATGTTCGTGCTCGAAACAACGATTTGAGGAATATGGCGATGTTGAACTCGTAAAGAGAAAAACAGCGGCACAGGACTACTTCATTATGACAGAGCTCTCTGAGAACAGACAGATTGCACATGAAAAAGCAAAAACATGCATGATGTTAATTTAGAATTGTAGGCCTATACAAAATTGTTTGAACGAAATTTAGTAGTTATCTGATTTATTCAGGACAAAGCATGGTTTTCACTTAGTTGGAAGAGAAACGCTAAATGTGGTACTCTTCTTTACCAATTTAGTGGTTTACCGTATAGAAGAGAGGAACTAGTCATGTCCAGTAAAAAATCCGGCAAAACGATGATATTGTAAAGCACACGATGCTCTGATAATCATACGCAGTTACTAATCTATTGTTTGGCCGCTCGCTTTCATTAGGAGTAAGAATTTTCTTTGCGTAGAATATTTTTTAGTATTTTTTTTTTTACCTACGACAAGTCCTAGGAGT
>NW_028234411.1:14997970-15009471 GCF_977035675.1 Penaeus japonicus
CACATACGTACATATATATATATAGTAATAGATGTACGTAGATATATATTTATATATAATATATATATTATAATATATATATGGTGCTCTATATATATATTTATATGTCTATGTACCCACACACACAGCTGCACCGCGCACACACACCACACACCACACACTATATATATATATATATATATATATATATATATATCTATATATTTATGACATCATACATAGTATATATAGATAAATATATTATATATATGTATTGTATATAGTCTGTATATATAATGAGAGATAGCAGAGGTTTATATATATATATTTATATCTATGTATATAATATACATACATAGTAGATTACGATCATATATATATGTATATATATATATATATATTTATATATATATATATATAATACACTAGTTACGTATATAAATATAATTATATATATATATATATTGAGTATATATATAGATATAGTAATATGTAATGAGCAGTATCGATATGTATGCTATGTATGTATATATTTATATACATGCATACTCATAATATATATATGTATATATATATATTTATATACTATATATATATATATATTTATATATGATATATACGTGTCGTAGTATCTATATATATATATATATATCATGTATATATACGCTATATATATTTTATATATATATACGGCTGTATATATATATATAGAATATATACACATATATATGTATGATATATATAAATAATATATACTTATATATATATTATTATTATTTGAAGGAAGAAATATATATATATATATAGTAATATATATATAGTTGCTCGACGGCCGTTATATTTATATATATAGTGGTAAGTAGTTATTATATATATGTATATAGAGCTCGTTGTATAATATATATATCTTATATATATTTAGTATTATATTTATACATATATTTATACACGCAGCGACGGCATATTTATACATACACACGCACGTATATGTGCATATGAAAACGCAATCAATCAGATACAAAATTATAGACTTACAATTACTCTCAGCTGACAGCAGGTTAGAAAACTGGACGGCCTGTTAGCGAGGCAGCGCCCCGTAGATTATCAATGGCCGGCCTTCTTGCCAACTGCCACATTCTCCAGCTACAGATCTTTTTTTGTTATTGATGTTCATACTTTCTATCTTACTTATTACAAAAGTGCGGCCATTGCCAAAACAGGATCTAAACTGGAGACAAATACCAGAAACGAATGATGAACCGAAACATTTGTGCTGATATAATTCGTGACGTAAATACAAAACTAGAATTCTTGTGGTTCCTATAGCTTCCGGACCTTCTAAGGACGTTGTGACGCACCTGAAGCCTAAAAACACTCGCTAAGGTAGTATGGTATTCTGCTGGACAGTAGTATTTTATTTCTTCGCTTATGTATGTAGGATGTATAAATAATGTCTTGTATATCTCTTTATATTTGACACAACCACACCACCACAACACATCACGCACGCACACAGCGGCACACACAGACACACACACCCACGCACACACACCACATCCAACAAATAAATCTATATATACTATGTATATAGTAGATTATATATATAATACACACCCACCACACACACACACACACACACCACACAAGTATATATGTATTTATATTATCTATATCTATTTATATATATATAAATATATATATATATATATATACATTATAGATAAATAGTATATATAGATATGTATAAATGTATATTTAAAGTTATAAATTTCTAAATAAATCAATATATAAATATATATATATCTATAAATTATAAAAATATATCTCTCTATATTATATATAAATATATATAATCTCATTCTTTATAAATTACACACCCCCACCACAACCGTAGACAACACACACATACACACACACACCCACACACATCACACACCACACACACACACTACACACACACAACACCTATCTATAAAACTATAAATAAAAATATATCTCTATGATGTGCTGTTCTTTTGTGTGTTTTTTTTTAAATATTATATATTTATATTTTATATATATATATGTATCTATATATATATATTTATAAATATATATCACTATATATTATGTATTTCCTATCATGTGTCGTATATTACATACCTACACACGTTTAATTGTACATATTATAATACCACACAATGTGATCTGTATATATATATATATATTATCTTATATACGTGTTTTCTTTTTACTGGAGTATAAAAGCCTATCTATAAATTATAGCTTAATATAGATAGATCATCATATATAAATTATATATATATATATATATATATCTATATATATATATATATATATATAGTATATATAAATATATATATAAACATTATAGTTATATAGCTATATATATATAGAATACTTATATATATAGTATATCTTTATATATAGTATGCCTGATATATATAGATATATATATATGTATATATGTATAATATATATGTATATATGATATAAATCATATATGTATATATTATATTTATATATATATATTTATATATATTATATGTCTATATATATGACATGTATATATATATATGTTCTGTATATTATAGTATATATATTATTTTATATATCTATACTGTATATATATATACCTATTATAGGATCTCTTTCTATATATAATAAAGATATTGTATTATTTATATAGTGCTGTATATATATATATAAATATATATATTTATGATGACATATATATGTGTGTGTGTGTGTGTGTGTGGGCGTAGGTCTGTATGTGGTATATAGGATATATAAATATGTATGTTGATATCTATATATCTAATCTATTATCTATCTAGTAGACTAGTACTATAATACTTATATATATTATATATGTAATGTATGTATATATATAGTATATATTTATATATGAGTATACTAAAGATATATATATTTATATATATATATATATGTGGTGTAGTGTGTGTGTGTGTGTGTGTGTGTGTGTGTGTGTCTGTATGTATATATTTATAATATAAAATATGTATGTATTATCTATCTATCTATTATCTATCTATCTATCGTATCTATATATAGTAGTATTAATATGTATGTTGCTTTATATAATTTATGTATGTATGTATATATTTATATATATATATATAGTTATATTATATTATGTATATATAGGTATATAATGTATCATATATATGTATATATTTAGATATAAATAAATATATATATTGTATACATTTATATATAATTTATATATGATATATATGTGCGATATTATATATATTAATATATATATTTATGCTATGCTATCTATCTGTCTATCTGATCTGTCGTCTATCGATGCTATATATATATTTTATATATATATATAGTTATATATATAAATATATTGTATATATGTATATACATAGATATATGTATATATATTATAGTTATATATATATTTTAAATATTAAAATATATATAATTATTTATATATATATATATATATATATAATATATAGATATATATATAGTGACATATATGTGTGTGTGTATGTGTGTTGTGTATATTTGATAATAAGATGATATGTATATTACATATGTGTATGTGCATATATATATAGGTATATATATATAGGTATTTATTATCTCTGTATAGTATATAGCTCGATATGTATATGTAGATATATATATATGTATATATATGTAGTTATTTATATATAGGACTGTCAACAGCACACACATCACACACACATATATATATGTTAGTTTAGGTGCGTAAATATACGACACAATGAGGACGGAATTCATGCTATACAAGGAAGATTCTCCCAGTCCCCATTTTGTTACAGGTCTCACGGGGTTTCCTTCCTTGTGGGTTTTGGTGATACCCCGGATCGTCGGCGTGCATGGCGTCTCCTCGGGCAGGTGAAGTAAAAACTTTTCCTTCTGCGAACATCTGGGGAACTTCCTTTCTGTATTGTTGAACTCTCGGGATTTTTCCTCCCTGTTTCCTCTCCAGGTCTTCCGGTAAATAGGGAAATGCGAGAGCAGCACCTCATCTTTTACCACATAATCAGTTGAATCAATGATCACTACGCCACCACCCTTATCAGGAGCGCCTTCGTTGTGGTCCCAAGTGGTCCCAAGCCTTCATCATCAAAGAAGGTCTGGTCCCACGACAAAAGAAGACAATAAAAGCAGCATTGATACAGCAACAAACAGCATGAACAGAACACCGCATCGTGGAGCAACGATCAACCCAAGGTCGTCGCGCGTCTAATCACTGATGCAACCTCATATCTGTAGATTATATAGCACACTATGTATCTGATGTGCATAACAGCCTGAGAAGCAGTATATCGAAATGGCTTTCGGCATATTCATGTTTTGTTGTTATTTTTTCAACTTGCTCAACGTGAATTCTTCACGTGTCCCTATGTCGGATCTGCTGAACTATACAAGCAATTAATGAGAATATTTCATACATACATAAATATCTATACACATATATATATGTATGTATATATATATATATATATATATATATGTACATGAGCGTATATTATATATATATATATATATAGTATTGTATTTTCAAATGATATGTATATATATATATATATATTAGTATATATATTACAGAGACACTAAATATCTATACACATATATACACACACACACCCACACACCACACACATATATATATATATATATAAATATATATTTATATATATATATGCTATATGAGTATGTAATATATATATAATATATTATATATGATATATGTATAGGCGGAATATATATGTGGGACGTGATTGTGAGTTATTTAGTAGTATATATATGTTGTGTGTTTGTTTTTAATATTTATGTCAATGTATGTGATATATATATATATATATATATATATATATATATAAATATATGTATGTATATTTATATATATAATTATAGATATATTTTAAAAATATATATATATAAAAAATATATATGTATATACATATATCCATATATATACATACATATATTTTAGTTTATATATATAGATAGATAGAGTATATATATATATATATAGTATACATATGTAGTTCAGCATACATTGACAGTAAATATTAAAAAACACACACTACACAACATCCAAACACCACACACACACCAAAAACATAGTATGAGTATATATATATGATATATGATATTTATATATATATGGTTCTATGATATCATATTTATATTTATATATATAATATATATATTTATAGATATATATAAATATATATGGTATCTATAAATATATAATGTATACATATTCTTAAAAAAAAAAATCTACCTCTTTATCTCTCTCTCTCTCTTATAGAGGATATGGTTATAGTTATATAATAGTAGCGCAGATATATATGTGGCTCTGTATAGTATATTTATATATATATGACATAGTGACGCTCTGACTAAGTATATGTATAGCGCTTGTCGAGAGTATTCGATGTATAAATATGATATAAAGTATATATGTATATATATATCATCATCATCATCAGCCTGTATCATTCCACTGCAGGACGTAGGCCTCTCTCTCTCTCTCTATATATATATATATATATATACATATACATAAACATATCTATATCTACATGTATACATATGCATGTATATATATGTACACTACACATATAGACACACAAACAAACACACATAAATACACACACACATATATAAATAAATATATATATATATATATATATATATATATATATATATATATATATATACACACACACACACACACACAAGAGTTGAGAAGTATATTTATATAGAAATATGATATAGTGTAATATATATGGTTACCGCGGCGCGCCCACGCCTCTCTGCACAACACCAGGCAGTCTAGGCAGATGGCGCGCTAACCACACCGTCATGAACACAGAACGGCTAAAAGAGACACTGAACACCACAGCGTCCCAGAACACCTATCAAGGCAAGGCAGGGACACGAAGTAGGTTAACCCCACAATAACACATCTATCCTTTTATTGTACACTAGTTCTTCACAAGTACGCGAAGCTCAATTGTGATGGCGCGACGCAAGTGACGAGGGGATCCAGGCACTTCACACTGCACAATACAGGCTTATTACAGTTGCAACACCAGGTATCTCAGGTCAAGAGACGAAGACCACACACGAGGTCTTTAGCAGCTGGAGATAGCAGTAGTGCATCTCTGCTAGCTTTGTGTTTCCGATACCTCTCGCCCGACCTTTGCTCATGTTTTCTGTTGACACATGTGTACACAGAGACAAAGATCCCCGATGGCATAGCACTATCCCCTCCTATCATGCCGTGAACCGTCTGCTCTGTGTTTTATTGCCCCCCCCCCCTCTCCCCCCTCACCTATCCAAACAGAATTAAACAACAGATAAATTAAGAAATAATTTTAAAAACATACGCAAATATTCTTTCAGAACAAAAGAAACTTAATGGTAAATTAGTCCTTTGATACAACACAAGAATCTGTCATCCAGCAAACCGGCCTTCTTCGTCTTGCTGGTGGTGATGTAGTTGAGCTGTGGAGGCGGTTAGGTTGGCAGTGGCACTACAGAGGAGCCCCAAGGGACTGATCAGGGTCGCCATTGACGTATGTCGCATTCGCCCTCACTGTCCAATGCTCCGTCCTTATCTCGGTCAGCGTCAACTCCCCCGCCCAACTGCTATGTCGTCAAACCAGCTGAAGTTTTAATTGAACTCTAACATTGCTTACCACTCCATGCATGTCTCTCAAACAGTTGACACCCGGAGATCCTAGACACTGTCATGGGGACAGGTTACAGTCGCTCAGCCTTAAGCCTCTACACAGCCAATGAGCTCATGAAGCAAGAACACATCTTCACGTGCACCCAACCCGTCGGTGTCAAGGTCGACACATCGCATTGTATAGTGAGAGGCAGGTAGTGATTGGTACAAGCAAGCATGCTTGTCCAGATCAGAGTGGTACACTAGCAGCCGTTGCCACCGCGTTGACCCACGCCGATACGAGCCGCCACGGCCAGGTGATGCATTAACAATGCCCCGTGACACCACACAGTCTCTGTGGTGGCGTCTCTGGAAGTCGTGTTAGTGGCAACATGTCAAGCTCACTAGTGTCTTCCCAGCGAGGGCGATGGTGGAGAAACTATCAGCGGCATTGGTTTCCCATCTACTGAGCCTTCACCTGCATCGTGCTGGTTGTTCGACAAGCACCTTACAGTTGGGGCCCAGGACTTAGGACAAATTGGGTTTGGGAAGCTTCTCAGCCTGTTAAGTTTTTCTGCCTGCACCACATCCTTAGCCTTGGGCAGGCACTCAGGTAGATGACCAGATCTGCCACAGTCCTTGTAGTGTGGAAGGCATCAGAAGTGCACAGACAGTTGAGGAGGATGCACTCTCTACTCCGTCAGACATCGACTGCGTCTGTTGCGCTTTCTCACCACGGAGCCAACACAAGCAGTGTTTCTGTATGGGTTCACCCTCCTCTGACACTGCACCTGAATTTTCCACTTTATGGCCCCGGAGGTCACGGCCTTTCGGGCAGCTGGCTCTAGGCAAGACTGGTTGCCTTCAGAAGGGCTCGAACTCCAGGCCCTCGCCAGCGCCACCTGCAGGTCCTCAGGGTGTGCCTGCTTGTACCGTAGATTTGGCGATCTGTGATCTGCCAAAGGTCAACAAAGAAATCACAAGCCAGTTACGCCGCCACGCGAGATAATTTCTTCTGGGAACAACCAGGGTATGACCTGTACCATCGCTTCACGTCCTGCACCCAACAGGGACAGCGTCTGGTGGTGATGGCCGAAACGGCGATGTAGAGCACTCCTGCCAACACTGGTGTAAGAGGATGTTGGGGGTTGGCAGATGCCCAACACTTCAGTGACAGAGGGCCCCTTGCGAGTTACCAGCTGCAGTGCCGCCTCTTCCTGGCTCACCGGGCAGATGCAGCGCAGTTCAAATTGGGCGACCATATGGGGGGCGCTCGCACCGCGGTGCCCCTTCCCAGGCCACTTCCTTGTTGTTACTCTGGCTGGCTTACGCAAGGTGCTAGAATGATCTGGAGGTCGAGGGGCTGCGGGTGCGGCGAGCGAAATGTGTGCCGTAAAACAACACGCCTGGAGGGGAGGAGAGGGGGGTGAGGGAGGCAATGATGCGGGTTTGACCAGGTCCGAGTTTGTCAAGACTACCTGTACCACAAAGAAGCAGTTCCAATGGGTCCTGGGCGCAGCCTGGAGCGGCCACCGGCCTCCAACACAATGCTGCGAGGCATGGTTGATTCCCTGCCACGGACCCCAGGGTGCGCAGTGAAATCCGCACTCTGGCATCTGCAGCCAGAACTTTGTCTGACCGTTCTGCTGGAGATGCGCGACGTTGCTACTTCGTGATGGCAGCCTTTCTGCCTTCTCCTCCCTCAGGCCGCTGGATCTCATGCTATCAGAGTCTGCACTCCTCCAGCAGCTCACTGCGGCGACGTTTGACCGCAAGCCTTGTTCAGTATTCTGCTGAGTTTTGCATCGGCTCCAGCTCGTAGCGAAATTGCTCTCTGTAGCCACCTCAACAAGATGGGAGAGTGTTCCTTCCTGCGTTGCCGCATCTCGAGAGATGGTGTGCGCCTGATACTCTTCTTCCTTGCTACAATGCTCGACGAGATGGTGCACTGCTCTTGCTCTGTGCCTGATCACGAGCCCTTTGTGTCCTTTCCTCTCTCATTTACCGGCCAGCATGGCAGTGATTAGGTCCATTGTGGCTCGGCTTCCCTCACTAGTGCGCTACCTCTGTTTCATAGCCTCTCTCTCCTCATGGCTGCCATTTTTGGATGACATGATAAATTCCGTGGGCACTCTTGCGAATTGAATCAAAAAATTCAAGTCCCAAATCAGGTTCCGAGTTATTTCTATGTGCGAAAAAGAGGGTAGAAATGCAGTAACGCATTTAATATAGTAATGGACAAATTTGTACCTCCTTGTGCCAGGACTTGAACCCGAGCCGTCAGATTGACAGACCCGACCCTGAATCCACAGACCACACGACCACTAAGAGTAATTGTCTACCGACGTAGGTATATATGTAAATTATACCATATATATATATATATAGCATATATATATAATATGTATATATACTATGTTTATTACTATATAGAATATAAAATCGATCTATCTATTATCTATCTATGAGATAAATATGTACATGATATATAAGTATATATTACATAATAGCATATATATATATATATATATATATATATTATATATCTATATTTATATTGTTTATATATATATATACTAAATATATAGTGATATATAAAATATATATATTATATGTTATATAGTGTCTATAGAGTTATCATATATATATATATATGTGTGTGTGTGTGTGTGTGTCGTGTTTTGTATCTGTTTATGTATATTATATAGTATGATACGGATATAGTATCTGGAGTATTATAGGTATATATATTAAATACATATGTATACATATTAAATATATATATGCATATGCATTTTTGTATATTTATATGTGATCTATTTATTTTATATATGTAATTTTCGGTACGCTCTATAATATGATATTATGTGCATAGCATAGGTTATAAATATATAATATATGTATTATATAGAGTGACTCTCGTATATTTATAGTATATGCATATATATATATGGTTGTCGTTGAGTGTGTGATGTGTGTGGGGGGTCGATATCTATGTATATGGAATATATATAGTATAGTAGTATATATATATATAATATATTTATATTATATATATATTTATATAGTATATATAACTATTACTTGTATATATATGTATATAGTATATATATATTAGTATATAGATATATTATAGTGATATACTCTATATAGTATATATATAGTATATGATGCTGAATAGTATATAGTTATATATATATATATCTATAGTATATATATTTTATATATTATTAGTATATATATATATTATTATATATGCTATAAATAGTATATATTATATATATTATAGGGTTATATATATATATATGTATATATTATATCTATATATATAGTATACATACACATACACACACACTCCACACACACACACATATATATATTAATGATATATTATATAAATAGTATTATATTTAGGTATCATAGATTATATATATATATGTATATGTTATATATATTATGTATATATACTATAATATAAAAGCTGTATATATGTTTATGCATATTATATTATATTACATATATATAATATATTATATATAATATATATATATTATATTTATATATGATATATAATATATTTATATTTATATAAGTCAATAGTATATATATTGCAGTATATAGTTATCTGATATATATATCTATATATATATATATATATATTATATTATATAATCCTTGTATTATGCATACGGAGTATATATCTATATATATATATTATATCTATATTATATTATGTTATATATATATATATAGATAAGTATATTATAAGCCTGTATATATGCATATGGACTATATATAATATATTATATATAAAGTTCTATATATATATATATATATATATATATAATATAGTACAGCTGAGATTATATAATATATATTATATTATATATATATTGCATCATATATATATTGTGTATATATATATATATATATTACATATAATATCTATACATATTGATTCATACATTGATTTCTATGAAGCTACTATATTTATGTAATTTATATATATATATATATATATATATACATTAGTTGTACATACAGATATATAGGCGAGTATAGGATATAAATATATATATATATATAGTATTTATATATTAAATATACATATATTAGTATATATATAGGCGCGCTGTATTTTATATTATAGTATAGGCGCTCTGTATAATATATTAGGGCTATGTAATATATTTTAATGTATATACATGTTATGAATATATATGTATGTGGTGCATAGTGTATTATACATATATTTTTGATGATAATTATATATATTTAGGGTCTCGTATAGAGATATATATATATTATATATATATATATATTATATATATATATATATATAAATATGTTGTGTGTGTGTGCGTGATACTAATAACATAGCATACATATAGGTATGTTATATATATATAAAGTATATATTTATATATCTATATATAAGTGCATGGATAGATAGATTAGTGTATATATGTTATCTATATATATATATATTATATATATATATATATATTACATATATATATATAAATATGGTATATATATATATATATATTTATATTATAAATATATTTATATATAAATAGGTATATATATATTAGATAATTTTTTTATATTTAATATATATAGTATATATATATAAGTATATATAATATATGATTATATCAACTCATCGTCAGCCTGTATCATTCCACTGCATGGACGTATGCCTCTCTCAGTTTTTCCAGGGTCTTCGTTGTTGTGTCTCGATTCCAGTTTAATCCTGCCGAAATTCGAGCTTATTTCATCCGCCATCTCGTGCATTGGTTATTCTGTTGTTTTCTTTATCCAC
>NW_028234411.1:15042071-15044571 GCF_977035675.1 Penaeus japonicus
TATAAATAATGCTTACATTACTTATATACATAAATAAATAAATAAATGAATATATATATTTATATATATATAATATATCTATCTATCTATCTATCTATCTATCTATCTATATATATATATATATATATATATATATATATATATATATATATATTTGGCAATATCTCGGTGAAGTATCGTACACATAGTAGTTATTTACTAGTTGGTGCCACTGAACGTCCCGACGTAATTGCGGTCGTTAGGGTTGCCATCGCTTGAGCTTGGGCATCCTTAAGGCATATATTTTGTCTAGCGAATCTTTCGTCACTCCCTGCAAAAGAAACCACCTTGTAGTGGAGCATGGCCTTGAGGTTCTTCCTCGGTTGAGCCCACCCTGGATCTGGCCAGCTTGTCGGCTCTGACCCCAGAAGACATGAAAGTCTCCTCTTGGCTTTCCTGTCATGTATGACCTTGACATCATCACCTCCCATTGGGAGCTTCCCCACTGACCCAAGGGAAGAACCCAATCAGGTAAGTCCTAGTCACCTTGAAGAGAGCCCCAGTCGGTTCCTTGAACCTTGAAAATTGGGCTCATAACAGCCTCAGGACGTATTTCCCTGCTTCATTTCGGTGTTTTACATGGCAAGAAGCACGGACACCACCAGGCCAAAGTGTGGTGTCTGTAGCAAGGCACATAAAGAGGGCACACAGAATACCAATGTAAAATGTTCCAATTGCAACAAGAGGCATCATGCCTGGATCCTCGGCTGTTCTGCAAGGAAAGAGGCAACTCTTAGGCGGCTCTGGGTCGTTACAAAATGGCCAAACTTTGTTCCTGCCCTACCAGGCATTTATGTAGGCAGTAGTCACAGCAGTCATGACAGCAGTTACAGCAGTAGCAACAGCTTTGGGGAGGGAGACCGTTGCTGCCCTAAAGGCAGGGTGAGACTACTCTCCCCACAATAACCCAGGGTGAGACTTGTCTCCCCACCCAACCTGCAGCCAAGACCACTCTGGCAGAGCCTATTCCTAAGCACCTAAGGGTGAGGAAGCATTGACAACCAGAGTGAAGGTCAAGGTAACCGACGATTCTTCATCTCCCAAGAGGCCCCTAGATAGCCGAACCAATGGCTCTCCTTGTCATGATGACACTGACGAGTCCGGTGAGGGATCACTATCACTGAAGAGCTCACGAAAGAGTCTGAAGTGTCTGATGCTACCCACACTGAGGCATCTGATACTGTGATTGATTATGTTGACTTCATGGATGATACAGACGTAAAGGACTCAGATTAGCGCAATGGGTCCTAACCTAAGTATACTGCAGTGGTATATCAATGGCTTCTCCACAAGGAATTCCCTTCTCCATATGATTATGCGATCTTGGAAAATTACCAATGCCATGCTCCAAGAGACTTTAACAAGGGAGACTTCATCCCTTTGTGCTGCTGAGTGTGCAGGGCACCAGAGGTCTGATTGCCCCCTGGAGCTCCATCTGACTGGGGGGACTTTATATTCATAGGGGGGGGTCCGAGGGAATTCTTGATGTCTGACTTTATTTCTTAAATGTTTCATCCTGAAATACAATATATTGTCTGTTAATAAATCCTGAACCTTTGTCAAAATCAAATAGGCCATAATTCAAATAAAACACTAATTAATGAGTACAGCACATCATTAAATATGATTATACAATATAATCATCAGCAGTTTTACAAATAGAAACGATTACCCATCATTAAATTAACTACATAACACAACTCAATAAATACTTTAAGCAAAAATCAAATAATCAATTTATACTGTTGTAATCCTAATTTCATATAGACTTTAACAAATCAGATTTATGCAGCACATATTGCAATGTAACACAAAAACTGGAAACACTTATTAACTAAATCAACAATCACTATAACTTATAATGTAAGCGCCTCCAATTAGAAATCTTCCAAGGCATACAAAGCTGTTCATTACCACACAAGAGCAAACGCCATTTCATGTTCATGTTCACTGACAAACAGCATTTCAATTACTGTAAATAAGATATTCACTTTCATGTATGTATTCAAATGCACGTTCGCTGACTTGATAAGCACTTACGTAATTTTCAAGTATTAATACAAACGAGACATAACATATCAGATTACTTTCTTTTAGAAAATGTTTCATATGAGCACAGTGAGACTAGTTTCCAAATAGCCAGTGCAAGTAAATTATATAACACAGATTACTAAATCACTCAGATTACACATTATCAATATCATTCCATATAAGTATGATGACAAAATGAAAATTTAAGTTCCTAAAATAAAAATAAATTAAACAGAACAGAGCTCTATGACCCACTCACCACGAGGTCCAGTGAAGAGAGATCGCAATCATAACAAACACAAACTTATCAGTAAAAACAAATGAATTCAGATATGCATAGTGCTTTGAAATATAAACAATACACACAATACATGTTTTCTTTATATTACTGGATATACGAAATATCAATACAATACAGGGCATTCCATCC
>NW_028234411.1:15052071-15057071 GCF_977035675.1 Penaeus japonicus
TATAAGGTATATGACACAACAAACAAACAAACCTTTAGCCTTCCCCATTAGAGCCTGGACCGAATTAATGATGTGGGTTGGGCGAGCTGGCAAAGCAGGATCAGAACCACCGAGACCGTGTTGGCGAAAGTGTGTTGTGGTGCCTTCGTTATTTTTTCATTTGAAAGACTCTCCGAGGGGCATAATGACGGCGTCTAGTGTGATGCAAGTGTAATGTCGACGCGAATAAAAGATTTTGGCAAACAGTATACATCTCACCGATCCACTTGTGAAATCCTCCCGACTTCAGTGTCATGACGACCGAACTGGGACTTTTTCACCAAGAACATATCCAATCAGTCCTCCTCCGTCTCCTCACGCCAGAACAAGTCAGTCTTTCCCGCTCTCCTTTCTTCTCATTCTTTCTTTCTTCATTTTTTAGACACATGTTCGTCGTCACTATCGTCACTATCATCCTCATCATCAGTGTTGTTGTCATAATCTTCACTATCACTATTATCACAGCTATTCTGACTCATATACATGTTCTTATTTCATCTCTCCGTTACAGTCTTCTGACACTTGATGTGTTCTCTTGCATAACTTTTTTGAAGTGACGGTAACATCTTATTCATAGTTCTTTTTGTCATTATTGTTAGCGTTACTGCATTTCCATTATTAGTATCCGGACGAGAATAAGTACGATTTTAGATATAACAATTACCATGATGATAACACAAATGATAATGGAAACATCAGGAATAAGAATAATAATGATAATCATTATCATCGTTATTATTAGTGTTGTTATCATCATTTTGGCCATGATCATTGTTATCATAAGTATCATCATTATTATAATTATTATTACAATTCGTATTACTACTTTTATTATCATTATCATGATTATCTTTATTACTATTATTATTATCATTATCATTATTGTTATTATCATTAATATAATTATTATCAATATCATCATTATTATCATTATCATCATTATCATTAATATCGTCTTTATCATTTTCATTAATATCATCTTTATCATTATCATTATCATGATTCTGTCATCATTATCATTGCCATTATAATTTTCATTACTATTATCATCATGATTATTATTATTATTATGATCATTATTATCATTATTGTTATTATCATTATCATTTGTACTATTTTTGCAACTATTGTTATCTTAATCATTCGTATTATTACCATTATCATTATTGTCATTATCATCATCATTGTTATCATCAATATCATAATTATCATTACTATCATTATCATTATTACTGTTATCATTATAATTATCATGATCCTCATCATTACTATTGTTATTATTATAAGTATCATTATTATTATCATTATCATTATAATCATTAGCATCATTTATCATCATCATTATTATTATCATTATCATTATTAATAATATTGGTTTTATTGTTATCATTATCATCATCATCATAATCATTATTACTATTATTATTAGTATCATTAATGATATAAATAACAATAGTAATGATATTGAAATGATGATAATAGTAATGATATTGAAATGATGATAATAGTAATGATGAAAATAATGATAATAATGATGATATCAACAATAACAGTAAAGATAATGACAGTAATGTTTACAATAATGCTAACCATAATGATAATGATGCTGATAATGATATTATCAATAGTCATGATAATGATAGCAATGATAATGGTGATAATGATAACAGTAACAGCAGTTGTAATGATTATGATGATGATGATGATAAATATTATAATTATTATAGTGATGATGACATGTATAATAATCAGTATAACAATATTAATGATAATAATGATGATTCTAATAATGATACGACAACAACAACTACTATTAATACTAGTAATAATGATAATGTTGATAGTAATGATAATGATGATGATAATAACAGTAATAATAATATTGATGATGATGATAACAAAAATAAGGATGATGACAATATTAGCAATGAAAATATGTAGTAGTGATAACAATGGTGATGATGAAGGTAATGATAACAACAACAGCAACAGTAATAGTGATGCTAATAATGATAATGATGAGAATGAAGGTAAAAATGATAATGATATAATGATAATAATAGTGAGAATAACAATGATGATAATAATGACGATGATGATAATGATAGTAACAGCGATAATAATAATAACAATGTTATAGTGATACTTATGATAATAATGTTATAATAATAATGATAATAACAATGTTATAATGGTAATAATAATGACATTTATAATGATAGTAGTAATGATAGTGATAATAACAGTGATAGTAACAGTAATGATAATGATGATGATGATGATAAAACCTGATAACATTAATTTTATATGACGATGATAAAATGATAATAAAGATGGTAATGATAACGATAATGATGATAACAATGATTATGGTAATATGATAATGATTATTGTTAAACTGATAACGATAAGACTACTGATAATGATGATGAAAAAAGATGATACTGATAATGAGGATAATGATAATAATCCTGATAATAGTAGTAATAATGATAAGGATGATCTCAATGATAATCAAAATAATGGATAATGATGATGATAACGATGGAGATAAAGAAAACAATTATAATAATCATGATAGTAGTTGTAATAATGATTTGATAATAGCAATGATTATCAAAATGATTATGATTATGATAATGTTTATGATGATAATGATTATCAATAATAAAGATAGTTATGATAATAATGAGAATGCTGAAAATTATGTTAAGGATGATAATGATGATAGCAATGAGAATGATAAATATGATGATAATGATAATGATAAAAATGATAATATGATAATGATGATTTTAATGGTAATGCTAATAACAAAAATCGTGATAATAGTAATGATAATGATGATAACAATAATAACAATAACAATAGAAATAATACAAATCTGTATCATCATTACTATCACTCCTGACGTCACTAACATCATCAACTCCATCACCATCATCAACCTCACTCTGCCATGATCATGATATCACCATTATTTACTTCATAACCATTCATCATATCATATTCGTTTTCGTATCAGCATAACAGCAAAAGGTATGAGAACTAGAATGCAGTAGGAGGCTGTGCACAGGAGATTGATAAGGCTCAAGCAAGCAGCCAGGGAGAGTGCAAGAAAAGCAAAAGGTTTTGTCAAAAATGCGGCGCTAAAACTGTGAGTGGCTGAAGAGACGCCGGGAAAGTGGTAGAAGGAAGGGAGCAGAAGAACGGAGACAAAGGGATATTCAGGCAAATGAAGAACGAGTGGGAGAATGATAAAGCGAGAGAGATCTGGACGGTAAACAATGCTGAGAGAAAAGCAACAAGAAATAAACAGAAAATGAAGAGTCGACTGCTGTATAAAGACAAGGAATGTGTTGAAAGAAATGTACAGAAACAGATGGACTAAGTGTGCAGTTTATGCGTTTTAAGTATCGGTAGACTCTGTAATACAAAGATATCTACTTTACTGGAGACTGGAGCCTTAATACGATTCCCTACAACGAAACAGAAATGGAAATAGAGCGTTGTTTGGAGACTTCGGAATGATAACAATGACTGAGGAGACGAGCGCCGCACAATGCTCCCACTTCCGAATTCCAGCATTGATTCCCAAATAATTCAGATTGTCAACATTCTGAAGCAAAAGATCCGTGCGGAAGCGGAACTAGAGATCCGATTAGCATGTGTGAAAATGATATCTGGAAATAGGTAACGCAACACGAGGCAGAATTGCTTGTCGGTTTCGAATAACACAAATAGATATGTCAATTGTAATATCATGAATAAAGACAATGTAAACATCTGCATCTTAACACACTACTTGTGTATATATCAGACTGGAGGAAATAGGAAATGGAGTAAGTAAAGGAAGTACTCTTTCCGCTAATGGATTCACGTAAAGGGAGCGATAAAGTCTGGAAGGCAAGACGGAATTATGGCTGAGGGAGGAAGGGCGAAGGCAGTAGGATCTGCTGCTGATGAAGCAGTTGTGTGCAACGCCGAGTAGGGATTGCCACGATTGGCACGCGCAAGGTGAGTGTGGAAGGATGTTGCACCAGGATAAAGGGAACCAGAGCGAAGGTTAAGGGGATTACTTGAGGAAACAGAGGTGCGCAGAAATGACAATTGAAAACAGAGCGAAAATGGTCGCTAGATAATCCTCAGATGTATATTTGGAAAAGGATGAGGAAAAGAAGTTGGGAAAGCCTCGGGGCAAGAAAGATGTCTGACAGGGAAGGTTGGGAATTAAGGCAGACCTTTGCGAGGACCCGTGAGAGAGCCGCTGGAAGGCCGATGTTAAGGCTATATCCATCCATCTATCTATCTATCTATCTATACCTATCTGTCTTTCTCTATATCTATCTATCTATCTATCTCTATATCTATCTATCTATCTATCTATCTATATATATATATATATATGCACACACACACACACACACACACACACACACACACACACACACACACACACACACACACACACATCCACACACACACACACACACACACACACACACACACACACACACCCACACACACACACACACCCACACACCCACACACACACACACACACACACACACACACACACACACACACACACACCCACACCCACACACACACACACACACACACACACACACACTCACACACTCACACACTCACACCCACACCCACACCCAAACACACACACACACACACACACACACGCCCACGCATATTCCTCGACAGACAGAAGGCCACGCGAGCGGCCGCCAGATGAGCAGGCCGATCGCACGGAGGGACGCCGCCAGCCTGTTTTTCCCCGCGCTTCGACGCAGGTGACAGCGCTCGCGAATTATATTAGCGAGGTGTCCTTCCCGTGAGACGATGACATTTTCCCTGCTCTGGCCACCGTTATGTTGCAGTTGCATTTTCCCAAAACTGTTGCATATAACGTCGCGACAGTACCGGATCCGCGCCCGAGGTAATCT
>NW_028234411.1:15082071-15097071 GCF_977035675.1 Penaeus japonicus
CTTTGGGCGCAACTTTCTTCTTCCCCTGAATTTTTTCCATTTCTTTGTGCGACTTTCCTGAGCCTACTGGAGTTTCCTTGTGAGCTCCTGTATTCGCTTGGGGGGTGGGCACTGACTTACCGTCCCTCGCACTAAGCAGGTTCGGCGGTAGGAAGGTGTCTTACACACAACTCCGATCCCTTAGTTGGTACTGGAGAACGCAACCAGGCTTCCACTAGGGGGGGGGGGGGGCGAGGACGTGTAACATAAAGACTTCTTTGTGTAATCTCTCAGCTATTGGGATTAGGTTGATACAATAGTTAAGGGAAAGGTAGTCCCCTCAGGACAACGGGCTTTGGCCCAGGGTTCGGACCTGGTCCGACACCCAAGTATGATTGATACCCCGGCTACCCTTCCTTCTCCTCAAGGAGGAAGGGCGACTCCTAACCCTTCTACGACCAATACGACCTCTGATGGAACCCCGACCAATGACCGACCCAGAAGACCAATTATAGATATCCCTTCCGGAAATGCTAGGTGTGTGAACATACGATGCGTCAACAAAAATAAATCCCTGCAGAATGTCAACCCCTTTCTCATTTAGAAGGTCCTTGATGGTCAAGTGGAAAGCAGTTTTGATTTTGTCCGTAAATTGCGAGATGGAAGCCTCCTTGTAAAAGTGCAATTTAAATCTCAGGTTAAGGATTTGCTTAAACTGACGCAAATTCATGACCTCAAAGTAAAAGTAACTATTCCTGTTGGCCCAAATACCTGTAAGTGAGTAATCCTTCACAGGGATTTGAGGACAATGGAAGAAAGTGAAATTCTTGAGGCCATGAATGACCAAAGCGAAGTAGACATAAATTGCATGACCAAGAAAGATGGGAATGTGAGAGTAAAAACCGGATTGTGTTTCTTGACCTTTTCAACTCCAAAGATTCCAAGTACTGTCAAAATCGGATATGAGATTGTTCAAGTACGACCTTATATCCAAAAACCAATGCGTTGTAATAGATGCCAAAAATTTGGACACACCTCATTAAGATGCATTGATAAGGATACTGACAAATTCACTTGTGGAAAATGTACTGGAGCCCATGATACCACTGCATGCACGGAAAAGACACTCAAGTGTGCTAACTGTGGAGGTCCCCATCAGTCAGGCTCTGCTGAGTGCAGCAGCCTGAAGAGGGAGACTGAGACATTGGCATACATGAGAACACGATGTTAGCTACCGTGAGGCCAAGAAGAAAGTTGAAGGTTTGGCAAGCAAACCCAATACTTCTTACGCTTCAGCAGTAACTAACAATGTTTCCAGTGCAAGCAGTGATAGTCAGCAGCTCGCAGCTAAGGACCGGGAAATTTCAGAATTGAAGGAAACGGTTAAGGACTTGATGAATCAGATTAAAGAATTGAACAAAACAATTAAGGAAATTGCTGAATCAACCCAGCAAAAACAGCATCTTAAGGAGGACGATACCAAATTACAATCTGGATCGCACCTTCTAGTCCAGGCGACCCCTACTAGGACTTCGCCTGGTTTTTGGTCTGCTCGTAAGGGCAGATCATCTTCCGCCGGGCGTCTCCCTAGCAGAGGCCATGGAGGCTACTGTCTCCAAAAATTCCCGAGAGAGGCCCTCGGGAAGCGAGGGAGAGGAGGCGCCTCCCTCCCAAAAAAAGAAAATAAAAGCCGGCGGACAAGACACTTCCAAACTCCATAAAACGTAATCCACGCATATACCATTATACAATGGAACTGTCGAAGTCTTAGATCAAAATTAAACTCCCTTAGATTATTAGCATCGTCCTATGCTCCTGATATTATTGTTCTACAAGAAAGCCATTTAACCGACCAAGTCTCTGACGAGGTCGTATCGCTGAGAAATTACCATTTGTATAGAAAAGACCGAGAGGGAAGGGGTGGAGGCGAGGTCGCCATGTACATCCACCAGAACCTCCCTTTCACTGAAGTGACGATTAATTCTACTTTGGAACACGTCGCATGCAAAGTAAAATTCAATAACATGTATCTGACTATATGTTCAGCTTATTGTCCACCTGATAAAATGGTAATCTATGATGAGCTTCTTGCTCTTCAGGACAGTCTGCCAAACAATAAATTAATTCTAGGTGATTTCAATGCTCATCATACTTTATAGGGTTCCCTGCGGGTGGATGGTAGAGGTGAGCAAGTAGTTAAGTTGATCAATGACTCTGATCTGGTCCTTCTAAATGATGGTAGTTCGACGCGAGTGGACGATAATACCGGTAATTTGAGCTTTATTGACCTATCACTGGTCTCTTCAACACTAGCAGCCAAATGCCTGTGGCACACCATTGACAACTTGTTGGGAAGCGATCACCTTCCTATTTGTATTAAATATTCATGCGACACCACGAGAACGCCATCAGCACCCAAATTTAATGTAAAAAGAGCAGATTGGGTCGCCTTCACAAGGAGCGTCAAACTCGAAGTAGTTGAAAAACCATTGAGGATAAAGTAAACAGTGTTCAAAATTGTATTATAGATGCAGCAATGGTAACCATCCCTAAGACTTCGACAGATAGCGTTAAGCATAGAGTTCCATGGTGGACACCAGATTGCCGCAGGGCGCTATGTGAACGAAATAGGGCCTACAGGCTTTTCCAAAATAATATCACAAACGAGAACGTTCGCAATTACAAACAAGCGAGAGCTAGGGCTTGAAGAACAATTAGACAAGCCAAAAAAGACTCCTGGCGAAGCTTTTCTCTACGATTAACAGCAACACCAAGATTTCAGAGGTTTGGTCCACAGTTAATAAAATCTATAGAAAATAATTATCAACAAAAATAAGAAACATCAAAATAATTATGATTCACCTGGAGACATTGTTAACACAATCGCCAGGCAGTTCTCTTATACAAGCAGCTTGGTAAACTACAATCCTGCATTCCTGACCACCAAGGAAGCATCCGAGCTGCAACCAATTCACTTTGCCACAGGAGATAACTATGATTACAATAAAGATCTTACAATGGATGACATATTCATGATGCATTTGCCAAAAAGCGTTTTTTGATTTCAGTATTTTTAGATATAGAAAAAGCCTACGACATGACATGGCGACATGGCCTACTCAAAAAACTTTATGCTTTCGGATTACGTGGATATTTGCCTTGTTTTATCCAAAATTTCATATCTAACAACGTTTTCTGTCAAATTATTTTCTGACAATGTCACTTTCTCGGACATTTTTGTCCAGGGAAACGGGGTCCCACAAGGAAGTGTCTTGTCACCAACATTATTTTTATGTATGATTAATGACATTTTACCATCTCCTCCTTGGAATCTTAAATACTCACTGTACGCCGATGACTGTGCATTATGGCACTCCAGCAGTAATGCAGAGTTCTCGGCAAATCAGATCCAATTGGCACTGGATATGATTCATAACTGGGGCCTCCAGTGGGGTTTTAAGTTTTCCTTAAGAAAGAGTATTGGCGTGGTTTTTACCCATAGGAGAAAGCCCAACATCAGGCTAACTCTAGACAACCTAGACAACTCTATACGCGTCTGTCTTGGAGCCCTTAAGTGCACTTGCACCGAGCGCCTAGAGGTAGAGTTGGGAGTACCTCCCCTCCGTCCTAGACGCAGCCAGCTTGCGCTGGGATATTTTACGCCGGCAGTAAGGGCCACAGCACCGCGGTGGAAAGCCGCTGTGCAATAGACTCAATGACCTCACAAATAAAGTCGGTATAGATCTCTCTATCATCGATACCCTGGTTCAGTCAAATATAGCACCGTGGGAGACACCCAACTTTTCCACTGTAGTTGATTGGCTACCATCAGCCAAAGCCACTGTGCCGGAGGTGGAGGTACGCCAGCGGTTCAGAGAGATCCTAATTAAACATCTTTCCTTTTTTCATTTATATACCGACGGCTCCAAGACAGATGAGTGTGTGGGAGCGGGTGTATGGTCGACTGAATGCCAGTTGAGATTCAGATTGCCGAATCATACATCGATCTTTCTTGCCGAACTTTTTGCAATAGATAAAGCTTTAGATTTTGCCCTATGGACGACCCACGATAGAATAGTAATTTTTTCAGACTCGTTAAGTTCACTTAAAGCCATTACATCCTTAGAAACCACCAAAAATGAAATACAGGGTAATATTATTTGTAAACTACATAGTGCCAATAAATCAATCAAGCTGATATGGGTACCCGGACACTCGGGTATCCATGGCAATGAACAGGCTGACAAATTAACCGGGTTGACTGGTGGTCTGGAGCCTGGCATTGTCCACACAGATCTCAGGAGTTTTGTCTCTTTTATAAAAGCAAAAATCCATCTCCTGTGGCAAAGTGAGTGAACCAGCCTCCCAATCAATAACAAAACCAAAGAAGAAATTAAAATGTGGGACACAGCCTACAGAAAAGACAGAAGGGAGGAGGTGGTGTTGGCCCGCCTCAGGATAAATACAACAAGAATGACCCACCTCACTCCCTACATAGAAAAAAGATTCCCTCCTCAATGCCAACACTGCAATAGTATATTATCAATAAATCATATATTAACAGCATGCCATCAATACAATAACCCAAGACAAAAATAAAAAAATTATTTACAAACCAAAAATATAGAATTTAATATAAAAATTTATTATCTAACAATGAAAAAATAATCAGTAAAATAATCACTTTTCTAAAGGAGACAAAACTTTATGACCTTCTCTAGATTGATAAGATAAAATGGAAACATTGGCTTAATGACCTTGGCATGTGCCGCTGGTTGATAGCCAATAAATAAAAAAAAGAAAGAAAAGTGGATCGGGAGCAGATGGCCTCTTGCATATGAACCCCTAGCTCGGCAACAGCACTGCTCACAACCTGTGCCCTTTTGGCACTTGTTGTTTTTATTAGAAATTTTTATTTAGTTTTAAAGTGTTGCGGCCTCATAGCCAGGTCAAGGAATGAAATTTTGAATATGGGAGGAGGAGAAACCTTTTGTTCTGAATAAGCAACAAAAACTAATGATCGGAACTTTCTTTTATATCTTTCAAGACACAATCTGTAATAGACAACCTGTAATGCTTGCCTGAATCTAGCCACGCCTGCTCGGCAATGTCCTGTGTAGGAACTCTATTTCTTTCCACATACAATTTACACGTCTCCTACTGTCTTGCACATACATGGGTGCTGATCCTTTATCAGCTGGTGGCAGCCTACCCCTACACAGGACTTCAGGATTCATGTTACCATAGATTTAATCGGGGTTTTACTTTGGGACAAGGGGAATCTTACGATGAATCACTACAATTTTCGAGAGGCACAGGTTGATCTCGCTCATTGGTCAAGGGTATGACTTGACTTGACGCGGATTGGCCGAAGGGAAGAGATTAGAGCTGCTTCTTGGCTCTCTGAGTCTAGCCGTCATGGTGATCGGAAGTGTTTTTGCCTCCTCTCTGCCACAGCATTACAACTCAGCAAACCATGCCTTCTCATGGTCCCGCAGTGTCAGAGGGAACTCTGACCCCTCCCCCCAGGTTTGAGGGGGCCAACCAAGGGGCCTTCCTGGTGCTTCCTCGGGCAGCTAGCACAAGCTCTTATCCCCAGAGTGAAAGGGGATCCTTGGCCCAGGGTAATGTGCCCCCTTCCCAGGGTACCGGGACCTCAGCCCTAGGAGATGGGCCCCCAGGCAACATGGGTCAAAGCTGCCTCCTCGCTCATGAGAATGGGCACCCCACGACAGCCAGGACCAAGGCTGCCCCCCTGCCCAGGGTAAGGGGCACCCTAGCATCCAAAGCAACCCTAACAGTGTTAACAGTGAAAACATTAAAAGCAAAATTCTTTATGAAGATGTAAACAGAAAAGCAGTGCATCAAGCCGGCAGTGCCATAATAGTGCTAAACACAATTCTGTGCTTTATTGCAACAAAAAGGTCATGGGCAAGGCTGGTCATCTGTGAACAGATTAGGAAACTAAATCGACCAGATGAAATTGAACAAGCCCATGACATTGTTATCAGTCTATCCGACGGTAGAAAACCCAGGAACACGACTCGGGATTTTAAAAGGATGACAAACATCATCGTAAACACCATGATTGATCAGTGCCTCAAAAATGAAAACACAACATTTGCAACAACAATAACGGACAGCCTCCCACAGACTGGTCGCCACCTCCTAAAAAATCAGGTATTTCCACTTCTTTTGTGAAATTCTTTCATAAGTGTAAAGACCAAGGAACACAGACCCATCATGAGCCATCTCTCACAGATCATAATATGATGAAAAACAAACTAGACCTACTGATCGAAATGTTCTCAGAGCAGCAGGTGGCCATCAAGACAATTATGGGGCAAGGTGCAATGTGTCATCACCAGCGTGAACTCGCCGAGGATGCATCCCACAACAATTCCATCCGATCCCCCATCCCCCACCCACGATCAGAGCACCTACCAAACTTTCCCCTTTGCATCTCCTCCCCCTATCATAACGCCCTCTGCCTCCACCCCAAGTAAGGCAATCACAAACACCCCCACCTCCTCGCCCCCCATGACCAGCAATCCTCCCCTCCCGTTGCCCTCCCCTTACTCCCCGCCCGCGGCCAGCCAGCTGCCCCGCGCCCTTGCCGACTCAGCAGCCTCAAACTATGCTGAGCCATCCTCACGCCTCTCCGCCAGTGCACCCAGCCAGGAGTCCTCTGCCCCCACAACTACACCGGCCTCCCCCAAACCTGCGTCACCCAAGCGCTCGCCCACAGGAAAACCAAAAACCAACAAGGTAGACAATGCCAGCGCTGAAGCTTCAACACAGGCTACACCTAAACGAAGCTATAAGAGAGAGAAAAAACAACAACAAAAAAAAGAAACAAACAACTTGATCCCAACCGCCACTAGGAAGACGCAGCTCAGAAGCAGATGCAAGGTGCCTCTTCCCTACCTACTGCCCCCCCCCCCCCCTGCTCCAGTAGTCATCAATAATTATGCAGAGATCACAAAAACTACACAGGAGATTAGTAAGCAGACAGAATCCTGCCAAAATGCCGATGAAGAGGGTTATACCACTGTGCTTTCAAGAAAACAGAAAAGAAAAGAAAGAGAGAATCGCCAAACATCCAAACCGTTGAAGGGAGCCAATCGTCCCGATACAATCTATCTGTTTATCACCAGTTGCCACCCCGACACAAATGAAGACGATATAGAACATATTTCAGAAAATTTCGAAAATATATCCAGTGTAAAAGCTCACATGACAAAAATGACACATAGATACTATACAAGTTTCACAGTAACAGTTAGGGGCAAAGACATAAAGCCCGAACTATTTATAAGCTCAGATGCGTTCCCAGACAATGTCAAAGTGTTCATAAACAAAATCAAGTACAAAAACGATCAGAATGTTTGACCGCGCAAAACCGTCAGCACGGCCAGAACAGAACATCTTAAAAATAGAACATATCAATGCACAATCTCTCCTCGGTCACCTTGAAGACATTGTATAGTTAGTAAAGGAAAGAAATATAGTTCCACCAGGAAATGATAAGTAACTTTATCAACATTCCAAATTATCAAGTTTATCGATTTGATGCAGGGCGAGGAGGTGGAGTATGCATATTTGTAAGGGATACCCTCAAGTCAAATAGGATATCAACTACAACAATTAATAATACTGCCTTAGAAGATATCTGGGTTACAGTACAAAGCAACATGCTTCCTTACTTCATTATTGGCGCCGTCTATAGGCATCCCCATGCAAAACTGAATCCTTTGAATATCTTGAAAAGGTTTTTAGAGAAATGTCCTTAAAAAAATAATTGTTTACCTTAGGTGACTCAAATGATGATTTAAGTAAACCAAATGCTAAGTTAGCAAAGTTAATCAAGAAAAATAAACTAGAACAAGTGTTCAGTAAACCTACAAGGATCACAGAAAACAACTCGTCTATATTAGATGTAATAATAATGAATAGATTAGATATCATACTCCCTACAGACGTCATTCCATGTCATGTTGCTGGTCATGAACTTATCACGATGACGTTGAATATAAAGAAACCAAAGTGACCACTGGTTACAAAAACTTTTTGTGACTTAAATCACTATGACCCTCAGTCACTATGCGAGCTAATCATATCCAAAGAACCAACTCTATTAGATATTTTATCAACAGACAATGTAGATACCCAGGTAACCATCCTTATGGAAGTGATAAAAAGCAGCATAGATGCTTCTGCTCCCTATGTGACAAGAATCGTCAGACGTCCCCCTGCTCCATGGATAAATGACGATATCAAGAGAGCCATTGCCGATAGGAATAATTCCCAACAAGCGCTCAAAGGAAACAGATTTGAGCCCGCCCTTCAGGCAATTTATAAAGTATAATTTATAAAGTTGTTAAGTCATTAATTCAATCGGTAAAGACTAATTATTTCAGAAATAAATTCGCTGAACATAAAAACAATTCTAGTAAAACATGGAAAACTGTTAAAACATTAGTGCCTAACAAACAATACACAGATAATTACACAAATTCTACACATAACCCTGACCATCTTAATAACTTCTTTGCGCAATTGGGAAAACAAACAATTGCCTCCACATTACATCAAAACACAGATCAGGCAAGGCTCATAACTGATGTTTTCAGACCACAACCAGTAGACGTAGTAACTATTATCCTAATAATAAAACAACTTCGCGAAACAAATGCGGTAGGAGCAGACGGTATTGCTTTGCGCTTTATTAAGGATTGTCTACCTGTAATCGCATTTTATATAACGATCATCATTAACACCTCTCTGGTTACTGGTGTTTTTCCGTCGCTTTGGAAACATGGAATTGTAACACCAATTTTCAAGTCTGGGGATATAGATGACATGAATAATTACCACCCTATCACAATACTCCCAGTACTATCTAAGGTTCTTGAAAAAACAGTAGCAAATCAATTGATGAATTTCCTGGAGACCAATAACTTATCTAAAACTCAACATGGCTTTAGAAATAAGTTATCCACTGAAACAGCATTGTTACAGATTACTGACCAAATTTATAATAACATGGACAACAATAAGGTAAATTTGCTCACTTTGTGCGATCTTTCTCAAGCTTTCGACAGTGTCAACCACAAAATTCTTCATAACAAATTAAGAAACCATAGAATTGATACTCATTGGTTTTCAGCTATCTAAATACAAGAACCCAATCGGTAAAAATTAAAGAGCATATATCATCACAACAACCAGTCTATTTCGGTGTTCCACAAGGATCTATATTAGGCCCAATCTTATTCACAATTTTCATTAATGATTTATCAACCATAGTCCATAACTGCCATCTAATACAATACGCCGATGATTCTCAATTTCTCCATAGTGACTCAGTGAACAACTTAGATGCATTGATAACAAACACTCAAGACACTCTTGTTCAAGCAAAACGATATTTTGACATCAATGGCCTTAAAATAAATCCACAAAAAATGCAATGTATCTTCATAGGTAGTCAGCAAAGTTTAGCTAAAATTCCCATAGACACAACCATAGATTTCGAGGGCTGCCAAATTAAACCAAGCACTTCAGTAAAAAATCTAGGAGAACACTTCGACAGAGATATGACGTTTGAATCCCATGTTGATAACATACATAGGAAGGTAATGGGAACTTTAATATATCTTAATCATATAAAAAATCAAATCCCTACAGAAACAAGAATCACGGTTGTACAAACACTAGCTCTGAGCATCATTAATTATTGCTTAAATGTTTGGGGCTCTACTAACAAAACCCTAATGCAGAAAGCACAAAGACTACAAAACATTGCTGCAAGAGTTGCATTTGGTAATGTTAGTAAGTTCGATCACATAACCCCACATATTATTCAACTAAAATGGTTAAAAATTCAAACCAAATGCAGCTATGATACATGTGTTTTCATTCATAAAGTCATTCATGGGAATTATCCACAGTGGATCCTGCCCTTACAAACTGTAGGGAACACATCAGGTGTTCGAACACGACAAGTAAATTCTCTTTATGTCAAGAGATCACACACAGAAATAGGGACATGACAAATGCTAATACGTGGACCCCTGACCTGGAACCTACTACCTCATAATGTTAAAGATATCACTAACCTCAATAAATTCAAAACAAAATTAAAAGAACATTTTCTAAATTGTCAGTTGTGACATCGTATCAAACAGATGTATTGTATACTAATTATTTTTGCAACAAATTATATATGTATTAAGAATAACCATTATAATTTATGGAATAAAGTTTTTGAATTTTGAATTCCTTTGATGTATGACCTTGAGGTTGAAGCACCCAACCAGGCAAGTCCTGGTCACTTTGAAGGGAGCCCCAGGTGGACCTTGGCATTTGGGGCTCTTATAACCTCAGGACCTACGTCCCTGACCCGCTCCAGTGCTTTACAGAAGTATGGGCACCACCAGGCTACTTGCTCAGCAAGGCCAAAGTGTAGTGTCTGTAGTCAGACTCACAACACGGAGGTGTGCCTCAAAGTACACAAGGAGAGCAAGCGGGACACTACTGCTATGTCTCAGAACTGCCACAAAAATCACCACACCTGGAGCCTCAGCTGTTCTGTGAGGAAAGATGAGGCTCTTTGGCGGCAAGAAGGACGTGCTGCCCAAAGAAAAAAACACCGGACACTTCCAACACAAAGGAGTTCCCGGCCCTGGTGTAAACATACCCAGAAGTGATCTGGAAACCCCACAAAATCTTCCCCAAGAGTGGAAAGACTGATTCTTTTCACAGAGAAGGACTTGACGCTTCTGCTAGCGACAGTTGTCACGGCAGTTGCAACAGCATTGGAGAAGGCAGTCAAGGTCGCCATATCGGCAATAACTGTCGCTGCCTTGAAGGAGGAGAAGAGTCCTTTGGCCTCAACACCCACTCCAACTCAACTCCCCACAAACCCCCAGGGTGAGACTAGTCTCGCCAACCAACCTGTGGCCAAGACCACACTGGCAGAGCCTGCCCAAAAGGACTGAGTCAAGAGAGAAAATCATAATCAGTGAGGACCTCACCAAGGAGTTGTCAGACTCCAAAATGATTGTCAAAGTCGTTAACAACACAGACTTAATGGACTCAGATTAGTACAATGACTCCTAAGCTAAGCATACTGTCGTGGAATATCAATGGATTTTCCACAAGGAACACCCTTCTCCATGCGATAGTGCAATCTCGGAACATTGGCGGTATCATGCTCCAGTAGACTTAAACGGGGGATACTGTTCGCTTCTCAGGATATCATCCTTTTGTGCTGCTGACTATGCAAGTCACCAGAGGTTTGATTATCCTTGTAAAGGCAACTCTCCCCGCTCCTTGATCGCCGATCCTGTGCAGTGTGGAGAAGGCATCAAATTCCTTGCCATTGAGATCCACTTGGCCAGGGGTCCCCTCAAGCTGTACAATGTGTACAGCATGCCTAGATGTAGGAGTTTGATATTAGTGAAGTCTGTGCTGCTGCAGTACATGAGCCTATCCTCATAGGGGCAACGTCAATGCTCACCACCCCATCTTGGCTTCCACCTGGAGTCATGATGCAGCAGGCTACCACATAGTTGTTGTGCTTGAGTTTATGCCCCGAGATTGCTCTTCTCAACAACCAAGAGACTACGCATGTTAGCGTGCGAGGTCCTTGACCTTACCTTTGTCACTGTGGCTCTGGTTGAGAGAATTAGATGGTCTGTGGATAACACTGCCATGAGCAATCACTATAATCCTCAATGGAACGTTGACAGGGCCCAAGCTTTCTAGGAGGCCCTGGCCCGGTGCCTCAGAAACAGTAACTTCTCACTTGATGATAATGTGGATATACTTGAGGCCAGTCTGGTAAATGCCATAAATGAGGCAGCTTCACAGACCATCCTCAAAACTTGTCTGTGGTCAAGGAGTTTTAAAGACGCCTGGTACTATAATGGTGAGATTAAGGAGGTCAGCCACAGAATCAATATGTGCAGAAGACAATTCCACAGACAGAGAACCCCAGAGAGCAGGAAAAGTGGTTGGAGTGGTATGAGTCCTTTGGCCACCAAACCTCCCTCTCAGACTGTAGAACTGTATCAGATCGGCCACAAATCACTCTGCCCCCAGACAGACACACTATGACCCACAGTCGGAGGCAGAGAGACTGGCACTCGAGTTCTCTGCTAGAACATGTAGCATCGGTCTATCAGTAGAGTTGAGGGCATGTCAAGAGGAATTGCCTCCAAGCAGGCATCAGAGAAAAGGCAGTCGAACATGATAACACAGATGCCATGTTCAATCTGAGGGAATTATGGCAGCCCCGGGTTGTGATGGGATCTCCTACCCCATCATTTCTCATGTAGGACATGACAGTAAGCTTGCAATTCTGCATCTCATCAACAAGTCCTGGGAAACTTCCTTGCTACCACAGTGCTAGAAGACGGCTGAGATGAACTGAACTGAGCATACATACACTATACATACAGATACCAGCTACCTGTTCCTGATTGCACCTAACTGCTCACCTCAAATCGACTCGAAGCTACAAGAACTCTTTCCAGAAAGAGTAAGATGGAAACACTGGCTTAATGATCTTGGCATGTGCCGCTGGTTGATAGCCAATAAATCCAATAAACAAACAAACAAAAAAGAGTAAGAATAGACCAAGCAAAGAGAGTGATCTTCATGCCAAGGTAAGAAGAAGAATCAAGCAATGGAGGTTACCTTAATACCAGTAAGAAGAAGAATCAAGCAATGGAGGTTACCTTAATACCAGTAAGAAGAAGAATCAAGCAATGGAGGTTACCTTAATACCAAAGGGCCTGGCATAATCCCAAAGCAATGGAGGTTACCTTAATACCAAAGGGCCTGGCATAATCCCAAAGAAGTTCATATCAAGGAAATTTGACACTCAGCTCTCTCGAGCCGAGCAACTGGTTGATTTACAAGAGATCATTGTAGGCATACACCTTTCCCCCCTTTCCTTTACCGCCACCTTGCGGCATTAGAAGAAAGCCGTTTGTTTCCGAAGGCGAACCCTGCGGTTTACCTGGCGAAGGCGAGGGTCTCAAAGGGGTCCCTTAGACGGGATACTGGAGCAAGCACTCAGAGGTTGCCATCTTGGTTAGGCTTAGAGAATGGGGGCAGGCCACACTCTACCACCCCTGCCAACTCCAGCTGAACACGGTCTACCTAGATAACCTGGGTAGGCTCCACGAAGGTAAGAGGAGGTTGTCAGATATAGGACTTCATATGAAAACACAGGCAGTTTTTGGATTTTTTGACGCGAAAGGAATTATTTTGGAACCATGGCTTCCATTACCAAGATAAAGATTAACTTTGATAGAATTCCAACTCTGACAAAGAAGCAAGAATTGAACTCTTTCATGTTTTGGCAATGGTATCCACTTTCTTAGAATCCTTGACACAAGGAATGGCTACATTGTTTTGCATAAGACACTGCAAGATACCGACAAAATAATGCTTCCCAACTCTCGGCTAAAATAACCAAAATGGCAATCAAAGAAACTCAACCTCTGATTATGCAATTGTATAACAATCTGGCTATAAAATGTTGATTGCACTGATGCATGCCAACCTCTCACAACCTAGCTGCTTTGGCAAACAAGCAAAGCTAGCCCTGAGACTAAATAACCTTCCCAAAGACATGACCTCGGTAGGCATCCTAAGGGGGCCATGCTTCCTGCAGAACCTTCAGACACCCCAAAAGAAACCCCTGAAGCCACCGAAGAAGAAATGCCTGAACTCCGAGTGATAGAAGAAGAATAGATACTGTCACTGGAAGAGCCCTCTGCCCCAGCAGGCCAGTATGTAAGGGTGCCATCCCCTCAGAGATGCAAGGGCATTAAAAAGGCCAAAGAAGCAATAGGCAAAGCATTAGGAGTCATCCTCTACACAGCAGAGAAAAACATCACTAACGGGAATATTCATAATGTAGATGTTTCCACATACATCAAGAATGGCAGGATTAACTACTATAATAATCAGAGGCTTAAATCTGATGACTGTGCCAGCATCATTGACAGGGGAAGGGAAGCCACCCTAAATCTCGGAGGCGTGATTATTATATACTTAGACCCTGAAACCTATAGGAAAAGAAAGAATGGCTATGTTGAGTCCCGAGAAAGGCATGAAGATGTACCTGCAGCCAAATCCAAATGAACCATACTGCCACAGTAGTACAGCAAAGCATCCTCAAGTGGACTATGGTTCGTAGGAACAAACTGTAAAGCACGTACAAAGCCATGAATTCAAATAGCAGTTCGAAAGGAGATATAACACAAGATTCTCGACGACTTTGATGAGATGCTAGCAATAGAGATAGAAACCAACAGAGGTCCGATAATAGCAACTATGTATCTGCCACCAAGAAGGGCAATTATTCCCCTGCAAGACTTATACAGTCTACTTCGAAAAGAATACCCACATACATAATTTGAGACCTCAATGCCAACCATCCAATGCTATGGATATCTAATCCACATTGGACCAGTCTTCCCGACCTACAGCACAGGGAACACGGCAATCAATCCAGATATTGCCCTTCACAACAGTGAAGCCCACCACAACATGACGATGGTACCGGGCACTGCAACCACCAACGATCATCTGCCCATCATCTTCAAGATAACATCCAACCCCATACTGAAAACCTGACACCAGATATAAGACTACTAAATTTACAGTTGAATCACCTATGACACCATGCAGGAATTCATGAATGGACATAAGACCTGCGAACAAGATACAGAACAGTACAAAGAGAACTCACAAAAATGGAAGAGAGCAGCAAATGACCAGTGTGAAGACCTTGTAAGGAAAATCGAATGGGACCGAAAAAACTTACAGTCCTTCTGGTCAGGAATTAAGAAGCTGATGGGAAGAAATAAAGCAGTAGCAGCTACCTCCTCAATGACACAGGATCAGAAAATCTATGAAGAAGAGAACTTTGACATTGATTTTGAGGAGTCCATCACTGAAGAAATAGGAAAACACATTGACCTCCTATATCCAGAAGCT
>NW_028234411.1:15124571-15127071 GCF_977035675.1 Penaeus japonicus
GTTCTCAGCTTCCTTGTGGAGCCAAGAGTCATGTTATGAGGAGCCGAATCCTCCTCTGGGAAGACGAATCTTTTAAGAGAGACTCCATTAATGGAATTCCCCGTTGGATCCCCCCTTCCCCCCTTGAAAAGGAACGCGGTTGAAAAGAAGTGGCCAAGAAGAGGCCAAGCTTACACTTCGAAATGAACTAGAATCAATCAGTATATTTCACAGATGGTTAAAATCCGAAGAGGGTAAAAGTTTAACAGCTGTGAGAAGAAAAGAAATTGGTTGGCAGCTCCCCTCATTTCATTGCAAAAATCACCACACCCGCAATATACCATCCTTGCAGCATGGTAACTCTTCTGCAAAGCCTACACCAGAGGTCGGCATGTGAGAGGATTAACTGTTGCGTGGCTTATGCATAGTAGATAACAATTATAATTAGGATAATAATTTCCTGAAAATAGGGAAGGTGAGAAAAGAAAATAGCATAATATTTAAAAAGGTCTCCTATTTTTGTATAATAAAGTCTTTATGTCTGTTTTCAAAATGAAGTTTTGTTTACATATTTATAGTATCACTTGTTCGAAGGTTACCAGTAGTGGACAAAAAATCTTAGTGAGTAAGCAAAGCACCTACACCACTTTCGGATGTTGAACCACCCAACTGGATTAGTAGAAGAGAGTGTCTGAGGAATACCAGCAACTTAGTTCTTCGACAGATTGAAACTGAGATCTAACATTAGATTCTTCATTCTCTTACTAAAGAGCTGGCTGTCCACAAGGGGGCTGAAAATAGTCTGGTATGAGAAGATTGTAAACTGTGTCGTGCAGTAAATCAGCTTAATCTAGCCATAGGGGAAAGAAAAGTCTGTGTAAATTCTAAGAGCCTCGTTATGACTTGAGACATAAATGTTAAGTAACATGGGTTTTACTATGGATATGCCTCACATAATATGCTTATGAAGCTTAAGAAGCATTGCCCTCCATGACAGAAAAAAGAGCCCTTTTGTTGCCTTCAATTTTAACTGTTTGATGTGAGGCACCCATGTATGTCTTGGGTCAAATATTAATCCCAAGAACTTAATCTCTTGAAAAAGCACAATGAGTTTACTCCTAAAGGGAGGGATGCATGAACATGGTCTATTTTGGTGAAAATTTGAATCTGTCTTATGTTGCCTGATGTGCGACCTAATTTTGCATATACAGACACCAATAGAGGCACCTGTGCAATAGTGTGAATTTACCCATATACAAACTTTGAGACAGCCCTTAGACCAGCCTTTATGATATAATTAATAGCAATGTCAGCATATGGAAGTGTATCATCACTTTCTAGTCTCTTTAAACACGCAGAAAGATTTTAATTGATTTAGTCTTGTTGCATACTGTTGCATAGAATTTAAACCGATATAGAACAATGCCCTGCCTTGCGATCACCGAGATTATGCCTGTCGGCACCACTATCACCCAGAGCACCTCCTTTACGACCTGGCATGGAAGAATGCATCAAATCTCTTTGTAATGATACAGTCTTGAACTGAGTGTTTATATCAAAACATAAGAAAATACTTGCCAATGCAGATCCGTACGTAATTACTCAAACAACTTTGGCTATAACAATCTATAATGCAACTTTACTCCCTAGATAGCGATAATCTGCCTATATCAAATGATCCTCAGTTTTAATACGAATATCAATCTTATTTTCCTAAATGAATTCCTAGGTCTGTTTCTTTTCGGGTTACCAATCCAAAGCTCATCTAACAGTGTACCTGTAACAGTAATAGTCGGTTGCGATTTGGAGGAAGTAACCATACAATTTACCATACAGATATGACATTAACTCAATACTCTCCTGATGTACAGTTCTCCCTAGATACAGATGACCTGTGTTAATCCTTGCCAGATATGACATTCTGCTGATAGAAACTTCTACTTCACTGGCATCTTTCCAGCACCGGCGAAATTATGGATGATGATCTGCTGTCTACAAAGGAGATCCGTCCACAGCGTCCACAGCGTTGCCAGATTATTTGGTCCATATCATCGTACTACACAGATTAAAATGATTGTATTTTGGGTAAAATTATCGGAAATATAGATCTTTCTAAATCTGATGCAGAACTGCCACTTTCCCAAGAATGCAGCAAATTTTAAGTTATATATATGTGATAGGTGTATAGATAGTATATATATATATAAAAATGTATATTTTGATACATGAGTTTTAGGTTTCTTATATTTGGAAAGTTTTGATTTGGATTATGTAAATTGGCTGAGCTAAGGATCTTGGTTTTCCAACTTGGAAATGACCTTTCACCAAATCTTGTATTGTGTTTCGCCCAAAGCCTCCAAAGTCTTTCTTATTATAGACTCTTCTCTCTCTCTCTCTTTATCTCTATTTCTCTTCTCTCTCTCTCTCTCATTATCTCTATTTCTCTTCTCTCTCTCTCTCATTATCTCTATTTCTCTTTTCTCTCTCTCATTATCTCTATTTCTCTTCTCTCTCTCTCATT
>NW_028234411.1:15134571-15137071 GCF_977035675.1 Penaeus japonicus
CCTGCAATCATTGCTATCAATAAAAACCGCCATTTTGCGAATCCCTACGTCGATTATAGCATTTTTTCTCGATAGTGCGACTTCTACGATTAATTCCCAATTCGTCCTGATGCCATACGCCGCACATTTTCCCTTATGATTCATTCCAGGATTTTATAACAGTAATTAATACCAATATACATACTTTTTTCCCTTCGTGTTTTCTGAATTTTGCCGCCAGACATATCCAGACAGAAACACGTCTGCAGCATTAATGTCCATTTGAAAACTATTGTATGTTGGACACGCATCATTTTAGGAACTAAATACAACAGAATATCCCCGATGCCCTTTATTGCAAGCATATTTCTTAATGCATTTCTCACTGTGCAACAAGCCGCGATGAAGCTTTATTTCATGATGTAAAGCAGACCTGCCTTGTTGCGGTGTTTGCCGTGATAAATTGTTAACAATCATACATGTTGCAGTATTCTTATTATGATCATAACAATAAGGATAATATTAGTGATTATGATATGAATCATGATGATATTAATGACGATAATAATATGAATAATATTGATAAAATGTAACGATAAAAATAGTAACAATAACGATAATAACAATAATGATAAGGGTAATAGAAATAATGATAATAGTAATAAGGATAAAGATTATGACAAACAACAACAAAAACATTGATGATAATATTTATGATAACAACAACAACTCTATAGTAATGATAATACTGATAGTATTGAAAATAATGATAATAATAATAGTAATAGTAGTATAAATTTTAATAATAATAATGATGATGTCAATATGATAATGATAATAATAATGATAAATGATGATAATAACAGTGAGGATAATGATAATATCATTAATGATGATAAAGATAAGAATTATGATATTGATAATAAAACTGGTAATGATAACGCTTATACCAATACTAATTATAGTGATGAAAATGATAATAATAAAGATAATAAAGATAAGGGTAATTATGATAATGATAACAACAATTATAATAATGATGATAATTACAACAGCCCAAACAACAACAATAGTAGTGATAATAATAAAACAATAATAACAACAATGATCATGATGATAATGGAAAAATTATAGTAAAAAGACAATGATGATATTAACTTTAAGAACAATAATGATAACAATAGTGATGATAATACTAAGGATCATGATCATGATAATGATGATAAAGATAATATTAATAATGAGAGTAGCAGTAACATAATAATAATAATAATGATGATAATGATAATAATTATTATTATTATGATAATGATAGAAGTGATAATGATGATAATATCAAGAATAATATGGATAATATCAATAATAATAATAATAATGATGATATCAATGTTGATAATACTAATAACAACAATGAATACCGTTATAATCATCATCATAGTAATGATAATTGTAATAATAATGATGATAACAATAACTCTAAGGTAACACCAAAACTATTGATAATTATGATATTGATAATAATAATGGTAATATAACAATAATGACTATAACAATGATAATAGTTGTTGCTCTGGTTAAGCTTGTAGTTTCCCGGGGCTGTAGTGCAATTATTACTGAAATTACCATTGGAATCAATATCATCACTATCATTGCCAGTACCATCTTTTATTATCATTACTCTTGTTGTTATTATCATCATTACAATAGTTATCATCATTGTTATTTATCATCATTATCATTGTGATTACACTGTGCAACACGATTGGTGTCTTTGGGTAGCAACTGTCATTTCCTATTCGCTAACGCCATTCTGCGGATAGCATGATACCGCCGTCCTGGCTGACCAGGATAACGATTTTTCTGAAATTTACCCTTTTCCATTAAGAAAAATGGCGACTGTGAACATTTTCATTCACAAAAAGGTCGAAATAAAGCAACACATGACTCGAAAGTAGCATTTATTAAATCTAGGATTATACAAGAGAGACCACAAAGACATTTGATGTGAGTTGTTTTACGCGATCTACGGTAATGCTGTAAGTTACTCCCATCATGTTTCCATTATACGATCCTTGGCAGCGGCGTTCAAAGTCCAGTATATCCTGGCGGAAGGTATATCGTGGCGGAAGCGCTCGTCTTGCTCCTCCGAGAATGGTCTCAAACTATCCTTGCCTTTTCGAGATGAGCGCCAAAGATATGGACTCTGAGGGACACCTTGCGGCCCATTTCGGCGTAGTTCTTCACCAGGGTCTCAACAAGCTCCACGTAGGTCTCGGCCTTGTGATTCCACAGGAAGCCACGCGGCAAAGCTGTTCCCCACGGCTTCCTACGCCTTAGTGAGCTTCTTGGCGAATTCCTTGGCTCTGTGATATCCTCTATATATCCACTATTTCACTTTTTCCTCAAACAACTTTGGAAAGAAGTCTTAAAGGTACCTGATGGTTGCAGATTCCTCATCTAGAGTTGTGACAAATAACTTTATAAGGCCCGTTTTAAGTGCATTGGTGGGAACAGGATCTTT
>NW_028234411.1:15142071-15154571 GCF_977035675.1 Penaeus japonicus
AAACAGCTGTGATTGTGGCGCTCCGGCTGACACCTTTTTTATTGATATTTTCTCGGTTTTGAGTGAATTTTGATGGTCGCTGTTCCGCCTCGGTATAAATCCTTGAATGATCTACAATAGATCTCTACTTCCTGTTTACGAATTGCATCCAGTACTGCCGTTATTTGTACAGAGTCGAATGCCTTTTCGTAGTCTATGAATGCCATTCACAGAGCCTTCCTACATTCGCCTGTTTTCTCTCTTATTTGGGTTAGTGTGGGTTAGTCTGTAGCTGAGAATCCGCCGCGGAAGCCTGCCTGTTCGCTGGGTTGTTTTGAATCTAATGTATCGGAGATCCGGTTTGTGATGATTTTAGTGAACAGCTTATAGATTACTGAAAAGAGGCTTATAGGCAGGTAATTCTTTAGGTGTCCCTATTTTCGTCTGACAGAATTATTATTGCGTCTTTCCAAGATTTCGGAGTTTTGCCGTCGTTTAATTTGTCAAACAGACCGGCTAGTTTTTTTTCAACTGCAATCTCTCCTGTATCTCGAATAAGATCAAAACTAATGTCATTTTCTGGTATGTTCCTCTTTTCATGCCTTTCAATGTCTTATTTATTTCCTCTGCCATAATGTTTGGAACGTCTCCAATTACTGCATTTGCCTCCGGTCGTGGTTGATCGTTAGGCTGGATAAGTCATTATAGAAGCCTTCTTTAATAATTTCATCTGGTTTCTTTACTGCATATGTTTTTACCCTATTCCGAACCTCCTATTTGTTGTCTTAACATTTATCTTTATGTATTTCAGACTTCTTTCCTCTTCTTGTTGATCGTCACAGTTAATTTTGGTAAAACTATTTTGCCTCTGATTGATGCTATGTTCATGTCTCTACTGTGTTTCAAAAACTTTTTTGTTTCTACTGAACGGTTACTGAACCTTTGTTTTTCGTCTTTGATGTGATTTCAGGTGCGAGAACTGAGTATCTGTTTCTGATGCTGAACTGAATTTCTAGAATCACGAGTGGCTTCCGTATGAGCTTATTCCTTTCCCTTCTCAGCTGTAATTTAATATGACTTCTGACAATTCTATGATTACTACCAATATTTACTTTATTAATAACGCCCACGTGTAATGCCTCGCCTGTTTGTGATTATGAAGTCAATTTCGTTTTTAATACCAATGACGATTTCCATTTTCTTTTTTTTTCTTTTTTTCGAAAAATGTGTTTGTGATATTGAGGGATCGAGCTTTGGCGATTTCACCAGCATTTATCCGCTCCCATTTCTGGTACCTATTCCTTGGTTCCCAACTGAGGTTTCCACATTGTTATGGGTTTATTCTGCTTGGTTTGTTCGGGACAACTTATAAATAATTGGATGGAGCAGATAGATGTATGGGCTTTATTGATGAGTAAGTACGATTCAGCACGACTAGATAGTTGATTCAAGTGGTTGTCTTGATGAAAAAACAGTGAAGATGCGCGAGGGACTTAATCTTCGGGCGGCCCTACTCCATCAAGGAGCACAGCCGATAAGCTCCCAAAGGTCACAAAGCGTGGCCATGAAGGGTAGACTTGAGAGAGGGGGAATAACCTGAGCCGCGTTCTTGATTGGACAATGTCTTAATACGGCCGAATTGATATCTTGGAAGAAGGATCTGCGTGAGGTCAGTCTGTCTTGACCTCCGCCAGCCAAAGTAGTTACAAGGACGTGTCAGCAGCGTGGCGTGGGTGTGATGCACAGCTTGTCTCTGCGCCGCCATCTTGAAACATGGACACGTGAGAGTAGATACCCTGAATTACTTCTCTTCGGTTTTACTTATTAACCCACTATCGTATCCAATCTATAAAACGCGTTTATACAAACCGAACCTGTGAAATAACGCATATCTACGCCATGGGGGATCTGAGTACGGAATGTAGCATAGATGTAAGCGTTGGAAATTCAGTGTAAAACCATTTCATGACATGTGATTCAGTTAGTTGCCTGGTCTATGCCACCAAACAGCATTGTAACTTCATGTGTCACCTTCTCAGGCTTTTCCTGCTCTTTGATCGATGGGCACAAGTAAAGGGACTACCAAATGCCTCGCCGGATACTTCTATCCGAACCAGAGCAGTAATCAGATGCTATTGGTCGCCAGAAGGTGAATTTCGAGAGGACTTCGCTGTAGGATGATATCAAGTTCGTGATAGTTAAGCGAATTAGGCAAAGAATGAACGAGTTGAAAAACAGAATGAAAAACACAACTTGTGAAAATCCAATGTAACTCGGGAAATTAACAAGAGTGAGATAAAAATCACGAACTTATTGAATTTGGTGTAGTTGAAATAATAAAAGTATAACAAATCGAGAAAATTTAATATTAAAACAATAAACGTGATTTGTGATTGCTTACTACAGAGAGTTAATGAAAGAGAAGAAGAGGGGGTTAGGTCAGGTGAGGTCATGACTGTGCACGCTTAGGGGAGAAACCTGCCATCACATCTTTTGCTTATTCTATAATATCCCTTCTTTTATGCAAGCGAGCAGTAAATCAAGTGTAGAAAATGGACGCATAGTCTACTCACAGCGCAAAGCACATTTATTAAGAATTCTAACACTTTACATAAATAAGAATAAAAGCGAATTAATTACCAAGACAAAAACAAATAATTAGAAAGTGCGTGAGTTTGATGAGCAATCTGGGTATGAATCTATCCAAAACTAATACACTGAAATAACGAATACAAAAAGACGAATGCTTACAAGCACTTACTGAATCATAATGCTAGGTCATAATCATTTACTACAGTAAAATCAATCGAATTTCCGAAAATATACGGAAAATGGTACTAATAATGATACAGAAAAAAATTATCCAAATCGGGACAAAAATAATAGTATCCCGATGGAAATATGTCAACCTTTTTACGTCTTAGTGCAATCCTAACCATCTGCCATGCTTCTTTATGCTTTACACAGAGAAAATAACGGACATTGTACGCATTGATATCGCCTTAAAAGAATAAATCCGATCAGAGCGATTACATCCAAAACTCTGTCGGTTCGCAGCACTAAAACTCTTACTTATTTCTCGACCCATCCGTCTGCTTCCTTTGCTACGATACGGACACGCTCTACGGCAGACATGCATTAGTGCTTAAGCGAGTGAAATCTAAATCCAAGTTGAAGTCAATGGCTTGATCAAATGGAAATGAAACTAATCAACTTCTGCTTCCCAGATCTGATTAACCGCAAGGCGAGAGTGAGTTGAGTAAACCAGAGAATGAGTCAAGCATGAATAACTTCCTTATTTGTCAAGTTAATCAGGAACTAAACACATTACGAACTATTTGAGATTGACTTTGGTATTTAGCATTTTGATAGGAATAATAGCAGATAAAATTGCATTCGCTAAAATAAAATTGCATGTGGCTAATATAATCATATTTTATATAAACTGTCCGCGCGTATAAAACCAGAGGATGGGTGGAGGGGATGGGAGGGGGGGGGGGCTGTACGCTTGGGAAATTGGTGTAGGTAGTGTCCCTCCAGGGTTATAGCATAAAGATTTTTATATTTGAAATCAATGGTTAAGAGATTCCTCATGTTACCAACACGCATTCCAGAGAAAGGAGAGATTTCGAGGAGAAATGATGAGTTCAACGACCGTAACACCTTTGTTCTCGAAATAATGCGTCATGAGAAAATTACACATTTCACAAACACTAAGGTTTCCCTAAACAACGTTAAATTAAGGGCAAAAATGCAATCAAATTTAGTTGATTGTGTCAATAGGAAAGCTTTATGTGTGAATATGAGAAAATAAATTGCAACACATTAAGAATTACCTTCTCAGTTAACCCACGGTTAAAACGATCTCAAGCACCCAATTTAGGTACGATTAGAATGAGCCAATTAGAAAGCAAAAGCAAAGAGCCTGCAAGAAAAACGAAATAAGCACAGTAAAACTTCAACTTTGCACTGGCTTTGGTTTGGAGACATGAGCAGCGTCGATTCTTCGGGGTCCGAGCGGAAGACCATAGAGCATCTCGCAGAGGGCCGTGACTCAGCCTTGCAGGATGAAAGGATGGATGGAACAGGAAAACTGGCGGTCAGCTGTGTGGGTACGGCTAGATAATTGATTCAAGCGGATGTCTTGATGAAAAAAGCAGTGAAGATGCATCGAGGAGTTCAGCCGAGAAGAGCCCAGAGGTCACTAGGCCTGGCCCGGGAAGGGCAGACTGAGAGACGGGAGTGAACTGAGCCGAGGTCGAGGTTGAACTAAGTCACAGTAGAATCCTGAAGTCATCCAGGTCACGAGGCAGGAGGCCGGTCCGGAAGGGCAGACGGGAGAAGGGAGTAATGATAATGATAATAAACATTCAAAGTAGTTGCAAGGGCGTGGGGGATATGCGCCTGCATCAGCATACACACACATATTCACATATATATATATATATATATATATATATATATATATATATATATATATGCATATATATACTGTATATATTATAATATATATATATATATATATATATATATATATATATATATATATATATATGTATATAATATATATATTATATATATATATATATATAATATATATATATATATATATATTATTATATATAATTATATCACAATACACACACACACACACACATATATACATATATATGTGTGTGTGTGTGTCTGTGTGTGTGTGTATGTATGTATGTATGTATGTATGTATGTATATATGTATATATATATATATGTATATATATATACATACATGTATATATATATATATATATATATATATATATATATATATATATATATATATATACATACATACACACACATTCAGCTAGTGATTATTAAAGAGAACATAAGATCGTAGGTTTGTATATAAAAGTTGTAAGCTGAATGAAATGGTATTTAGACAGCAACTTGTTACAGCTTTTTTTCGTCTTTAATGAGAGCAGAGTCTGATGGACCTTCTGCTGCGTTAGGAACAACTCATCCAACTCGGATGGACGAGAAAACGAGTAAGAAAACCCGCCCGGATCCCCGTCTCGCTTCTCCGGACAAGTAAGTCGTTAACTCGGACATTGGGAGATCGAACCGGATTCAACGAGAAAGGGCATGATGATGGTAGGCGCCATAAAGTAATCGTACAACGCTTATCCAATTGTCATCTAACTAAGATGTTCATACTTGGTGGTGTGTAACATTTAACAGAAATGTGTACATAGCTATTTTCGTCCAATAATTCCACATTACCAGAAGAACGCAGCAGAAATGGACCGTGCCATCCACCCTGCTTGTTTCACAAGGGCAGGGGCTCGAGCACTAATAACTCGTCCGGGCAAGTGAAGCAGGTCGTCTGTCGGATTAGGACGGGCATTCTGGGCGTAGCGTTACGCTGAAAGATAACTGGCCAATCCTTTGGTGTGTGGCGAATAATATGGGAACTGAGAGACAAATATGGTGGGAGGGAGAAGAAACTATAGAGTCAATGTAGCGAAAGAGAAGAGGAAAGTTGGAATTGCACGGGGAATTGCTGAAGTTGTCGATTATTCTTTTATTCTTTTTTTTTCACAGGGACCAGAAAACAGAAGGAGACGCAGACAGATTACATTTGGAGAAGAAGGGCTACGATCGTGCAACCATCCCCAGCAGACACGAAGGGAGCATGTTAATTGGCTATAGGAGCCTGCCAGTTAGACCGATTGCTTTCTTGGCCGAATGGCGATAGCATATTTGCTAATGGATTATCGTGTAAGTGTTTGGAACACACACACACACATATATCTGTGTGTGTGTGTTCCAGAATGAATTGACTACATCGATTCGCACACAGTGTCTACGACCCGAAATGTGAGATTATTGATTTTTTATAAAGTCGTTTAGCTTGCTAACATAATTTGTGTGGGCAAGAAAAGCGATATGGAAGATAGAAACTGATATTCTACATGATGCAAACAAAATTTTTCTTAGTACTTAAATTGACACGATCAGTTTAAATGAAAGTACTTATCACAACAAAGAGATCAGTAAGGAATTACGATTGATATATAAAATTTCGGAAAGTCTAAATCCATTGAAAATATTAAACAGGTATAAACAGTATAAAATCAATAAAGATATCACGACGTGAACAAGAAGGTAAACAACATAATATGGTCTGATATATGCAATGTAATAAAGATGTGTGCTTTGAAAAGAAAATATGCAATTTGATTAGAACAAATGGAATTAAGTTACCAACAGGTCAGTAGAGTTACAAACATCCAAAACCGATGAATTTCTTGAAAAGGCCTCATACGTCACATACCCTTTCTGTCCTACATGTTTCGTGTGATGGTTTCTTCCGAAGTGCCCCCGTGTTATGGCTACCAAACGGAGAGTGAAGTTTGTTCTGCGCACCTTGTGAATTGTAGTTATTTGTCCCCCATTGTTCATGTAGTGTGACGATTCACATATTTTTTAAGGGGGGTGGAATGAGGTTGGAATTTCATGATGGTGCCGGAGAACTTGTCGCTATGAGCGGAATTATTTGTTAGACAATTTTAAAAGGGAGGAGTTGACCAATCACAGGAGGAGAATTTTAAGCGGGAGTTTCAGTATGAAAAGTTACAGAAGGTTTATTAGTACTTTCAGTGGTTTGATCGGACAAGTGCGTGTCTGTAATTTAGCCGAACGAGCACATCTGTAGTTTCAAGACTATTACCGAAATATTTACCACCTCGTACCTCGCCCATGAATAGCGACGTGAGAATATGAGCGTCACCTAGTTACTTTTTCTATAAAAAGGAGGGGAGAAAATACGCAGAAAACGAGGCATGAGTATCGTCTAAGGCCTCAACTGATACTTACTAGTCGAATTACGGGACACTTTTCTGCTAGCTTGGCGTGTTGTGATGACGTGACACGCGACCGTCGAAAGGAAAGAGGAATGATTCGTCGGTGCGGAACTTGAGTGTCATTCTCTCTCTCGCTCTTTCGCTCTCTTTCTCTCTCTCTCTCTCTCTCTCTCTCTCTCTCGCTCTCTTTCTCTCTCTCTCGCTCTTTCTCTCTCTCTCTCTCGCTCTCTTTCTCTCTCTCTCTCTCTCGCTCTTTCGCTCTCTTTCTCTCTCGCTCTTTTTCTCTCTCTCGCTCTTTCGCTCTCTTTCTCTCTACCTCTCTCGCTCTCTTTCTCTCTCTCGCTCTTTTTCTCTCTCTCGCACTTTCGCTCTCTCTCTCTCTCGCTCTCTTTCTCTCTCTCTTTCTCTCGCTCTTTCGCTCTCTTTCTCTCTCTCTCGCTCTTTTTCTCTCTCTCGCTCTTTCGCTCTCTCTCTCTCTCGCTCTCTTTCTCTCTCTCTCGCTCTTTCGCTCTCTTTCTCTCTCTCTCTCTCGCTCTTTCGCTCTCTTTCTCTCTCCCTCTCTCTCTCTCTCGCTCTCTTTCTCTCTCTCGCTCTTTCGCTCTCTTTCTCTCTCGCTCTTTCGCTCTCTTTCTCTCTCTCTCTCTCTCTCTCTCTCTCTCTCGCTCTTTCGCTCTCTTTCTCTCTCTCTCTCTTTCGCTCTCTCTCTCGCTCTCTTTCTCTCTCTCTCTCTCTCTCTCTCTCTCTCTCTCTCTCTCTCGCTCTCTCTCTCTCTCTCTCTCTCTCTCTCTCGCTCTCTTTCTCTCTCTCTCTCTCGCTCTTTCGCTCTCTTTCTCTCTCTCTCTCTCGCTCTTTCGCTCTCTTTCTCTCTCTCTCTCGCTCTTTCGCTCTCTTTCTCTCTCTCTCTCTCTCTCTCTCGCTCTTTCTCTCTCTCTCTCGCTCTTTCGCTCTCTTTCTCTCTCTCTCTCGCTCTTTCGCTCTCTTTCTTTCTCTCTCTCTCCCTCTCTTTCTCTCTCTATTTCTCTCTCTCTCTATCTTTCTCTCTCTCTTTCTCTATTCTATTACGCAAACAAGCAATCAAGGTATATCTGGCACGATTCCTCCGGAAGTTTGCATTTATGGCCTAGCAACATTTTGTTTTTCTTTTTTTGAAGTTATTCCTCGGTCCTGTGCCAATTCTACGCTTATTTTGGAGGGAAACTGATATCTAGTTACATTAACAGAATCAAGTGTCTTATATTTATCGAATTTTCATTTATTTATATATCTATTTTCATTTATGCATGTACTAGATATCAAAACCAAGCATATCGTATTCTTAGATTTTTTTTTTTTTGGGGGGGGGGGCGGAGAACACGCCAAAACATCCCCCGAAGTTTTCGCTTGAAGTTGCTCGCGGGAAAAAGACGAAGCCAGGATTAATTACTCCTTATACCTGCGGATTAATCATCTCACGAGCAAAAGTTCTGAGCCAATCACAGATGTTCTTAAGTTTAATGAAAGAAGATTCTTCCAAACAGCAGGTGGAGTCTGGATCATGCCGAGGGTTAATCTCGCAGAAAGAGCATTAATTACAAAAAGAAATGGAGAAAAAAATCGTAAGCTTTATGACTGAAGATTATGCAAATGACTTCCTTACGAACCAAGAGCCAAACTGAATTATTAAAACGAAACTCACGAGGCATACGGAGGTAGGAGGACTGACTGTCATTAAGTTTCTTATGAGATCTTCCTGATTAGAAAACTTTCCATAAGAAAGGAATTCAGAGCGTGTTGAAATTTTATTTCTTGATTCAACAATTCGGTCAAGCGAGCTCGCCTGAAATGGGTCAGTGTCACCAAGAAAGATTCTGGAATTCCTTTGTCAGAAACGAGACTCTGCGTTTTTCATCTGCTGACGTTTTCTGCTGCGAAGGGACACAAATAAAAGAAAGTTAAGACAGGGAAATTCGGGGAAAAGGCACATGATGTTAATAATATCGATTGGGATGTTGATGATGACAACAATGTATCATTATGACAATGGTGGTAATGATAGTGACAAATATGCTTATTATAAAGATTACATTACTATCATAATACCATAATGGTAACGATAATACCGATAGTGATATTGGTAATGATAACAGTAATTGATAATGATAATGTTAATAAATTTGATAAGAATGGAATTGATCTGAATGACAGTCATGGCAGTGGTAATGATAACCACGATGATTATAGTAATGATGACAATAAGAATGATGATGATTGTGACAACAACAACAGTACAACAATGGTTTCATTTCAATACAAATAATGATCATAATAATGTGAGGTGATGATGACGTTGATTATGAAGGCAATGATAGAAATTATGTAAAATAGCAACAGTTACATAGAAACGATATCAATACGTCCAACAACAATTTAAAATGTTTGTAATTATTCATAATGGTAAGAGTAACGGTGACAACAGCATGATCAAACGCTGTAGAACCATAAGTAGTTATGCAAACAATAATGCATACAATGCTGATGATTAGATATTGATAAAAGTACTGTAGTTGATTTGACATATCACGCACACACACATGCACAAATATATATATATATATATATATATATATATAATTATATATATATATATATATATATATATATATATATATATATATATATATATATTCTCTCTACATATACAGATTAAATATATAATTATATATATATATACATAAAATATTTATAAATATATATATATAAAATATTTGTAAATATATGTATACATTATGTATATATATATATATGTATACATTATGTATATATATATACATATATATATACATAATGTATACATATATATATATATATCTATGTATACATATATATACACATATATATACATATATATATGTATATATATATATATATATATATATATATATATATATATATATATATATTAAAATTCGAAGTTTGTTGTCAGTTGTCAAAACAAAACATTTCGTTGAAAAAAAGTCTAGAAATATACATCGACAGACAACTTATCACCTAAATCCCATCAAAAAAGAAAAACATTTTGAAACACAATTTGCTGTCGCGGGAAGCTTTGCCGTTCGCCTGTTCGGTCGAAGAAGCCAAGACCTCGCCGCCCGCGGGCAAGGAAGGACCTTTCCGGGAGGAGAGGTGCGACTCTCGCTTGACACCTTCCTCAGTGAGCATGTCAGTAGGTGAAACACATCAAGGTGAGGTACGGGGCCACGTTATTGATCCTCGCATGTTATTGCCTGATTCAGCAGACTGGTGCAGGTCAATTGGCGATGATGGATGGCAGCTATACTGGAGCTCTCTCTCTGAAGCATCAAAGGGATGGGGCCAATTCATACAATGAGGGCGTAAAAAAAGTATGCACCGAAGTTTGCTGTACCCAGTTACCATGCACCGCACCATGGACGAAACACTGATGTAGTTTGAACAAGCGGAATCGAGTGTCCTTTGCGAAGGGCAAAATGTTTTCAGGAAGACTGTTGTGAGGCCTTACGACCTCCTCCTTCCTATCTGACCTCCCCCTCTTTGGACCTTGCATCCCCCTCCCCACACCTCTTCATTATGTTCTTTATCTTCAACTTTCTTGCCGTTTCTTGATTTGCTCTCCTCCTGTTACTCCCTCCCCCCCTCTCTTTCACACTTATCCACCCCAGTCCTATTCGGCTATTCCTTTCCCCTTGCCTATTCCGGTAAGCCCTCTTCCCCTGTTCACCCCCTCGACCTAATCCTGCTGTGGAATACAGGCCGACCTCACACACATACACCCGCAAACATTACCCGGATATAAACGGCCAAACAATCTTGACACGATTTACCGAATAAACTGGAGACGTGGTATTTTGTCATCTACCCCCCCCCCTCCCCCATAGAGAAGATAGGAAGCCTCGACCCCGTGGGGATATAATGGGGGTGCGGATAATGTTTATTGTTTTCTTATTACCTTATTTTAACATAAGTAAATAGATGGGAATTTTGGTGTAATTTTGGCTTTGTTTACTTTTACATTCTGAATATTATTTTTATCATTTTATTATAGATCCTCTTTATATTCGAGGTATGCCACATCACCCATATCATTTTTTTTATTCATCATGTATTTGTATTTTAAGTATTTTTGTGGTTATTGTAATGTTCTGTATTTTTGTTTTAATATGGTATAGCTTTATGAGATACTTTTACTCACGGTAAAGCCATTCGGCTGATTCTATTTACTTTACTGTTTGTTCACATTGAGTGAATTTGTCCTTTTTATTTGTTAAGTATAGTAAATACTTGTGTTTTCACTTTTTTCTTGTCTTGTTTAATGGAAATATCAAACGCTGTTTGCCACGTCAATGCTTGATCGGCTGTAAATGGCCTATGAGTAGAAAGAATAAATTAGTTGTCTCTGGAACTGACTTTATAAAATAATCTTGTGAGAAAAGATACACTGGTCAACACGAGCCGGAAACGCCCTATATTATTTCTGGAGATTTATGTATATTTCATGCATACTGTTCTACTCTATCTATTATTTTGAATGGGGCACTAAATAACGCTACCAGACCCTCTTAAGGGACATGTACCTGGGGAATGGGTCTTAGGTCCCTCCCTCTTTCTTTCGGCCCTAAGCCGCCATCCCCGCTTGGGTGGGTGTCTTTCAGGGCTTCCTGTGGCAGCTGTCCTTACATTGTCTTCAAACGGGTACGCATGCCCACGTTTTCTGAAGTCCTGAAAACGTGTTGATGTTACTTTGTTCTTTTGTGATTAGTTTGTTCTATACTGTTTCTGTATTTTAAAGCGGTATGTATATATATATATATATATATATATATATATATATATATATATATATATATATATATATATTGCTTCTCTTCTGGCAAATGCATGTCAGTAATTTGTCCACCAAGAAAATACTGTTATATGAACAATACAGTCATACAACCATGACGTAATAAGTTGTGTGTGTGTGTGTGTGTGTGTGTGTGTATGTAAGTATATATATATATATATATATATATATATATATATATATATATATATATATATATGTGTGTGTGTGTGTATGTGTGTGTGTGTATGTGTGTGTGTATGTGTGTGTGTGTGTGTGTGTATGTATGCATATATATATACCTGATTCAGTGAAAATATTTACAAAACAGAGCATTTTACTCCCTGTTAATCACATATAGGCTTATCATGTGCAAGATACCAAACCCAAAATAGTGACTTGCATGAAGATAAGTTACCACTGGTTTAACCTGGTTGTATAAGCATTCCAAGGCATTATTGCTATTTTTTGTTTGTTTTCCCTTTCGGTACAGCCAGACTGTGACTGATTATCTTTATTCTATGAGTAAGGGGATAAAAGGAAATCCAAAGGTTGGGTAAAAGATACTAAGAGCTTTAGGGGAAAGTCAGCAATGGTCACCGTGGGGATGGTATAATATCTCCACGATGGAAAATCAAGCCAGGCCAACCAGCGGATCCAAGTGTGCGTGGACTACTGAGCCTCCCAGAAGGCAATTCAAGCTGAACTACGCTCAACTTTGAGGTCAAACCAGCAGTCAACTAACTGCCACTCTGAAACACCATCTATAGACTTGACCTCTGACCCCTACTGGCGAGTGCGTGACGCCGGCACACTGTCAGTGTATTCCAGTGTTCGTT
>NW_028234411.1:15224571-15229571 GCF_977035675.1 Penaeus japonicus
AGCATTTCTTTTTGAAGCGAAACTATAAATTGATAGCCAATTCACATTGCCTTTCCGTTCATCACCACTGAGTGATGTTATACTTTGTCTATCTATGTGTTACGATGTTTTCATTTCCAGTTTTCATGATTTTACAATCAGTTGCTGAATATTGGAACAGCGAGTATCCCATGTCGTGCAAATTCTTTACAGGGACCCGTGTAAAACTGTCGACAATGTAGCGCTGGCGAATGTGTGAGGGCCTCGCATTTACATTTGCGCTTTGTCCTAAAGATACCAGTTACAATAAAACCTCCTGGATGTTGCTGAATAAGCTCTGTCTAAACATAAACGTTAAACTGATAACGTGCAAGAGTGTGCCCAAAGGATGTCGCGTGTCCAATGTGTCTCTCGCTCATTGCCATTAAAACTCCGAAGCGCATTGTGGCAACTGCACGTTTGTTCTTCTCAACAGTATCCTTCCTGCTTCTTTTGAGTGATCACAAAAAAGGTCCATGAGAAAGATGGTGAATAGGATCAGGTGATTAAAATGTGTCGGTAATGACTTAATCATGGAAACACATTAATCACTTTTCAGGCGTACGACCAAGTCTTAACAAAGATCTGGCTTTTAATGTTGTTTATGAATCGCAATATAGTGTAATCTTGCAAATTAACCTGAAGTTAATAAGACCCCCAACAAAGACCAGATCATTGTCTCCACCTCAATACATCCCCCCCCCCCTTGCACCATGGCGCCCCACGACCACGAGCCGCCTCCAGCATACTCCCCCCCCCCCCCCCCCCCCCCCACCCCCCCCCGCCCCCCCCCCCCCCCCCCCCCCCCCTCCATAAATGACTTAATGTTATAATAAAATAGTAAAAGAAGTGATCAGAATGATGATTATGTGAATCCTAACTTGATCACGAAATAAGTTGGGAAGAAAAATCGAAGAATAATTAATATATGCAAGAAATGCGCAGACTGGTGTCGATTGATGAAGTGTCTGATAAAACAATTGATGGGGATTACATAATGTAGCAGTAATGATAATGATAATGATATGATAATAATGATAATCATAATAATGATGATGATGGCAATGATTATAATGACATTGATAATAATGGCAATAATTATAATAATGGTAATAACGATGTTGATAATGATAATAGTAATGATGATGATGATAGCGACGATCGTAATGATATTAAGAACAACAGTAATTAAGTATGAGTACTATCATAATTATTTTCATTATTACTCTTACTATTTCTAATATTACTACTAATATTACTATTATACTATTATCATCATCATTATGATTATCCTTATCATAATTATTATCATTAGTAAGTTATCATTATCAGTATAATTATGATGATGAATATGGCGATCATTATTGTCCTTATTATTATCATTATCATCATCATTTCCATTATCACCATCATTATCATTATTATGATGATCATAATGGCGACGATGATGTTTTTTTCTGATTATTAAGATTATCATTATTATAACAATAAATGAAAATAACAAGGATAATAATGATAAAAGTAATAATAATAACAATGACCATAATGATGATGAGGATAATAATAATAAGATAATAAGGATGATAAGGATAATAATAATAACAACATTAATGATAATAATACCAATAATAAGAATTAGAATAATAATGTTAAAGATGATAATGATAATAATAGTAATACTGATAAAAATGATTATAATAATGGCGCTAACGATAATGAAAGTTACAATGTTAGATAATCCAGCAGGCAATAATTTAGCCAGCGGCATAATCAGGTACATCAAGATCATAGTCCAGCAAAAACTGGGCACGCCAGATTCTAGAATACTAATGAACTGGCACTTGTTCCCACTTTATTTTTTCTTTTTTTTCAGTACCTAAACCTCTTGAAATTTTTATTAAAAGAATCCTAATTTTGTTTCCCCACTTTATTTTTTCTTTTTTTTTCAGTACCTAAACCTCTTGAAATTTTATTAAAGGATTGCAAAAAGAGTTTGGGAAAGCTTTCATTTACATTGCAAAAAGACAAATGAATCAATCAAACACTGAACAAAAATAATACACATTTTTCTACAGTAATATACAGTACGCACAGTAAATACTATGAATATATGATATATTTTCATTGGCTTTATAGCTCTCTCTGGTGACTGTGGAAAGTTGTGCGCGCCGAAATCCTCTCCAGCTGCATTAATCCAAGCTCCATTCTGAATTTGAGATTAGTCTGCAGGGTAATCAGTTCATTTTTCATGATGTCACAAGCATCCGTAGAATCCAGGGTGACAAGAAATCTCTGTGCCACAGGAATCTTTCCATGGAATTACTTTTTACATTTTTTTTTTCTTTTTTTTTACTTCATTCACATGAACCCTTTTGCAGCAGCAGCCTTGCGTTAGATGGAAGCTTACCATACTTTTTTTCTCAGTTCTTGATCACACTACCTTTTGGAGATATGTAGCCATCGGTGCACTACATTCTGCACCACAAATCACTTCTCGTTATAACACTTTCACAATCATCTTACACTCCTACCACCGCAACCAAACATCTTCACAGCACCTAGACCTTGGCATCGCAATACCTATTTCACTGGCGGAAAGATTCACGCTTACTTGCCATATACTTATAATTAACATACCGTAACCATGTACCTTTGCACAACAGAGCATTCACTCCTACATCACAGCAAAGCAGTCTGGTTACTCTCCTTTCCACGATATTGCAACCTTTACCGTACTATAACAACACATCTCGCTTTCACAAAACAGTAACACCAACAGACTCGGAAACAGGGGCATTATTACATCACTCAAACTAAATCATTCAAGTGCATATATTTTCATTGGTTTTATAGCTCTCTCTGGTGACTGTGGAAAGTTGTGCGCGCCGAAATCCTCTCCAGCTGCATTAATCCAAGCTCCATTCTGAATTTGAGATTAGTCTGCAGGGTAATCAGTTCATTTTTCATGATGTCACAAGCATCCGTAGAATCCAGGGTGACAAGAACTCTCTGTGCCACAGGAATCTTTCCATGGAATTACTTTTTACATTTTTTTTTTCTTTTTTTTTACTTCATTCACATGAACCCTTTTGCAGCAGCAGCCTTGCGTTAGATGGAAGCTTACCATACTTTTTTTCTCAGTTCTTGATCACACTACCTTTTGGAAATATGTAGCCATCGGTGCACTACATTCTGCACCACAAATCACTTCTCGTTATAACACTTTCACAATCATCTTACACTCCTACCACCGCAACCAAACATCTTCACAGCACCTAGACCTTGGCATCGCAATACCTATTTCACTGGCGAAAGCTTCACGCTATACCATGCCACTATACTATACTACACTATACCGTAACCATGTACCTTTGCACAACAGAGCATTCACTCCTACATCACAGCAAAGCAGTCTGGTTACTCTCCTTTCCACGATATTGCAACCTTTACCGTACTATAACAACACATCTCGCTTTCACAGAACAGTAACACCAACAGACTACGGAACACGGCAATATTACATCACTCCAACTCAACAGCAAAGTGCATAAATTTCACCATTAATCTTCATATCAAGCCAGATCCGCAATTACATTAAATCGCCTTTACACAACAGCACCGCACTCCACTATAATAAAACTCCGCTCAGCAATGACAAAGATATAGTTGGGAACTCTAACTCCAAGAGTTATACCTAATTACGGCGAGGACGTCAACATCGACATCCGAGAATGAAGGTGCACGACCTACGGCGAAGTTAAGTTCACGGATAACTGAATAACGACGGAAGTCAGCTGTGCCGTTTGAGTCGAGAAACGCCTAAAAGGCAAGCAGAAAGAAGATTTGTAAACCATTAAGAAAATACAACAATGAATTTGCTAACGGTTTTCCTAGGTTTTTCTTTCGTGTTCCCTGCGGTAAAGGCTGGCCCGGGTTAAGAACCACGTGTTTAGTGTAAGCGACTCTTTCGTGCTACATTTATTTCCCAAACACATAGATATAAATAAGGAAAAATCTCCAATAGAGATGCTACGTGTAATTGTAAAGCTGAACCGCGTTTGCTTGCAACTTTCTTACTACAGTGAAGGTATCATTAAAGTCCATATTCATTCGTTCAATAATATATATCTATACCCGCAAGCTTAATTGCCCTTATTCTTTAAAATCTGCAGAGAGAGAGAGAGAGACAGACAGAGAGAGAGAGAGAGAGAGAGAGAGAGAGAGAGAGAGAGAGAGAGAGAGAGAGAGAGAGAGAGAGAGAAGGAGAAGGATGGAGAGAAAGCAATGCAGGCACGTATTGCAAAACAGTCCCAACTTCATTAATATTCTATTACTAGGGATAAACCTTGCCTAATTATGGCTTTCGCCAGATTTCACCATAAGCGTTAGTCATTCAAGCCAGGATCCGCAAATTGACAATAATCGTAAAATGCTATACAGTGAATTCCGCTTCATAAAACCTTGTTTCCGATATCCGCATACACTACACTAAAAAGCTTCGCAAAATGATTATATACACACTTTATCATTTACGCTGCTAAATTTTGAAACAAAATAAGCTATAAATTTGTTGTCCAAACTGATGGGAATATTTGATACGCCCGACAAGCACGCAATGTGATAACTAACGTAACTTATACTCGCTCAGCAATGACAAAGATATAGTTGGGAACTCTAACTCCAAGAGTTATACCTAATTACGGCGAGGACGTCGACATCGACATCCGAGAATGAAGGTGCACGACCTACGGCGAAGTTAAGTTCACGGATAGCTGAATAACGACGGAAGTCAGCTGTGCCGTTTGAGTCGAGAAACGCCCAAAAGGCAAGGAGAAAGAAGATTTGTAAACCATTAAGAAAATACAACAATGAATTTGCTAACGGTTTTCCTAGGTTTTTCTTTCGTGTTCTGCAGGTTATTAAAGGCTGGCAGGGTTAAGATCACGTGTTTAGTTAGAGAATCTTTCGTGCTTCGTTGTTTC
>NW_028234411.1:15244571-15249571 GCF_977035675.1 Penaeus japonicus
ACATGCACACACACACATACACATATATATATATGTGTGTGTGTGTGTGTGTGTGAAAGATGGAAGAATGCAGTAATGCACCTTAATATAGAAATACAAATTTTACCTCCCTGACCGGGACTAGAACCCGAGCCGTCAGATTGACAGAGCCAGCCCTGAATCCAATAGACCACACGACCCACTGAAAGAAAATTTGTATTTCTACATTAGAATGTGTTACTGCATTCTACCATCTTTCTCACATAGATATAACCTCGGTAACCTGATTTGGGACTTGAATTTCTGATTCATTGCTGCCGAGTGCCCACAGGAATTGTCTGTAAAACCTCGCAATCACTGCTCTGCTTTGAGCAAACAAGTAATTTCTATGATGGATGTAAGGCATCTGGTAAGACAATTCTTTTAGTGGTTCATGTGGTCTATTGGATTCTGGGCCGGGTCTGTCAATCTGACGGCTCGGGTTCGAGTCCCGGTCAGGGAGGTAAAATTTGTATTTCTATATATATATATATATATATGAATAAATATATATATATATAAATGCATATATATGTATATATATATACATATATATGTGTGTATACACATATACATAAATATATTCATATATATAAATATATATATATAAATACATATATATAAATATATATATAAAATTATATATATAAATATATATATAAATATAAATATATATATATATATATTGTAGTATATGAGTCCTGCCGGCTGAAGATCGAAGCAAATCCTGATCGCCAGCCAATAGAGTCGAGCGACACGCACCCTTGGCCTCTAGTTTCTCCTGCAAGATAGAGTTCTTCCCTTGTTAACGGGCTGCCACTAATGGACTCCTGAGCTACGAGAGATTTCATGGATTAAGGTGTCCCGCAACGTTAGATGGTCGATCACACTATCTGGAATAGTCTCAGCAGACTTCTCCCTCTATTTGTCTAAGTCAGACGAAGAGTATGAAGCGGTCCCGTGAATCTCTACCACAAACCAGCACTCAGGTAATCTACACACTGGATGCTGACAAGAATGCAAGTCAGGACACTTATACCAAGTATAAAGTCCCAGTGAAGGATACTGTTTTCACTTCCGAATTCAGCTCCCAACCCATGAGGAGAGACATCACGTAACCAGTTCTATCACAGCCGGATACCTCATTGAAATCACCCAGTACAATCTAGCCGAGCTATCTGCCACAGAAGCGAGTTTGGCGTTGTGCATGTCATTTACATCACATTTATATACACTGATAAAGGAGTACTCAGTAATGATAGACATGAACACATCCCACACCTCGCCACGATCGGACCCCTTTTCCCTCCACACAAAATCTGACGTCGAGTTTTTAAAACTTCAAGTCTTCCCATATGTTTCTTCAGTAAAACTAAGAGCTTGTCGACTGTTCTTTTTTTTTTAACTATCCCCGACCATGCCTTAACCAGAGCACACAGAGTTCAAACACATACGAAAGAGAGAGAGAGAGAGAGAGAGAGAGAGAGAGAGAGAGAGAGAGAGAGAGAGAGAGAGAGAGAGAGAGAGAGAGAGAGAGAGAGAGAGAGAAAGAGAGATCTGCGCACATATATATAGAACGTTTGCGATTTTCACTGATTTGAAAGTAAAATTCGACCTAGAACGATTGAAAAAGAAACATTTCAGAAAGAACTGAATAGCAGGATTTTGATATTTATGTGTTACAAAGGTGCATTTTGATAAGTAGACAAAAGAAACTACCTCAAACGAGATGTAAGTTCTGCGTATGTATTTATTTATTTCTTGGGTGACAGATCAAAAAACAAATGTAAACTCAAAGACGTTATCGTATAAAACTCATGTTGAACTTCCTTGGTTATCTGATACATTCTTTTTTAAGTTTGCTAAAATAAACATCAAGTTTGGCTTCACTAAAAAAAAACAACATCAAAGAAGTAATGTATCTCAACTCGGTAACCGGGTTTTACGGTCTGAAAATATGAGTAAATAAACAGAGGAGATAAAAATGAACGCCAAAGCTTTGGAAGAATTCATGTTTTCTCTGTGTCCTTTCACGTCGCCTTCGTATCAGCCAAATTATTTTGTTAGCATCATTGCATTGCCGTTTTGATTATATTTCCGAGTTGCCATCTTTGGAAATCATATGGCATAGCAAGTATATGTTGCATATTGTAAGTATTTTATGATGACTGTATTTACTTGTCCTGTTATCGTGCTGCAAAAACAGCCACTGAACACCAGTGGAAGCTGCCGCCTTTTTTACGTGAAAAATCGAACGTGATTCCACTTCCACTGACAATGTATTTCTGCATCACATTTGATAGATAGTCATCTGAAAGCGGAATCACTTTTCGTTTAAATATACACAGATTTGAAAATCGCGACTTCCTTTATAAACTTGACGATTGTGATAAAAAAGGTAATAACAATGATGATGTGAAAAAGATTGGCTAAGTGATGATAAGAGAGATAATTGCCAAACGGTAATGATAACTAAAACTATGATGATGCTGATTAAACTGATATTGTTGATTATTATCATTACCATTATCAGTGGTGTCTTTGCAAAACATTTTCGCAAAGCCATCTTTGCCTAATTAGATACCCATAGTCCAGTTCAGAGACTAATGGTTATGCTCTGCACAATAATGGTAATATTGATATGATCATTATAATTTTCTTTATCAAAATTATCGTTATATTTACACATCTTCACCATCACCTCCACTGAAAGGCACAATTATGCTTTAGGCTGTGTTCCTTTGTTGGTAACTTGGTTTGTCACCACGTCTCCGCTAAACGTTTCAGTTCGATTGTGACGAATTCCTGGATCAACCTTCCGACCAAGAATAAAATACTTCAACGACTTTATGACTTTTCTCGGTTAGTCCTCTTTCTTATGAATGTAATTGCTTTATTGTCATTACTTATTCCTGTTATGATTATCATTAGTTCTTATGTTAGGAGTGTGTTCAACTTGATAGAAAAACAATACTCTAACGACTTGAGGTAAACGTATAATGTTTGCATATCCCGTTCTCTCTTCTTACATTATGAAATGGTGTATAAGGGGTATGCACTCTTTAATCTCTGTGCAGTTAATACTATTACTACTTTTGTTTTTAATCTGAATATGAAGTAACCCTAAAACCTCCCCTCACAGCCATTCCTATGCCATATTTACATGATATTACAATTTACTCCGCTCTGCATTCATCCGCTGAGCTGCATTCTTATGCAAAACTCTCGGCGACCGCCAGTGGAATGGGATACAGAGAAAGGACCCAAGGCTTGATGATTGAGTTCCTCTCAAGCATTGATCCGAGAGGCAAATAATGATAAGAAGCAAGACGTTATATGATTAGCTATGTGTCTCCCTGGAGAGCTGGCCGAGGGCGCTTAATTCTGTAAAAACAGTCCGAATATGGGACCTGTGTTTTGGATTATTTCTAATTTCTTCTCTTTTTCATTCTCATTTTGCTTCTGACCTCTAGAGTAATATCAAATTCGAATGCCATGGATCCAAAGACTCAAAGAAAGCTTTCTGTCCACGAATGGATCAACTCTCGCCTTATTTGTTTCTGAGGTAAATATGTGGCTTTCTTGTGGCGTTAAGTTGGCTTTCCTGTAAAGTTGTGACTAATTTTGGCTTTTATATCTCGCACCTCATCTTAATAATCAGGCAACTCCTCCTTTTTTGCACTTCATCACGTGACCATCTAAGGAATATCCGAAAGTTTACTGACTTGGCAAATCACTTGCCATACCGTAGGGATACGTGTCTTTACCTTCTGTCTTAATTCGGGGGATAAATGATATGTAATTGCCTTCAATTGCTCTTGTCATGCCTGGCGCTCTTTTGAAGCGCCAATTTGCTCCCGGCTGTTTTCTCAAGTGCATGTCAAATGCTTCATTTCGGGGGACAGTATGGCAAGACAGAGCTCATCATAGTTTTGAAGATTTTTTATATTCTCTGCGAAATAGTTTTATGAGGTTTGAGATGGATATCCGTCCTCGGCGAATGTATTATTTATATGTCTGGCAGGGATTTGAACTCTTCTGACAAGTCATCTAATCTCTAATTTGTTATACTCAGCCTGGAATTCTAGGGGGCCTTTGGCAAGTCCAAGATGGCACTGATTACTAGTTGTTACTTCCATTTTACCGTTTGCAGATGTCGTAGGACCATTATATATTTTTTTCTTTCTTTCTTTCATTCTTTTTCTTTCTTTCTTTTCTCTCTCTCTCTCTCTCTCTCTCTTTTTTTTTTTTTTTTTTTTTTTAATTAGACCATTGGTGTATACTGATGATCAGGGTGACACATTAAATGCATTACTGTTCATGGAAGTTTTTAATCATATGCTACGAAGCACCATTTCTTCTACTAACTGGATCAAAGGCACGGGTGGCATCACCTCAAGTATGCGATGGCCGTCAAGGTTCCCGGATGCTTCGCAGACATCGTCTCCCGCCATTTCCATGATACATCAGACGATTTGTCTGAGCACTTCCATTCCATTTGGCCTGATGCTATTGCTGCTGTTGCTGCTCAATTGACATTGCTATCATTACGTCTGAGAATATTGAGAACCGATACTATCGACCACATACCCTAAATTCTCATGTGAAAATGACGTTGTTCATCGAATCAAAATTCGGCTGTTGGTGCTGATTATTTTCTTATTAGCGGTAACATCATGGCAAACTATCACTACTACTGGGACTCTGGGAAAGGTGATGGTGTTGGTAGTATACTATTGCTACAGTTATTACTAACAACAGCACTACCACTGCTAATACTTCTAATATTACTAATATTAATAATAACAAATATGGCAATAAAATATATAATAATAACGTAGGTAATAAAGATGCCAAGTATGCCTATGATAATGATAATGATGATGATAATGATAATGATAATAATGATGATAATAATAATTACCATGATGAAAATTATCATAATAATTACAATGATGATAATCATAATTATGATAAAGTTT
>NW_028234411.1:15257071-15259571 GCF_977035675.1 Penaeus japonicus
ACGTGACTGTTGGGAGAAGGAGGAGTAGAAGAGGTGACGAACGTGTACGGAGGAAGCATGAAAGAAGGAAGGACAGAAAAGCAGAGATCAGAGTTGGGTCCTTAAATGTTGGCACCATGATGGTAAAGGGAGAGAACTGACCGACATGATGGAGAGGAGGAAGATAAAGGCGAGGCAGTAAAGCAAGGCTGATTGGCGGAGGTTATAGATTGTTCTAGTATGGGATAGATGGAAGGATAAACGATATTGGGGTAATAGTTAAGGAAAAGTATATCAAGAGCACACTGGAAGTGAAGAGGGTATCAGATAGAGCAATGAACCTGAAGATGGATGTAGAAGGGATCCAAATAAATGTGATTAGTGCATATGCCCCACACTGGCCCACAGGTGGGGTGCGAGATGGAGGAAAAGGAGGAGTTCTGGAGCGAAGTGGAAGAAATGATACTGAACATCCCCAGAGAGGAGAGAGTTATTATTGGAGCAGACTTCACTGGTCATATTGGGGACGAGGCAAATATGACGTGGGAGAGAGGAATGCAGAGGGGTAGATGATTATTGGGTGGGCAAAAAGGATGGAGATGGCACCTGGTGAATATATATTTTGATAAGAGGGAAAAGCACAGAGTTACATACAAGAGTGGAGGTAGGAGTATGCAGATAGACTATATACTATGTAGGATAAATAACTTGAGAAAGTTTAGTGATTGTAAGGTCGTTCCCGGGGAGAGTGCAACAAGACAGCATAGAGTGTTAGTTGAGAAGTTAAATCTGAAAATGAAGGCAAACAGGAAAAGGAGGGCGGAACCTAGGAAACTGAAGGAGGAGTTCAGTACAGCATTCAGGAGATCAGGTGGGAGGAAATCTCAGAAACAGTGGCTGAAAAAGCCAAATGTGTACTTGGGTTGACATCAGGACGAAGAAAAGATTACAAGGAAACCTGGTGGTGGAATGAGGAAGTGCAAGATAGTATAAAGAGAAAGAAACTGGCAAAACAGAAATGGGACAGGCTTGGGGATGAAGAAAGCCATCAGGAATACAAAGAGTTGCGTAAGATAGCAAAGAGAGAAGTGGCAAAAGCGAAGGAAAATACATAGTAACAGTTATATGAGAAGTTAAATACAAGAGAAGGAGAGAAAGACCTATACAGAGTAGCCAGACAGAGGGAGAGAGATGGGAGGGATATAAGCATGTAAAGATGATAAAAGATGCAGACGGAAATATACTGACGAAGGAAGAAAATATATTACACAATGGAAAGAATACTTTGAGGACCTCATGAACATTGAAAATGAAAGGGAAAGAAGGTTGGAAGAGGTGGAGGAGCTAAATCAGGAAGTACCAAGGATCAGCAGAGAAGAGGTGAGGAAGGCTTTGGGGAAGATGAAGGGGAGCAAAGCAGTAGGCCCGGATAAGATACTAGTGGAAGCATGGAAGAACTTAGGGGAGATGGCAGTGGGTTGGTTAACTAGACTGTTTAATGAGATCTTGGAAGGAGGGAGGATGCCAAATGAGTGGAGAAAAAATGTGTTAGTACCAATTTTCAAGAATAAGGGAGCTGTGCAAAATTGTAGTAACTATAGAGGGATAAAACTATTATGCCATGCAATGAAGATTTGGGAAAGAGTTGTAGAAGCGAGACTGTGAAGAGTTTTGAGGATCAGTGAAGAACAGTTTGGATTCATGCCAGGGAGATGCACAACAGATGCAATTTTTGCTCTTGGGATGTTGATGGAAAAGGACAGGGAAGGACAGAGGGAGCTGCATTGTGTGTTTATTGATTTAGAAAAGGCTTACGATCGGGTTCCGAGAAGAGAGCTATGGTATTGCATGAGGAGCTCGGGGGTATCAGAAAGGTATGTGAGGGTGGTGAAGGACATGTATGAAGATAGCATAATAACAGTAAGATGTGCAGCTGGAAGGTTTTGGGGTGGGCCTTCACCAGGGATCGGCTCTGAGCCCTTTCCTATTTGCGATTATCATGGACAGACTGACTGATGGGGTAAGACGGGAACCCCCACAAATTATTTTGTGTGTTGATGATGTAGTAATATGTTCTGAAATGGAAACAGAGCTAGAAAGATGGAGAGGGAGTAGAGAGGAGGGTACTGAAAGTGAGCAGGACCAAGACTGAGTACATGTGTCTAAATGGAGGTAGTGAGGAGTCAATAAGGCTACAAGGGGGGCAAGTGGCAAAGGTAGAGGAATTCAGGTACTTGGGGTCAACAGTACCAAGTAATGGAGACTGCGGTAGGGAAATAAAGAAGAGAGTGCAAGCGGGTTCGAATGGATGGAGGAAGACTGCAGCAGTGATGTCTGATAGGTAGGTGTCTGCAAGAACTAAAGGGAAAATTTATGAAACAGTAGTTCGTCCTGCCATGCTGTATAGAATAGAAACCATTCCAATGACAAAGAAGCAGGAAGCGGAGATGGAAGTAAGTGAACTAAAAATGTCAAGATTTTCCATGGGTGTGACGAGGGTAGATAAAATCCAAAATAAATT
>NW_028234411.1:15277071-15279571 GCF_977035675.1 Penaeus japonicus
TAATATCAATGATAATAATAATAATGATGACGATGATGAGATGATGATTATTGTGATGATCATGATAGTGATGATTATGATGATGATCATCATCATAATCATCATGATGATAATGATACGAACAACATCAACAATTATGATGCGCCTATCTAACCCGGAGTCGAACGTACGCAGGCCGCAGCGTAGAGACCGGTAGTGCAGGCCTAAACTAGGGGTTCGCCTGCATGATTGCATCTGAGATAAAGACAACAATAATGATGATAACAACAATAACGGCAATGATACGTACACCAGTAAGGAGAAAGTGCTATGAGCATAAATGTAAAAGAACGATAATGCTAATAATAGTAATGAGGATCTTAGTAACAGTAATAATGTTACTACTAATAGTGCCAGTAGTATTTAACAAATATATTCTCAATTATAATTTTCTTGATGAATGTAATGATATAACAAGATAATAATAATATAAATAAGAAGAAAAATATCTGGGGGAAAACAGTCATCATCATCATTATTATAGTAAAAATAATAATAACAATAATTACTTAAGATAATAAAAACAACAAAAGACAAAAATGACGTTCAAACATGATGACTAAGATATGATTTGTGAAATCTGAAGGTTCTCCTACTCTCATGACTTTGAAGTATAATTTGTTAAAGAAAATGCTAAAGGCCCTCCTACAGTCCCAACAAACGGGAGCAAGATGAGCACGCTGGACGGGTCGCCTTCGGCCGAGAATGAGCTGAAGAGATAAGAAATGGGGAAAATGGCGCAGCTTTTCCGAACTCCCTCGCGCCCCTTGCGTGGTGACGCTTCCCTTGGGGAGGCAGGCGCTTGAAGGAACAGCGTGCCATGGCAGACCATCGACTGCTGCCAATGTCCCACACGCTGTAGCTTCGCGTACCTCCGTTTCATGTTACTTCGATTGCCTCATATACAAGGTCAATTTCATGATTATTGGTTCCGATCTTACATCTATCAATTCTTGTGGTTATCTTAATCTGTATATGTTAACCTGTACTAAGCGGTTGTTTATAAGAAAAGAGAAGAAAATACTTGAAACGTCATGGTCTTTTTAATAAAAGATTGCTATCAATATAACAAACATTCTCGCGATATTTCGACTACTAAAAACCTTCTAGTTCGCTGATTTAATCGGGATGAGAAATTAGGATGCGATAACCTTTTGATCTGACGGAGACGAATTCTGCTTTCGCATTGTGAAACTTCATGGTTAAGGAGCCCGGCGCACGGGAGATTGAAAATAAAAGAACGTGCACCAGTAATTTCGACCTTATGTCCAAGGGAATAGGGCCGCCTATTCTGTCCTGGAATATCACATGTTGTCGTCCCTTGCCGTTAAGCTCACATTTTACGCCAGGTCCAGATTTTTTCTTCACATATTTCAAGACGGCTGAAATCTGTGGAGCTGAAAATTTCGTCCATAGTCTTCGGCAATTCAGATACTTTGTGCCGCCATTTGAAGTAACAGCGACAGCATCCCTCTTCTGTTTATAAAAGAAAAAACAGACATGGCAAAAATACCGGGAGCAACATGCATTCTGTTAAATGAAAATTACTAATTGCCAAAGACAACATTGTATTGTTTCCTCGCGACAATGGAATGACAGTGGCCCAACCATATTTAAATATTTATAAGCCTGTTGTATGCAAACAGGACAAGGGTTCAGAGGTCCAGCTTACTACCCGAGAGTTAGTAACCAGACCGAGAGACCGGCTCGGCCTTCAGTCAGGGTTCTCTTCTTTTCAGGGAAAGGATTCAGCTGTTCGGCCCTTATTATTATTATGTAATTGAATTGCTTGCTGTAAACTGCATCTCTCCGGCTGTCCCCTTCGTGCCCTCCACCCCCTCCATTCGCTCTTTTGCTCTGCCCTCCCCCTCCTTTCTCTCTCCTCTCTCCTCCGTCTTTGTGTCCATCTCTCTCTCGCTCTTCTTCTGTATACTTTTCTTCTTCCCTTTCGTTCTCTTTCTCGGATTCTCTACATTTTTCTTCTTCTTCCCCTTCTGTGTTTCTCGTGTTCTTCTCTTCCCTCTCTTTCGTATTCAACTCGTCTCTCTCTCTCTCTCTCTCTCTCTCTCTCTCTCTCTCTCTCTCTCTCTCTCTCTCTCTCTCTCTCTCTCTCTCTCTCTCTCTCTCTCACTCTCTTTTTTTTTCTTTTACTCATTCACTCACTCACATTTTCCTATTCTTTTCTATCTTTTGTATTTCTCCCTTTCTCTTTTTCGTATTCTTCTCTTCCTTGTCTCTTGCATTCTGCATCTCCCTGGCTCTCTCCCCTTCTGTAACCAGGTCGTGGGCAACACAGTAAAACGAATCTTTCTGTGAGCCTTCCGTGAGTAGTAGAATGACTTTGTTTTGTAACGAGGTCCTGAATTATTCTCCAATTTGAATGTGATATAAAAGTTGATAGACCCCAGGCTGCCATGTTAATAGAAATGCATAGATGATGTGTCTGATACATAGAAACTCT
>NW_028234411.1:15284571-15287071 GCF_977035675.1 Penaeus japonicus
TGTTTCTTATTGCCCTCTTGTCGTTGTTTGTAATTGTTAAGAGAAGTAAGTAATGGTTAAAATAATGAGAATGATGATAACTCTACAAAAGTTACAATACATCAATGATCATTGATAATGATGATAATTTCAAATTTACAGTCAGTAACACGATAATAATAACAATAATAAGAATAACGGTAGTCAATGTCATAATCAAGACTCGTAGTTTAACTGTTGCTTTGACTATTTCTACTGCTACCACTGCTACTAATGACAATGATACATTTCTGCGGTGCCTAACAGTCCCCATAATTATACTGGAATTATTTATGATGAGGCGCATATGATTAGGATTGGCCAAAGGCGTAACAGGCTCTCCGAAGAAAGGCTTTCTAACAAAGAAACGAAATAATAATTAAAACCGTCAGCCTTTCCTGAAGAGGCACTGCAGAGGGGTCGTAGGAAGTGCCTTCTGCGTGAGGTGTCGAATGAGTCGAGGGGGATTAAGACGATCAGAGAGAACATGTAGAGGACGGGAATAAGGAAGGGGAAAGGCGAATTAGGAGAGGATGAAAAAGAAAAGGTGAAGTAATAAACAAGGAGGGGCTCTGGAGCAGGAGGAAGGAGGATAAGAGGGAGGGTTAGAAGGAATAAGAGGGGAATGAAGAGGAGCGAAAGAGAAAAAGGAGTAAAATACGCAGACCAGGAAGTGGGGTACAAAGGGGAGGGAAAAGGAAGAGGAGGTGCATATTCCTGCCAAACCATTGCGACTGAAAAAGGGCGAAACAAGGGGGAAAACTGTAATCTCTTTTAATATAGTTCCGGGAGCTAACGGTGCAAAACAGTATAAGCCCATAACATCTATTTCAAAATGTGTTTTGGAGGATTGTAAATAAATGTTTTTTGTTCATGTATTTTCCAATGTAGGTCCTCAGGAAGAAGTAAGTTACTGACCTTTTTTGTTTTCACTCTGCATTTTTTTTCACATAAGGCTTTCATACCAGAGCGTGACCTTGAGGTAAAGTGCACATCCTGAAATGGTCTTAACGTCCCTGCTGCCTCTTTCGGGTTTGCAAAGACGAAAAACAAACAGGGTGACTAAAAGTCATATTTTTTTCCTGCATAGAACACAAAGGAGATATCGGAGTGTGTTCGTGTGTGTGTGTGTGTGTGTGTGTGTATGTGTGTGAATGTATATGTAGTATATGTGTGATAATAGGTTTTACGTGACAAAGTTCCTCGTAAGGGGTGGGGAGATACCTTCTTTCGAAAAGCTTTTGTTTGGCAGATGGAAACCATTACCACGAGCAGATGCTATTCCTAGCTCAGGCCGAAGCCGGGATCCCAACCCGTTCGTTTGGACACCATCCTGGTCCCCGACCACACGCGTTACCACTGCGGCGACCCCATAAATATACTGTATTCATTTGTATATGGCTATGCATATATGTGTATGTGTGTGTGTGTATGTATGTATGTATGTATGTATGCATATGTATATGTATATGTATATATGTGTGTGTGTGTGTGTGTGTGTGTGTGTGTGTGTGTGTGTGTGTGTGTGTGTGTGTGTGTGTGTGTGTGTGTGTGTGTGTGTGTGTGTGTGTGTGTGTGTATGTCTGTATGCATAAGTACATATGTGTATATATATAGATAATTACATATATGCATGGGTGTGTGTGTTTGTATGTAAAAACAGCGTCTATCTATCATCACCACGATATAAAACTTTTGAAAATTCCTCCTCATTATACATGGGTAACAGTAACAGCATTAATGATAATCATAAAAACCGCCAGCCATGGTGACCATAAACAGCACAGTGGTATTAAAACAAAATCAGAAACAAAGGAAATGCTGAAACCTTCCATCGGGTCACTACAGCAGTGACCATTTTTCTCCATTTCTTCCAGTCTTGAGCATCTTCCTCGACCAGCCTCGATCTCTCTTATATCTTTATTGATGTTGTCTTTCCATCTTCTTGGTCTCCCCCGTCTCCTTGATTCTTGGTGGTTCTAACCCCAGTTTCCTTGGCCCGAAATGCTGGTCTTTTCTTCTATCATGGCCATCCGTCAGTCATTATTGATGGCCAACTTCTGTAATCATCTCTAAGGTGTCATTTCGGCGCGCCATCGCCACATTTTCCCTTGCGCAGCTGACGAAGAGGCGATGCGGGAATGGAGGGAGGCGGTTGGCTCTCTCTGCGGCTTCCCTTACTCTTTCTGTCGCTTTACTTACATCACGTTGCTCCGTCCTGGTTATTCATAATTTTGCATAGCATTACCTAGGCATTGGAAGTAATAATTAAAAATTGCTAGCGGGATCCTCTAAAGCTTTTTCTCGTCTGATGCACTCAGTCCAACTTCCTTTACAAATATCATCGAAAATTCATTACCCGCCAGAAGCATGACTTTTTCATTAATATAAATAAATATATATATATATATATATATATATATATATATATATATATATATATATATACATACATATACATATACAGCGAGAGAGAGAGAAA
>NW_028234411.1:15297071-15302071 GCF_977035675.1 Penaeus japonicus
TGTGTGTGTATATATGTATATATATATATATATATATATATATATATATATATATATATATATGTATGTGTGTGTGTGTGTGTGTGTATGTATATATATATATATATATATATTTATTTATTTATCTATGGCAAATCTTTATATATATATGTGTGAAAATTATGAAATCAAACAGGATTACAAAATGTCTTGAAAAATAAGAAAATGTTATATCATTCCAGCGCAATGAAATGTAAACAAACTTGGGAACAATACGAAGGCATTTATTTTATAGTAAAAGGAATTCCTATAAGAATCAGACTATTTTTTTCCTATGACACCCGGTGACGAAAATAGAAGAAAAGAGAGCAGACAAGAAGAGGAATCATCTTAATTAAATCCAGGGAACAAACAGCCGTATTGGGTTAGCTACCTCGGCCGTTCAGACATCAAGTTCTCTTCGTCCTGATGAAGGTCTCTCAGGCAAGTCTTTTGTCGCACTTAACGGCTCGGAAAATTGTGTCTGTAAGACCGAGTTGCCTTTCAAACTTCAAGAATGCCATGCCCTCCTCTTTCTTCGTAGTTTTGCAGGAAAGTTCTTCGCATTCTTATTCTTTACCTTTATTTTATTTTTTCTATTTGTCTATTTAATTATTATTGTTTTTTGTTCAAGTGATAACAAAAATGACTGGTAGATATGAGCAATAATAGCGTTGATGTTTCTTTTGATGTAATACCTGTCAGGCGTATTCCATCGTGATGGGTTCAGCAGTGTTGATAATGATCACTATCTATAAACAATAGCATATGATGATGATTATCATTATCACAACGATGATGATAGCAGGGTGATGAGAACAATGAAAAACACATACCGATAACGATTCCAACGATAACAACAATTTTGATATCATTCATAATATTTATGAAAATGAAAAAAACAATAGTAATTATTCGATGAAAATTATAATATTCAGTATCGGTTAAGAAATAAATACCACATAGTTAATGATTTTGATAGGAGAGATCATTATGGGAATATAGGAATAATAATGGTAATAATGATAATTATATTAATACCACTAACGCTGTTTCTGCAACTGATATTTATGACTAGAATGTCAAGAGCAAATCAATTAGTTATACATATATTAACCATAAAAATACTGATAACAAACTTGTCTCTCTACCGGAGGATGATGCCAATGGCATGGTTGATAATTAAATCTATAAGAAAGATTATCATGTCAACAACATTCATAATATGAATGAAAGAATTTAATACTGATGACATAAATAAAACAGCAACATGAACATGATGTACATTCAGATACCATAATGCTTTTAACACTATCACTACTAGTTCTACTACTGCTATATTTTAGCAAGGCTAGCTCTACGAACACCGTTATCAACATCTTACAATTGATATATATATATATATATATATATATATATATATATATATATATATATATGTGTGTGTGTGTGTGTGTGTGTGTGTGTGTGTGTGTGTGTGTGTGTGTGTGTGTGTGTGTGCATGCATATATATATATATATATATATATATATATATATATATATATATATATATATATATATATATATATATATATACATTTGAAGTTCCAGCTGGGAAGCGGACTTTAATAAGGAAGTTAACAGCCAGGTCAGGAGGGAACATCATTTATTTCAGACGTTTCGAGTATTACAATACTCATCATTAGTGACTGTAATATAGTGAAAAAACACACATGTTAAAAGTAATAAAACAGTAAAAATAAACATGATTAAGATAAATACAAATGCCTCACAGAGGTAAAACAAAGGTTCATAAAATACCATACATACATGCCATAGTTCGGTTGGTTGTCCGGAGTGAAAAAGTGTCAAGAAGTAAAGCACGTAAACCGTGTCAGGAAGAAAGAAAATGGACAGAGGGGTGGCTGCATTATTTTGATCTTTATTTAGTTCAGGTTTCAATTTCCATATTCATATGCTTTCCAAAATACATAGTTCTGAATCAGAAGTAGCAGAGTCAAGGATAGAAAAATTGCAATTGTTGATAGGGTGATCATGCACTTCATTATGATCTCTGATAGATGAAAACATTGGTTTGCTCAACCAAGACTTTGATTCCTTTGTGCTCGTCTACCCCAATGGAAAGGTTTCGGGTGGCCTTTCCAACATAGGCGCCATTACAGCTGCCACAGACATATTTGTATAGTGAACAAGTGTAGGTAGTCTCTAATTATGGTTTATTACATTAGTAAATTTTCTGGAAATTTTTAAAGCAACTAACACCACTGGCATTTTTTTCAAAACTAAGGATCTACCCTAATGGAAATCTTTCCATTAGGACAGGATCTCCTTTGCACATCAGCACATCGGCCAATCTAGAAATATCAAAATAATGCAGCCACCCCTCTGTCCGTTTTCTTTCTTCCTGACACGGTTTACGTGCTTTACTTCTTGACACTCTCACTCTGTGGACAACCAACCGAACTATGGCATGTATGTATGGTATTTTATGAACCTTTGTTTTACCTCCGTGAGGCATTTGTATTTATCTTAATTGTGTTTATTTTGACTGTTTTATTAATTTTAACATGCGTGTTTTACCATTGTATTACAGTCACTGATGATGAGTATTGTAATACTCGAAGCGTCTGAAATAAATGATATTCCCTTCTGACCTGGCTGTTAATTTCCTTGTATATATACATATATACATATGTATGTATATATGTATATATATGTATGTGTGTACATATAGATATATGTATGTTTCTATATATGAATATGTGATATATATATATATATTTATATATATATATATATATATATATATATATATATATATATATATACATATACACACATATATATAAACATACATAAATACATGAATAAATATGTAAATATAAAAAGATGTATGAAGATAAAACAAATTATAAACAGAAGATGGTGTCATTCGCACCAGCATTGATGCCGCCCCATAAAAGGGCTCTCGGCGACATAGTCCTTAATAACAGCAGATTTAGCCGGATCGAAGCAGACTTACGGGCTGGCGTCGAGTCACGGATTCCCTCTTCTCGCATCGGCCCGGCGGGACCAGCAACCTCACTGACGAACATATTGTTTGAGATACATCTTGTGTCTTAAATGATACAGGCTGATGATGATGATGATATGTATATATATATATATATATATATATATATATATATATATATATATATGTATTTATATATATACATATATATATATTTATAAATACATATATATAATATGCACACACACACACACACGTGTATATGCATATATGTACATATATGTATAAATATATATATATATATATATATATATTATATATATATATATATATATATATATATATATATATATATGTGTGTGTGTGTTTGTGTGTGTGTGTGTGTATACATGTATATTCATCTGTACATATCAACATATATGTATATATGTATGTATATATACTATATATATATATATATATATATATATATATATATATATATATATATATATATATATATATATATATATATATATATGAGTGGTTATGTGCCAATAATTACCTATGCTGCGCAGATGCCTTGCCTATCAAAGGCTAGACCTGAGAACATTTGGCACCATCATGAAAACACTACATCTGGCACCATCACCTGATCAATACATATGTATTGTTACCAGAACAATTCTGTTGATGTCATCATCATAAAAGATATCTGTTAGCTTGACCAAAACATCCAGCTGAAATACCCAAGCAGCATACCCGCCATGTCAGTCACTATTTTGATAATGCGAAAACTACCATACCTTATTCCTTATAGTGACAGGCGAGCTTCAGTCCACTGAGTTATTACTGTCCATTCATTGCCCCTTCTCTCTCCATCCAGCTTTTTTTTTTTTTTCATTCTTTCTCTTCTTTATACTCTGTCGTCTGATGAGTACTATTAGCCAGTGCTTCCAATTACCTCAACGTCAACAACACGATATCCTCCCAAGAACCATGTCTAAAATTCCTCACTTCAGGATTTCAGTACAACACGTAATTTCGTATCACAACATCATGTTTCCGAGGACGTTTAATGAAAAACATTGTCCAATGTCCGTGGACGAATATCGGTTGCATATGCAAATAAAAACCGAAGAGTATTTTTAAGCTTTAATTTCAACCTTCCGCGGGAATTCCATGTGCATCATGTGTTAAAGTTAGGGTCAAAGTGGGGCTCGGGGAACCGCCGTCCGGACCTCGCGCTGCACTCAACGAATCCAAGTTTTGTCATTTTATCAGAATTTGTTCTCGGCGGAAATTCGCGAATCAATAGTTCATCTTGTATGCATATACTTTATACACATATGTATGTATATGCACACACACACACATACACACAGACATACGTACATATATATATATATATATATATATATATATATATATATATATATATATATATATATATATATATATATATATATATATATATGTGTGTGTGTGTGTATGTGTGTGTGTGTGTGTGTGTGTGTGTGTGTGTGTGTGTGTGTGTGTGTGTGTGTGTTGTGTGTGTGTGTGTATGTTGTGTGTGTGTGTACATATATATATATATATATATATATATATATATATATATATATATATATATATTATAGTCGAAGGGGAGCATATCATTATTTCGCCACAAGTAACGTATTACGGGGTCTAAGAAGATTCACCCCTTGTTTGTCCCTTCTCTTGGATACTTGGGTACAAGTAGCCCGTTTTTTTTTTTCAAGAGATTCAGAAGGAAACATCCCAAATTGTTTTTTTTCTCTCACGTATGTCTCTCTGCATTCTTGTGTTTCTTGATTTTTTGGCGGTGACTCGATTTGGATTACACTCACGCAAGTGAAAGGTCATCTTAGGGCATCTTCAAGAACGTTAACTGTTCACGGAGATAACGTCACTGCCTCTTACTAGAAACTGCCGCACAACCTCGTTTTACAAACTAGCGAGAGTA
>NW_028234411.1:15319571-15322071 GCF_977035675.1 Penaeus japonicus
TGGCAGATGACCGAGACAAGGCGATCTCTCACAACAAGCACATCCATCTGGACCTGAGGATGTTCTCCTTAGCAGAGCAATGCTTGCATGATTGATGAACAGAGACCTGCTGGGGAAGATGAAACTTCATTGCATTCATCTGCACTGTGCAATGCCACCTGCTGCATCTATAGAGAGAATTATAATAATTCCATATCCTTGACAAAATGCCTATTCGATTTTCTCTCGTGGTTTCCTCACATCCACAGCCGTGCGCTTTCCCCAGAATTTCAGCAGACGCAAGGCTGCTAAAAAAAGAAAGAAAGAAAAAAAAAAAAAAAAAAAAAAAAAAAAGTCAGCATAGACAGCAGAACTCTTGGGTCCTAAAAAGTCCATACTAATGCAATGACAGCTGCTGATACTCAATGCCTTCGCCACTTCTGTTAGTTTCTTGTGTTGTGTTTCAAACATTGGGTCCTCTTGGTATATGGAAATATCCTGAATAGGTTGTCCTGCTGCAGGTTGGCTGCTATAGTTCCCTTGTATTGATTAGGTTATAGTTACATACAAGGGTGAAAAAGGGTGTATTCACCCTTGTATGTAACTGTAACCTAATCAATGGTGTTAACACAGTAGCTGACACCTTCAGAAATTCCTTCATAATGAATTTGAAGGATATGTCCCTGGATCGCTCACCTTGAATATTGGCGTTGAAGTGCAGTGTCGGCTGGTTGATCAAGACAGCCACCCTTGAAACTCTGGTGTCAATGGCCCAGTGCTCACTGATGCAACTGAGGTGGTTAAGTCCAATATAGCTGACTAAGCTAATGTAGAGCATCAGCTCAATCATGAAGCTACTTCGCCAATCCACCTGTTATGCCTAAGTTTCGTTTAGAAGATATGATCCTAAGAGAAGAAACTAGAGAAATACTCGAAAGGAACTGGCGCAGCATGGATGTCTTCATTTTTCCCTTCTTCATGGTCTTCTTCATGGTCTTCCTCTGAAATTTCTGAAGGTTGCACTCAAGTGCACTTTGTTGCAAGAGACAAAACCAGGGAAGGGCATTACAGAGGAAGAGAGACCTCACATATGTACACACATAAATAGAGGGGGGATGGGGGTGTTTGACCCAGTGCGAACGGGTGCCATTAGTTGTCATGGTATATTTGACGTCGAGGGAGAGTGGATTTCTGTGTTTCTCTCTTACACTTTGAGTTATAGCTCTATTTAGTGACATGCGATGCCAGTAGCAATTATAATTACTATAATTGCCGCAATATTCTTTGAATTAGGTATAGTCTACAATCCCAAACATAGATGGCACCACTCTCTCCTAGCAGCTGCAGGAAAGAAAGCCGCAAGGGACGCCCTTACGCAGACTTTTCCAAGCCATCTCCAGAGAGCAGTAACACAGCAAGATGTCGAGTGGATGGAAGAGATCTCACTCGTTCTGAAATAAAATCCATCTCGGGGACTGGTCGAGCAAATCTCTCCCACCCACAATAGATCAAGTAACAGAAGTAGCTAAGAGTAACACACAGGTAAATCCATAAATGCCAGGGTATAACAGTAAAACAAATTACTATAAAAGTTAGTAAATCAATAATCAAACTCCAGACGGCCAAAATATAAAGAACAATACTAATACTAATCTCCTTTTGCTTCAGGAGTTGCAAAAGGTGAAGGAACATCGTCTCTACCTGTTTCGTCTCCCTTGATAAGGAGCAATCCATGCATGATGCCTATCCTCTGTTCCACGACCCCGCGGCCAACAAAAATATCGAACTCAAAAGGAGTATGAGCCATCAGATGTAATCTCTCTTTCTATTATATTGAGTATTATTCAAAACGTACAGTGGACTAATTTTAGATTTAAAAAATGATGATTGAATAAGACCCAACAAAAGCAACCTCATCAATTCTAGCTCATATACACAAATAGTAAGAATGCAAGATAACATCAAATGAAAGACAAGCTAAAATCGTTCAAGTTAATAGTTGTTGAAGAGTGCAATTCACTAACAAATAAACTGTTACTATTCACAGGATGTGTGTGCTTGCTAACACACATACATCAGTATGTAAAAGCACTGCTATTTGAAGGGGTCTTTGATATAAACTTTCGTCAACGTCCTTCATAAACGCTGAAGAGTCCTGATCAGGGAAATAAAGATCGCTCTTACTCTCTCTTCCTTTCGCCTTCATTTCTTATTTCTACATTTCTCTGGCCAGACGGGCCTCATTGTATTTCTGCATCTCTTTCTCTCTGCTCAACTATCACTGTATTTTTTTATCTCTCTGTATTTCTCTATATCTCATTGTATCTCTATATTTCTTTGTATTTCTCTACATCTCATTATATCTCTATATCTCTCTGTGTCTCTGTATTTCGTTCTCTGCTTCTCTACATCTTCCATTATATCTGAATCTTTCTCTATTTTACATCTCCTTGTGTCTCTACATAATCCACTGTATCTCTACATTTCCCATTGTACCTCTACATCTCTCTGTATCTATTTC
>NW_028234411.1:15337071-15339571 GCF_977035675.1 Penaeus japonicus
TATATATATATATATATATATATATATACATACATATATATATATATATATATATATATATATATATATATATATATATATATATATATATATGTATGTGTGTGTGTGTGTGTGTGTGTGTGAGGGTATATAGAGTATATACATATATATATATATATATATATATATATATATATATATATATATATATATATATATATATATGTGTGTGTGTGTGTGTGTGTGTGTGTGTGTGTGTGTGTGTGTGTGTGTGCGTGTGTGTGTGTGTGTGTTTGTGTGTGTGTGTGATATGTATATACATACATACACAAACACACACACATATATATATATATATATATATATATATATATATATATATATATATATATATACATATATAGGAATAGGGGAAGATGGAGAAACCTCGGTTGGGAAACACGGAATAGGCACCAGAAATGAGAGAGGGCAAAGGCTAGTAAAGATCGATCCCTTAAAATTATGAATACATTCTTCGAAAAGAGACCCGGGAGGAAATGGACATGGAAATCACCATCCGGCATTAAAAACGAAATTGACTTCAAAATCACCAATAGGCGCGACATTGTACAAGACGTAACCGTTATCAATAAAGTAAATGTCGGTAGCGACCATAGACTGGTCAGAAGTAGAGTTAAGTTACAGCTAAGAAGGGAACGAAACAAGCTCATACAGAAGCCTCTCGTTAATCTAACCAACATCAAGAATAGGGCGACCGAAGTCAGTATCAACATCCGAAACAAATACTCAGCTCTCGAAGATCTTGACATAGACCAAATGAACGACCAATTCACTGAGATATTAAAGGAAGCCGCACTTGAAATAGGGGGTAAAGACGAATAAGAGTTCAGTAAGCTTTCGGTAGGCCAAGAAAAAAAAAAAAAAAAAAATGAAACAGCGTAGGGGCATGAAAATAACATCAATCAGAGACAAGATAGAATCAGCAGAGCTGACTAAGACGATAAACAAGAAGAAAGAGGATGTACACAAATTTAACATACGAAAAATAAATGAAGCTCTGGTTGCCGGCACCGGCCTTAAGGTAACAAAGAGGAGGTTCGGAATAGGGAAAAAACAAATGTATGCAATAAAGAAACCTAATGGAGAGGTGACATACAATAAAAATGAAATTATCAAAGTAATAGAAGACTTCCATCGCGACTTATACCACTCAAACGATCAACCACATACGAAGACAAACACAACCATTGGAGACGTTCCAAACATTACGGTAGAGGAAGTAAATAGGGCACTAAAAGGCATGAAAAAAAGAAAAACACCAGGAGAAGACGGCATTAGTGTAGATCTTATTCAAGATGCAGGAGAGATTGCGGCAGTAAAACTGGCCAATCTTTTTAACAGATGTCTAAGCGTCGGTAAAACTCCGAAATCCTGGAAAAACGCAATAATAGTTATAATACACAAAAGGGGGGACACAAAAGACTTAAAGAATTACCGACCTATAGGCCTCCTTTCATAAACTATAAATCTATAAACTGTTCACAAAAATCATCACAGCCCGTATCACCAATACATTAGATTCAAAACAACCCAGGGAACAGGCAGGGTTCCGCAGCGGATTCTCAACTACAGACCATATCCACACACTAGCCCAAATAAAAGAGAAAACAAGATATTTGCAGTACTAGATGAAATTCGTAAACAAGGAGTAGAGGAAATATACTGCTGATTATTAGAGGATATATATAAAGATGGTACAGCGACCATCAAAATACACGCAGAAACCAATAAAATACCAATAAAAAAGGGTGTTAGGCAGGGCGACACCATCTCACCGAAGCTGTTTACAGCTTGCTTGGAGGAAGTATTCAAGAAGTTAGACTGGAAAGAGAAAGGGATTAAAATGGGGAATGATCTCTTAAGCAATTTAAGATTTGCAGATGACATTGTTGTTTTCGGCGAGTCAGCAGATGAACTACAACAATTACTAAGGGATTTAAATAGGGAAAGTCTGAAGATTGGCCTTAAATGAACATGAAAAAGACTAAAGTCATGTTCAACAGTCGAACCCCAGTTAAGCAAATATAAATACAGGGCGAGGTACTAGAAGCAGTGAACGAGTATGTATACCTAGTCAACTCATCAAGACTAGTACATCCTGCAATGCATAATAAAACAGCGAATCAGGCTAGGTTGGAGTGCCTTCGGTACACATGGTAATATATTACGAAGTCGTCTGCCACTATGTCTAAAAAGAAAGATTTTTGACCAATGTGTCCTCCCCGTCATGACATATGGGTCTGAAACATAGACTACGACCAAGGCACTCGAGAGGAAATTAGTAAGTGCTCAAAGAGTAATGGAAAGGCTTATGCTAGGAGTTAGCTTAAGAGACAAGAAAAGAGCCACATAGATCAGGCAACAAACAAGGGTAAAGGATATACTCAAGAGCATTAAGAAGAAAAAGTGGCAGTGGGCTGGACATATATATCGCAGACAGGACAACAGGTGGACAAAGAAA
>NW_028234411.1:15357071-15362071 GCF_977035675.1 Penaeus japonicus
ATATCGCTCATTGTCTAAGTGGGTTTGTTTCATAATGCTGAAACTTATTAAAACTTGAATAAATAATTTGTCTTTCAATGTTTATCTTATTTGATTGAATTCTGCATTTGTTTTTCAGCAAAACAATACTTCTTTCAATCAGTTGCTACGCCACCCTAGGGTACCATGGGGGCTGAACACTCTACAGTGAGTGTAAATTAGATAGTCGCCTTCATCTGGCAAATTCAAGCCTGTCATTAAGTATGTTTATTTTGTTTCGAACAGCAGTAATTATTACCATCATGATAATCAACATGCATCATTCTGCTGCAGGATGGTGGCCTACTCCAATATTTTACAGTTATTTCGGGCTTGCGCCATCTTTCTTTGAGCCTCAAATTTTGTGATTCAATCGTATCATCGTGTCATTGGTTTTGTCCTTGGTCTCCTTGTGTTAGCTATTCCCCATTGTATTGCTTCCTTTGTCCACTTGTCTGTCTTGTATATATGACCTGTCCACTGCCATTTCCTCTTTTTCATGGTCTTAAGTATATAACCTGCTTCGGTCTGTTCCCTAATCCATGTTGCTCTCTTTCTATCCTTTAGACTATTCCCCAGCAAGAGCCTTCCCATTTCTCACTGAACTCTTGTAAATTTCTTCTCAAGGATTTGGTCGTACTCCATGTTTCTAACCCATATAAGATGAGAGGAACACAATGGTAAAAAAATTCATTTGTTAGACCTAATGGCAGAGAATCTTGCATTATGTGTTGTTTTATCTCATTTTCACATATGTATACGAATTACCCCATATGTACATAAGCTCATTTATAGCAACCAGTAGTTTGCCTTGCATTAGCATTTGCTCAAATAGATTGTTCAACATGACTTTAATCTTTTTCCTGTTCTTCTGAGGTCTATTCTTCAGACTTTCTACTTTAAAAATGTTTATTATTTGCTGTATAAACTATTGCATTTTTTGAAGCTTCTGGAATTTCATGGTCGTTAAGATGTTTGTTCAAAATATTAGTCTCCTTTTTGTTGCCCTAATGCTGGTACCTGCCAGCAAGCTTACCGCCTATTTCAAGTGTAGCTTTTTTATTATCTCATTAAAGTGGTTGCTGCTTTGATCTATGCCATGATCTTCCTTGACGACTGAGTGTCTGTTCTGGATGTTGTCGGTATATTCTGTTCTGTTCTTAAAGCATAATATTAGTGTCACATGTTATAGTGTAAACATTTCAGCATTCTCAATGTATAACATTCAGTTTAGCGATTTAGAACATGAAGAGTTTATACAATGTATTTTTTTGAAGACAGGGACTCTTGCTTATGTACAGACAAAATATTAGAGAAATATTTTACTCAGTTTACAAATAACTCTGATAGTCATGAAAGACACAATGATCCTAATCTTTTTCACCTAGCAAACATCACTTGCCTGATGCTTTAGACCATTTACTAACTGACATATGTTTCAACAAAACTCTCGTCAAAATACAGGTCTGATACCACAATGACTCTACCACATATACAAACCATTTTCGGAGAAATTAAAATGCAAGTACACAAGGTATTTGTCGGATGCATATACCACCACATGTATGGAGTCCCTCAAGGGTCTGTCCTTGGGTCACTGCTCTTCAATTTATATATAAATGACATGTCAAGATTATCTACCACTTTAAGCTATATCTCATTTGCAGATGGTTGTACCATATATATCAGGGACAAAAAAATGATACTCTGATGGATAAAATTAACAACGAACTTGTGAACGTTAACAGTTGGCTAACCACAAACAAACATTTACGTATCCGGTCCCCCAGATCTCTATTAATAATAGTAACATAAAGAAGGTAAACCAAACAATATTTCTAGGTGTTATTGTAAATAAGCATTTACAATGACAGTCATATTCAATATGTACGTACCAAAGTAGCCAAAATATGTGGCATACTATATATAACACGTAACCAGAGAGGCTATGTTATCATTATACTATTCCTTATTATATTCAAATCTCACTTATTGCTTGACAGTAAATCCCCTAATAGTCTTGCAGAAGAAAATAATAAGAATTATCTGACCAGACTATATATGTCTACTATACATACATACATACATATATATATATATATATATATATATATATATATATATATATATATATATATATATATATATATATATATATATATATTATATGTAATTTATATATTTTTTTTCTTTTTCTTTTTTCTTTCTTTTTCTTTTTTTCTTTTCAAAGTTTATTCACTATTTACTATTTATTTCATATATATTTCAATTTTAGAATCCTATAATTTTACGTCATAGATAGTGTATGATTTGTAAGTTTTTTGTCTATTCTCTGTATGCTTTAATGTAATAGATATTGTATAATGTGTAAGCTTTTTAAGGTGCAACACGTCTTCAAAAAGTCTGGTCATATCTAAAATAATATATATGACTGTATCTGCATATTTCTTTGGCCGAATAAACTATTTCAATTTCAATTTCAAGTCAGCTAGATTAGCTTGTTTACGCACTTCTGAGGTGTAATCAAATTTCACTTCTAATCATTCTCATTATGAACATTTACTTGATTAATAAGACCCATGTTGGATATATAAAGTCATTTAATTTTAAATTTCGGACGGCGATTTCTATGTTCACTTCATGATTATATTTTTTCGAAAAATGTATTGATGTATAGATCTTCACCTCTGGAACTTTTTCCATGGTTCCCAACTGAGGTTTCCCCTTCCTTCCAATCTTGGCATTAAAGTCCGCCATAATTACGGTAAGATTACACTACCGGTGGCTACACTTTATAGAAACTCTTCATTACTATAGCTGCAGGTAGGGAGATAGACTTGCTTTTTTTAGGTTGTATCCTTCGTTAATGTTAAGGGTACGGAATCTACCTCATTTGCTCACGTTATAGAATTTTAAGACATTCGTTTCGAGATATTTGAGAGCCAAGAAGCCTACCCCCAAAGTTCCTCAAGCAATGTCAAAAGATCAGATTCGTTCTCAGTCCTTACATCAATTGCGTAAAGGTTCATCAGTGTAGAGCAGCCTGGGTCTAACTGGAACACCATCTTCTCCAGGTACAGCTGGCACCCCCACCGACTGGCTTAGAAGTATTTTGATTGGTGAAGTAATTTGGTAGGGAAGCTGCCATTGGAATCTTCTAGTACGGTTTAACCTGTCTAGCCTGGTTTAAAAGGAATATAACTATAGCACATATCGAGCTAGCTCTCTGACTTACATAATCTATTGAGCATGAGCATATGTTTTACAGATACATACTCATGCATGTGTACATATGCATGCATACATGCTTATGCATTTGTACATCTGTATGTACACTTACATATATTTCCATAGAATGTATATAGAATACGAATATGTATACACCTTATAGACGTATACAAACATGCATGCCTTACAAAATATAACATACAAGTAATTGTAATATATATGTTTATTTAATAGAGAGTAATGAGAATATATCTTTAAAAAAACATTATTCTGCCACAATCTCTAACTATGACTCTGTATCTTTAGCTATTCACATTATAGTAAAGTCGTTTATTCAAATTTCAAGGACTTTAAAAGACTAATGACAGCTAGAAAAACGTTAGCTTCTGGAGGGGTGACAGGGAAAGGGTTAAGATACAGTTTGTCTGGCGGATCTTCTGTCGTGGAATATCTACAACTATTCAATTTATGAAATATTCGATTCCATGATATTCATAATACTGTATTCCATGATACTCACAAACTAAATACTGTAGTTTCTACTCAGATAGGGTCTGCTTCTTTGTCTTTCGGCTTATCCCTGTACCACTGGTCGCCACTGCGTGTAACTTTCTCCATCTCTTTCTATCTTGTGTGTCCTGTGCAGCACTTACTCTGATGTTGTCCATAAAGCGCCTTTACGTCTCTTTCCTGGTGGTGCCATCTGCAACATTCTTCGGCTAACGTAGTTCTCGTCTCTACTCAGACAGGGTACTGATTGGAAACTAACACCTTTGCGATTCGTCACTGAGCTTGGCACCTGTCGGATATGAAGTCAAGTAATGCTGTCTCATTTTCTATTAGTTTGCTTGGTTGCATAGATTTTGATTAAATCAGCGATGCTTTGCCTTTCTGTCACCTCATCTACGTTGTCAGCCATCACATATATGTGTGTTTGTGTGCGTGGGTACCCAGTTGTGCTAAGCTAACCTGTTTGAATATAGGAAAGAGCTGAGCATGTGGCGAACCTACCTGCTATATCTAAGATTTTGAACTGGTTTGTATTACTGGCGGATACGACGTTTTCTTATTTTCTCCAATAATGTAATATTTCATTTCCTTTAAAATTGGTGACCATTTGGTAGCTCCTCATGAAACCAGATCATGTTTATCCATGTCCTTCATTAGATGTGGACTCCATACTTCTGCAGCGTATTTTAGAGTGTTTATGACATTCGTGATAATTATCTTTACGTCTACGTACACGAATGCCATTTTCATGTTTCCAATTAGTTAGAGCATTTTGTGAACCTTGAAATGTGCATGTGGTCCACCGGGTTTAGATTCCCACTTGTAATTATTCTGAAGTGTTCTTCTTTTCTCGGTGTGTTTAATACTACTTTTCCTATCTTGCACTGATGTAGGGGTCGATTTTTACTATCACTGTACCTGACTACATGGCATACATTGGTACAAACCCATTGCGGACGGGGGATAGATTCGCCTGCCCAGTCTCCAGGGTGGGTTTTATTTCAGAGCGAGCCAGCTTCACGCAACGTACCTTGACTTTTCCCACTCTGTTTTAGTTGCTCATTGTAAAGCTAGTCATTTTTGTTATAATTTATGTGTGTTTTAATGTATTTAGAGATTTATATCTCATATCAACGGCTCTATCAGTACTTCATTTGACTAAAATTGTAGTGTAGGATCCATATCAGCTCATTATTTTCTCAGTGTGATAGAAGTATTGCTGTTTTAGAGGAGGACAAAAAGCA
>NW_028234411.1:15377071-15379571 GCF_977035675.1 Penaeus japonicus
TGCCTTGAGCTTCTGCAAAGGCTCAGTGCAATACTCACCGGTAACATTAGGGGAGCATATACATTTGAAACCGCCATAGAAGTTGAGACAAGTGCCACTGTTTTGACAAGGATTGTGCGTACATTCATCAATGTCTAATTGACACATTGCCCCGGTAAAATGTTGACATTTACATATTGGGCCATCAGCACCTTCCTCGCACCGCCCACCATTCTGACACGGGTTGGGGTTACAGTGCACACCATATTCACAACGCTTGCCACTTAACTTTGATGGACATCGACACTTATATGAGTGCGCAACTACGACACATTTACCTCCGTTAAGGCAAGGTGAGGAGGAGCATGGAGCTGTGTCCACTTGGCATTGCACTCCAGAAAACCGCAGGGGACAGGTGCACTTGTAGCTACTGCCACTTTCTACACATGTTCCTCCATTAAGGCAAGGATGAGAACCACATACGCCAGCAGCAGCCAGATTTTCTGGGCACTGAAGCTCTACGTTAGCAAGTCTCTTGAGTACTGCACCACCCGATGAAGATGCCGTCATGGCTACAGGAAGTTCTACTTGGTCAATATTAACTTGGTCAAGACATCCTGCGAAGCCTAGGCTGCTATGATAAGAAGACATACTGCTGCTGCGGTCTCTGCTTATGGTGGCACCCAGAAAAATAAAGTCTGAATCAACGTTGAGTATATCATTATCTCCCGGCGCAGCACCAGAACTAATGTCGCCGTCTACACTTAAGGTCGATATTGTCCCTTCTCTGGTCAGATTGATAAAGTGCCACTTGTCATCATCAACCCTAACTGCAGATACTCTCACCAACCCCTCACCACTTCCACAGTCCCACCGATACTGAATGTGTCCACTTGCCACTTCCAATATGCTGAAGTCAATGTCGCCGGCAGTAAAAACTATTGTTCCTACTGGATGTCTGGTCCGTAAGAAGAGACTAAGTGTCAACGAACTGCTTTCTGCTTGACGTGCTACACTATATTGTGCGTAACTCTTACCTTTGAACGACAGTGGTCTGAGTGGGTAATGGCATGCTGGGCTTAAGCACTTTGTGAGATCTATTTGGCACTGTGGACCTGCACGTTCAGCAGGACACTGGCAAGTGTAGCCTCTTGGACCTGTATCAATAGGCTTGCACACTTCATACTCAGCACACGGACGATGTCCACACGCATTTATTAAGTCTTGACACTGACTACCACCATATCCCTGCTCGCATATGCAGCCTGACACATGGGAAAATTTTGGTGCAACTAAACTTGCCAGTTGGGTATTGAATGGTACAGACACATCATCATTAATTTCAACAATATCGATGCAAGAACCATGATTCATGCACATTGATTCTCCCTTGCAAATGGAATCCATCATCGCTAATAGTGGAAGGTTCAATTTCTTTTGTATTTCTTTCTCTTTGATCTTCAATTGTTCAAGTAATTGTTCTCTAGAAAAGTAAGAACCGTCAGATTTTTCAACCACTACCAACACATCTAAATATCTTTGTATTTCTCTCTTCCTTCTTTGTTCCATATGTTCTTCTTTGTGGTGAGAATGTGAAACTGTTGGCTGAATACTGATGAGAATAACTGATTCTTCTTTAACAGCAAGCTCAGATTTAATAGCCCTGATGAATGCCTTCTGATACCGCGAGAGAAATTCGTCAGGTGAGACAGGGCCAATCCTGATGATGGCCGAGTTTTCGATCATGTCCTCTGTGATGACAGTTACATCCACTCTGGCCACAACATCTCGCTCGTACTTGCCGTCTGACACGCTTATATTCACTGTGTAGGAACCGGGGTCCAGAGGGGTTAACGCCACCAAAGTTCCATCCTGACTGTCGATATCAAAATATTTGACAGTTTTTGTGTAAGGGACAATGGCGTAGACTAAGGTATCATAAGGATCTTGGTCAATTGCTGTTATTCGTCCGATTATTCCGCCAGGGAAGGCGTTCCGGTAGTTGATGACGGCGGCTTGCAGGGGGAACAGGGTCGGTGGGTAGCGCGATTCCTCCACCACCATGACCTTGACTTGAGTGTTGGCGTAGAGTGGCGGAGACCCGCTGTCCCAAACTCGTACATCCATCATGTATTCATTTTGTACCTAAAATAGTAAGAGATAATAAAGCTATACACAGATTAATAAACATACACACTCACACGTACACGCACACGCACACACATACACACAAACATACACACATATATATATATATATATATTTATAATTTTTTTTAAGATTATATATATATATAAAATATATTTTTTTTTTTTTTTTTTTTTACTTTTTTTTTTATTGTATGTATATATATATAGTATATATATACATTTATATCGTACTCGACATATCCGTCTATTTTATATGATATAATATATATATATATATATATATAATTTAAATCTAATATATGTAATATATAATTATATATATATATATATATATATTTCTATACAAATATATTGTCGAGTATATATATACA
>NW_028234411.1:15394571-15402071 GCF_977035675.1 Penaeus japonicus
ATCTAGTCTTGTTAAGGAATGAAGAATAGGAGCCAACCAATATTTAGGAGTGATATTATAGACAGGGATGGATTGGCCCCGAGACAGACAGAGGAGCTGTTTGGTGAAAAGTGTTCACGGCGCTTGAATGGAACTCCCGTGATTGTACTTCACGTTTATTCAATTCCAAGACATGTGGCTTCCACGACGCACCAATCGATATATTTCACCCTCAAAATATAGAGATCTGATTAGGAATAGCTACGGCTAAACGCAGTTTGATTAAGAATATTTGTAAATAGAAGAAAAAGTGTCGGAGATATGATAGAACCCTGAGGAATGCCAGTAGAAACTGAGAAAGGGGTACATGTTATGCATTCAAACAAGGCTGAGGTAAAGCCATATGTGAGAGGGACACAAATTAGATTACGATTTGGAAGTTTCGCCAACAGGGTCTTGTGCAGACCCTATCGAAAATCTTGGATTTATCTAAGTTCCTGAGCCAAGTTAGGGAGATGAGACCAAAATGGCAATAATAAAGAAAGGAACTGATGATAATGCAGAATGTTCATGGAGTAATTGCCTGTAAACAAATATGCTGAACGAAGAGATACGTTCATGTGAAGGGATGGTAAGAAAGAGGCAAAAATGACAACAAGCACAGGCGTCAGCTCAAATGGAAATTACTTAGTTCTGTGTTTTTCATTTCTACAGAAAGTAGAACAAGACGGGACTTGCGATGAAATAATGGGGGTAGGCATTTGCTATATGAGAGACAAATTATAAAAAGGTCGAGCTATATGAGAACCGAGAACAAACTCTTTTACTCTGAACAACCAGGGTAAAAGAGAGGAGGAAAGTTGGAATTGCAAAAGTTGTGGAGGATGTTTTTGGCTTAGCTTCAGAGCGCATTGTTAAAAGATGCAGTCACACTATAGTATTCCAATATTCAAAACGAATGCATATGAGCAAGTCGATCAACAGTTAACGATAACTCAATGCACTGAACACTTTTACTCACCAGAAAACTTATGAATACAGATCTATGATAAAAATGTTCCACTTCATAATCATGCAGACCAACATCTAGCTATGAAAGTAAACACGTTTAGATGTTGGTTATTGAATTGTGGTAGTCATACAAAAATGATAAAACGATGATAGTTGTAAGTGGGATCAATGATCCGCATGCCTGCCTCTCCTCTTTCCCGCAATGCACTCTCAGTTGCAATACGTAATCGGTATCAGTGCTCCGTACATCTAGCGATGACGGAGGGAATACTCTGATAAGAGAATTCAACCGCATTAAAGCAGCGGGTCAATCACTAGCAAACGCTAGTTACTGACTCAAACAGAAAGTCAAACAAAATTTCACTTTTCGTTGTCCTCTTCGATCCATCACTCGATTCTTATTCTCAAGGTATCCACTCAAGTGTCACTTTCATGTATTCTACTACACAAAATTTCAAAAGCTGCGTTTGTAAACTCAGATATATATATATATATATATATATATATATATATATATATATATATATATATATATATATATATATACATATATATATGTATATGTATGTATATATATGTATATATATACATCCACACATGCATACATACATACATACATATGTGTATATATATTTATATATATATATATATATATATATATATATATATATATATATATACATATATATGTATATATATATATAGAGAGAGAGAGAGAGATGGATAGATAGAAGGTTCAGTTCAGTTCAGAGAGATTTACGAAGACATCGCTTCGCCCGGGCTATATGCCCGACCTAGAATATATATATATGTGTATGTATATATATATATATATATATATATATATATATATATATATATATATATGTATATATATATATATATATATATATATATATATATACATAAATACACATAAACATAAATACACATGCATACAAATACACAAACATATCTGTGAGTCTATACCCATGCGTATCTATATGCATAAATGACTTTACATCTCTTTTATTCATATACCAAAATATGTCTCAATTTTTCCTCATTTCTGGTCTGTTACATTTGCATTCCTATAGGCGGTTTCATCTGATCTTTCCAAGAGTCGCGATGCGCACAATACTGGCTCGGGATGGGCTGGCTGAAAATCACCGTGTCGGATATCGTTGGGCAATAAATTCAGTAACATTTTATACAGAGGTATGTATCCTAAATAGGCTGATTTGCACTAATGTTATGCAGTGCAACCATACAAAACACAAGCTTGCATCAAATATGAATGAACACAAACAAACAACAGGCTTTAAATAATCGTTCACTCCCATTCACTTATTCAAAAAAGACATCTGGTTGTATAAATTCAATAAAATGGTTTACTGCATGCAAATCACATTTGGGATAGCCAAAATAACATGAAATAGTGTTAAATTGAGGCAGATTTAAGTCCACAAAACAGAGGCTGGAAAGTGAGAATATACATACAAGTTGCCAGTGTTGGCTATGATCAAATTAATATTATTTCGAATACTAACAATTTGTAATTTGTTATGTAGTAAATCATAAAATTTTCTTCTATTGGAACTTATACTACCAGATGTCTTTTTCATAATTGACATGGAAATCATGATTATTTTATTCCGTTGTTCCTTAACATGCGATTGGACAAGAGTCTTTTTGTTGCAAAGTTGTTTTGTGTGCTTGCATTGCATAATATATGTGGAAATTGGTAGTGCAATGTGTAAGGGTCATTTGGACATCTACACATTCAAATATTTGACTGGTTGAATTGCTCGAATATTTATTACAAATAACTAATTTTAAGTTGATTTTCAGCCAATCGCCAGCCAGTAATGTGATATTTTGTGGACAGATAAGAAAATATGGGCTAGGATGTGGTTTACGCAGAGCCTTCTCTTATTAGCTCATATTACACACACGCACGCACATACTTACATACACACACACAGAGACACATGCACACACTGTAACACATTAACCCTTAACCTATGACAGGGGCGGAGGCTTGAAAGCTCCCAAGTAGAGAGGAAATCAAAGTTTTCCATTTTAAGAATCTCTTATATGCATTGGTAGCTATGAGTATGAGAATGCCAATTATGTAATTCAGAGAGAAATTGAAATTGCCGTTTGCCCAATAAGTAGCTTCCAATATTAGGGCAAGCACTGCCAGGCTCACACTCAAATGTACCGAATCCATCCCGAGCGAACCCGCGTCAGTGAGTCTCCGACCGACGACCGACTACCACAGGGTGCTCGTGACTCCTCCGTCGAGCTTCTCTCCCCGTGTCTCCAGTCTCTTACTTAGCTAATGCACTGAAGTACTGCGGGACCCTGCGTGGCATTGGTTTCTTTTTTTTATTGTTGTTTGTTGACATGTTGTTCTGCGGGATTCGCGATGTGTCTGAAGCTCCTACGGTTTATGATATATGCATGCAGCCGCCTCGTTTCGTAAATCCAAAGGTTTTGAAAATGATGATACATTTACTGTCAAAGTTTTTTTTTTCGATAGATGAACGGATTGCTTTAATGGTAATTTTAGCCAATATATATATATATATATATATATATATATATATATATATATATATATTTATTTTTTTTTTTTTTTTTTTTTTTTTTTTTTTTTTTTTTTTTTTTTTTTTTTTACAGCGCCAGCTATATCACTTATACTGAGTTTGTCATTTGAAATCAACTCACAAAACTTTTCGTAACAGTACATTCATGGGAACGAAGAAGGTAGAGAACCGAGTCTGTCTTCCTCGCGGGGCGGTTTACCCTTCGGAGTTGATATGGAAGGAGGCAAGTCATTTGCTCGCTGACTTGTTGCGTAACTTTCGCCTTTGTATTTCTCCGCCTTTAAGTTTAGTGATTTCTCCGAATGATGAAATATTGTTTATTTCACTAGAAAAACAGAGCACATGAGAGAACAAAGAAACATATAGAATATATATTTGTTATTTGTAGTCTAATCCTTCCGCATATGAGCAGGTGAGTAAAGTAAAAAGGAGCAGTCGGGTTTATTCATGATGTTTTACATTCCCTGCTTAGTGATATGTATTTGAAGTAGCAAGAGAGAGAGAGAGAGAGAGAGAGAGAGAGAGAGAGAGAGAGAGAGAGAGAGAGAGAGAGAGAGAGAGAGAGAGAGAGATAGAGAATTCTCATTCTAATATAGTAATAAAGAGGATAATAACAATGATAACAGTGACAATGATAATGTTAATGGGAACAATAATAACGAGGATAATTGATATAAAAAGGGTGATACTATTTATCATGATATAAAAGTAAAATTATATCTATTATTATCATTTTATCATCCTCATTAAAATTATCATTATCACTACTTAAAATAACATCATTGTTAGTATCATTATCATCATCGGGTCAGTTGAGGTCAAGAGGTGTTTGCTTGACATTGATTGTTGATGTCAAGCCATCCGCAAATATCATTCCTTTCTAACTCATCATGCCTTTGTATGCCTTTAGTCATGTTTCTTTTATTGTCAATGAATTATCTATTCTGGTTACTGAAACAATATTGGTGCTGGAATTTTAAACCCGTGTTGTTGATTATGTTGCGAGCTTTGAGACGGGAGGCGAATGTGCGGAGAGCGAAGAGTTCGCCTCGTCAGAATAAGGAGATGGGAGTATCACCCTTGCCCGAGATCCAGAACGGAATTCGTCCGGGCACTAAGAGTAAGTAGAAGAAATATAAAGGCTTCGATGTAAAATTATATTTCCTATAAGTGTCTGAGGTCTTATTTGTATTTTATGTTTTACTGAAATGAAAGCATATTGCAACAGAAATAAGTTCATCTGCCTGAAAAGTTAAGAAACTTTCAAGGTGAATAGTCTGATAAAGCGAGCGAATTTCAGTCCCGCGGTCCAACGAGTAAACAAGCAAATGAATTGCCGACTTTCTTATCAGACCCAAACTCTGCGATAAGACACACTCAGTTCTCTACCGTCTTCGTTTCCACGAATGTACTGCCACGAAAGGTTTTATAAACAGTTTCCAAAAGACAAACACAGTTTATACGTAATAAGTGGCGATGTAAATTTATCTCTTTTATTCCATGTTCATTTTCTGTTGATTTAATATTTCCTTATGAGCAATACGTTCATTTTTGTGACAACAATGTGGCACTGATTGTAGCTGCCTTTCCAAAAGTTTGAGATTTATGTAACTTAGGTGAGGCTGCATATGGTAAACCGCGGGGGCTTCTGTCCCATCAACGCGAATCCCGCTGTACAACTCGTCAAACAACCAAATGACTCAGCGGGGGCCATATCATGCCCGTGCATAGGGAAGGTCAATATCATGAGAGCAACAGCGGCCACTTGTCTTGCGATGAATGAAAACATTTCTAACATAATGAAACGTAAGGTGCGAAAAAGACAGACAATCATTCAGGCCTGCACACACAGAGAAGGAATCAAGGCGCAGTGACATGAACCAATAAATATAACACCGGTGTGGATGGGAAAAGGCAAAAACAAAAATTGGTTAATCCGTAGTCTACGGCAAAAAAAAAAAAATAATAATAAATAAAATAAAATAAAAAATAAAAAAAATAAATAAAATAAGCCGAGTCGTAAGCTAATAGTTAATAAGTCATAACTGTTTTTGCATACCATGAGTTAGTGTAAGTACATTTGTAAGCACATTAGTGGGACTCAAAAGTTTGGAGTGGAGAACTTTGATCAGACCTTCGACTACCAAATATTCTGATGGCAATGTCAGTTACATATAGTGCAACCTCCCGAGGCACAATAATCTATCATTACTGCCATATATGTGCATAAGCAAGTGCATTCGTACGACTCACTCAGACCACACTCACATGTTCACATATTAAATCACCACGTACATTACCAGATTGCATTGCCCGCGGCCTGTTAAGCGTAGAAGGAGCCACTTACGATATGGCTGATCAATATATAGAAACCCCAGCTCCCGTCCCGTTTTTTTTTTTCTTTCGTTCTTTCTTTCTTTCTTTCTTTCTTTGAATGTGGGTTGTTTGTGTTGTTTTTCCTCCTTATGTTCTTGCCTCTGTTGCCACGAGCAGTGCGAGCCCACCCAGTATTGCAGGTGTAAATGAGCTGTTCGGTGATTTGCTACTGTGACACTAAGCACTCGGATCTCGCAGCCACTACTATAGTCCCGCGCCTCACATATACATTTATTTTATGACCATCTCTTTGTTCGATCTACATTCTCTGCCTCCCGTGTAATGTTGTAAGAGCACAATAGGTTTAGCTATTTATCTGCACCAGTTTGTCACTCGCTAAATTCGCATGGCTCGACTCGGAGCGAGTCCAATGAAGGCCGGGGCAGTGTAAAATCAATATCATAATTGCATTATATGGGTACTTTTGTAAGCGTATTCGTAGTATTCTAAAGTTTGCTGTGGATATATTGCATGTAGTGCAACCTCCTCATATTACGATCCATGTATTGTGTACCATAGTTAATACCAAGTTACCTTTACAAGTCCTACTTATCATGTGACAAAACCTTGTAAAGTAGCACAGCAGAGAACATAACATGAAGTGATCAGGCCGTCATTTCAACCTCGGTTTCAACCAGGTCATTCAAGCGCTGGCTCTTCGGCCGAGAGGACGTTCTCGTCTCGCGCTCTCAAGCGCCTTTTAGAAGAGTGTTTAGCTGCTGTCGCCTCCAGCTGTACGAGTCGGTTTCTCCATTATGAACCCGAATGAAAGACGCTTCCCATAGAGAACGATAAAGCAGATGGCATAGTAATGGCACGAGGCTATGGAAGATGAGCTAATGGAATATCGATGGACCAGAGGTACTCACTATAAGGGAGTAGTAGTCTTTGCTTTCACGATCCATCATGGTTGCTGTCGTGACGTGACCGCTCTGCTGGTCTATGCTGAAGTCTTCAGAACCGTCTCCGATTAGGGTATAGCGGGTCCGTGCAGCTGTGCCTTCGTCAGCATCCCAAGCCAGCACAGAAGCAACGTGAGTTCCCAAATTCACGCCCTCGGAGATTTCGCGTTTGTAGAGGGGTTCCTTGCATATTGGTCCATTATCTGGGGGTATATGAAAAAAAAAACATATATAAAATCAACATTTTACAAGAACAAAAATGGAATATGTTTCTTAATATGAAATGCATACTAAGGATTACTTACCGTTAACGTCTATAACAGTTACGGTCACTGTGGTGTTAGCTGTGAATTTACCATCAGTAGCAGTAATGGTAAGCCTATATTCAGCCTGTCGTTCACGATCTAAAACAGCCGCCACGTATACCTGTGGGTACAGAGAAGCGAAATGTATACTCACAATGGCCTTGAAAATAGCAATAATATACAATGTCAATTTGTCATTTTTTATTTTGTTTTTATCTTATTTATTTATTGTTTTTATTTTTACCTATTCGTCTTTATTTTATATATTTATTTATTTTCGGTGTGTGTGTGTGTGTGTGTGTGTGTGTGTGTGTGTGTGTGTGTGTGTGTGTGTGT
>NW_028234411.1:15459571-15462071 GCF_977035675.1 Penaeus japonicus
TTACCTTTTTCATCGATGGAGAAGTATCCGAGTCCATCCCCAGCTGTGATGGTGTAAGTAAGGGAACTGGAATCCGGGTCCCTTGCCGTTATAGTGGTCACAATGGCTCCTGGCGCCAAATTCTCCCTCACCCAGCCTCGTTCAACTCTTTTGGAAAACCTTGGAGGTCCTAAATTTTCATCTACGTCATGTATGCGGATCAGTAGAATGGCATGAGTTTCCAGGGAAGGAACCCCACTATCTTGTGCTCGGACTGTTATGTTATAAGACTGTTGAGTTTCAAAGTCCAAGGGGCCAGACACTCTTACTACGCCCGTTTCCTTATCTATTCGAAATACGTTACTATGACCACTGATCAGACTGTAGCTGACCATACCACCCAAACTTAGATCTTGATCAGTTGCCTGCAGAGTGGCCACCACAGCTCCCATGGGAAGGTCCTCTGGGACATCGACCACAAGTCTACTGGCCGCATGGAATTCTGGAGCACAATCATTTATGTCCAGAATTGACACGAGAACCCTTGCAAGTGCAGAGCGTGGATTTTCTGGCGAACTGTCCCATGCCCGGACACGAAGATCATATTCACTCCGTTTCTCCCTATCTAATGTACCGGAGACATATACAGTCCCAGTCTCTCGTTCAACTGTGAATTCATTCACGTCTGTTACTAATTCATATGTGACTTTTGCATTTAGTCCATCATCTGCATCCTGAGCACTGAGCTGAGCAACACTGGTGCCATTGCGTGTATTTTCCGGTAAATGGAGGCTATAACTTACACGACTGAACTCTGGTGCATTGTCATTTACATCCGTAACATGGACAGTTAAATTCATAGTAACACTACGATGAGGCACGCCTAAATCATACACTGTGATGTTCAGCACATATTCAGGAGTTCGTTCATGATCCAGTCCTGACCATACCTCTAACACCCCCGACTCCATGCCAATTTTGAACACAGAATCTGTGTCACCTCCAGTTATTGCGTAAACAACACGGCCGTTATAGCCTCGATCATGATCAGTAGCATTTATGGTAAGAATCTCAGTTCCAATGTCTGCATCTTCCTGGATATCAACTGTAACTGGCAATTTCTCAGGCAAGTCAGGTGGGTGGGTGTTGTATCCATACCGTAGTGGCATTAGAGCATAATGTTCTATGGCGGCATTATTGCCTGCTCCAGCTGCTAATACCTCCGACATGTTATTACTAATACCGGTCTCTTGACACTCAACGTGTGAATGTTGGTGAGCTGCTTGGTCTGGTCCCCTCTGGCTGATGACTGCTAAAGTTATACTTGTAGCATCAGACACATGAGAACCATCTGTAGCTGTTACGTTCAGGACAAAAGTTTGTAACCTTTTACTTCTTTTCAAGTCACATGTAAGAGCAAGCATTCCAGAGGAGGCATCTAGACCCCAGCATTCCTCTTCCATGTCCCCTTGCAATTTATATGTGACAACACTGTCGGCATCCAGGTCAAGGGCAGATATTGTGAGAACATTAGTGCCAATTGGCGCATCTGCCGATATCCAGCCCTTACAATCATTTCCCTCAAACTGTGGCCTATTGTCATTGACATCTCGAATTTTTACTTTGACGGTGGTCTCAGTTTCTCTTTTAAAGGGAGTGCCCCAATCTGAAGCTCGAACTTTTATTGTGTAAATCCGTCGCTCAGTTTCATAATCCAAAACAGATGACGTTCTTATCACGCCATCAAATGGGTCGATACTAAAAGGAACTGGATCAAGATTAGCAATACTGTAGGAAATGAATCCATTTTCTCCAGAGTCCTGATCTGTTGCAATAACTCTAGTGACATAGGATCCTCTAGGTTCATTTTCATCAAGTGTAACTTCAGTGTTTGGAGTATTAAATTGTGGTGCATTATCATTGGCATCCAGTACACGTATAATCACCTTCGCAGAAGACTGTTTCCTGCGAGCATTGCTAGCTTGGTCTACGGCAGCTACGGTTACACTGTAGTATGCAGTATCTTCATGATCTAGCCACTCAGCCGTAGTTATCAGGCCAGTTCGTGGATTGATACTAAATTTTTCATCATCATTTCCAGCAACAATTCTAAAGAGAACTCTGCCATTGATACCCTGATCAGTATCAGATGCAGCAACCCGTACTACGGGGGTGTGTGGCGGTGCCTCTTCACTTACTGCTTCCTCATACTGTTCTCGAGCAAACACTGGTGCATGGTCATTCACATCAGCTATGTTAACATGCACACTTTCTCTGGTATGTTGAGATGGTGTACCAGCATCAGTTGCAAGTATAGTTAGGTTATAACCTCCAGGGGCCAGTTCTCGATCTAAAATCTTGAGCACCACCAAGTTATACTCCTTGTTCTTTGAACCTTGTGTTATGCTGAAAAGTCTGGCAGGGTCTCCATTAACAATTTGGACAGAGTCTATCCTACCACTATCTCCTTCATCTTCATCTTCAACATTAATGATCGCATAAATATACGTGTGTGCATGCT
>NW_028234411.1:15474571-15479571 GCF_977035675.1 Penaeus japonicus
ACAATAGTCCAATATTACTCATCAAGAAGAAAGACGGTAGTTTAAGGCTATATCTGAATTTCAGGTTTATAAGCGATGATCGATATCCACTGCCTTATATAGACACTATCCTTTTCTTGACTTCCATCAAGGGCATCATCAAATCCCATACCTGTCACAAAGCAGACATGATGATTTTCTTGACACCAGATGCTCCAGCATCTTTGCACTGTATCATAAACCAATTTCCCACTGAGTTCGAGTATATAGATGCGTGCAGCGGAGGAGCCGCCCCCAGAGACAAGTGCACCAAAGGAGCCGTCCCCAGAGCACTATGATAATTTGAGGGTAGCAGACCCACTGATCAAGAAATTAAGTGTTCTTTAAATCCCAAGAGACGAGTGCACCGAAGGAGCCGCCGCCTGAGACGCGTGCAGCGAAGGAGCTGCTCCCCAGACCCCAGAGACGTGCGCAGCGGAGGAGCCGCCGCCAGAGACGCGTGCAGCGGAGGAGCCGCCGCCAGAGACGTGTGCAGCAGAGGAGCCGCCCCCAGAGACGCGTGCAGTGGAGGAGCCGTGCCCAGAGATGTGTGCAGCGGAGGAGCCGCCCCCAGAGACGCGTGCAGTGGAGGAGCCGTGCCCAGAGATGTGTGCAGCGGAGGAGCCGCCCCCAGAGACGCGTGCAGTGGAGGAGCCGTGCCCAGAGATGTGTGCAGCGGAGAGTGTGCAGCGGAGGAGCCGCCCCCAGAGACGCGTGCAGTGGAGGAGCCGTGCCCAGAGATGTGTGCAGCGGAGGAGCCGCCCCCAGAGACGCGTGCAGTGGAGGAGCCGTGCCCAGAGAGTGTGCAGCGGAGGAGCCGCCCTCAGAGATGCATACAGCGGAGGAGCCGCCCCCAGAGACGAGTGCACTAGAGGAGCCGCCCCCAGAGACAAGTGCACCAAAGGAGCCGTCCCCAGAGATGCGTGCACCGGAGGAGCCGGCATAGGAGGAGCCATCAACAATGGCGCGGATGTCGGGGGAAAATGATGACCTGGCCGAGAGACCGGCAGGTGTTGGACGTCCCCCGAGGAAGCAATGGATGTGGAGTGCCATCCCAAGGAACTGTCGAGGATGAGGTGTCCTTTGGAGGACCCATCAGTTGGGAACAGGTCACCTGAGGAGCTGCTGGCATAGGAGGAGTCATCCCCAGAGAAGATTCTGCCGGTGCAGCTGCCAAGGACGAGGGCCCAGCATATCGTGACGGGCCGTAGACGATACCGCGACCGTCGGAGCAGCGCGGATGACAGACCAGGAGCCACGTCACCACCGTCATCGGGGCTCCGGGGTTGGGATGTGCGCTCGTGTTGGCAGCGCAGTATAGCATAGGCTTGTGTGCATCTCGCAGTTGGGTTCCCTCAGGTCACTCGTAATTGGTCAAGGTCTGGTGTTGAGGAACGGGGATGCTTAGAGCGGGGACAGTGGCCAGCTAGAAAAAGGGCGAATTTGGCAAATTTCGTCAATTGACCCAGCGACCCGGTTTCCGAGTGACCAGCCGTCTCCTCTCCACCATGTGACCTTGTCTTCCTCACTTTATCCTGCTCTGGTAATGTGTCTGTGCCTGTATTCATTGTATTGCTCCCTTGTATGTCTATTTTGGTAATAAACTGCATGTTTTGTCTCTAGTGCTCTTTCTGTCTGACCTGGCTGTACTGATCCTCTCTCTCTTGAAAAACAAACCTGTGACAGTTAGATTAATAGTCGGATTTGCTTTGTGGATAACAGAAGTAAAGTTAGATGGAACCCTAAGGGAAAGGAGGCATTTGAGCTCCTATGAGGGACCCAAAGTTCAGCCAGACTTGATTGTGATTGGGGATCCTACAGCAAATGGATGATGCTTGTCATGTACTATGGCTTTTGACATATTTCAGTCGAATACTGAAGAGACCTGAGCCGAATTATATATAGTACGATCGAACGAGAGGCAATAACAATAGTCTATGAACTGTATGATTGTATGATTATTCAGGGAAATTCTGTGGGAGTCCATTCCGATCATAAGCCTTAGTTGTATTTATTTACAAATGGGGAGGGATCAGACCGAGTGGTTATGGAGCAGATGGCTACAGTTAATTATTATATTCAGGAAGAATAAAAAGAATAACATTGTGGCTGATGCATTATCCCACATAATCGAGGCTGATCAACTCACCCCCAATTTAGTAGTAGGAGTCATTACATGGAGATGGCATGCCTGAGGGGTAGTGCAACAACCTCCTTGTGCAGGGAAATCCTTAGCTAGGTATCAGAGGCTAGTTTACCATGATGTGATAAAGGTAGGTATGCAAGTAATTTACGGAAAGCTCAGGGAGCTCACCCTTTAAATGTAAAATTTCACCTTGTGGAAAAGGCGGCTTTGCCAGGGGGTTCCACAAACGTTTACTTGAAGACATATGAGGTTAGGTCAGAAGGATATAAGTATAACGTGCATACTTATGACTATGAAATTAAGGCCTATAGGGTAGTCTCCTTATCTCGGGTACCAGAGGGATGAGAGCTACTTAAATGATGCTGGAAAAATTTGCATTCTTAACAAGATTGAAAAATGTATGGAATTTCTGCACTAATTGTGAGGTTTGCCTGTGTTGTAAACCCACGAGTGAAGTGTCAGCTCTATGATTACACTAACTAAAAGTCATGCAGCCCTTTCAGAGTCCACACGGATTTAGTAGGACCTTTTCCACTGGCAGGGTAGTTTAAGGGACCTTTTCACAGTGTTGGATGCAATAACATATCTCAACACAGCCCATTTATAAACGAAGGAGGCATCAGAGGTGTAGAGGACTTTCATCAAGATACTAGTGTTTCATGAAGGGCCCCAGGGACACGTGAGAAATATTGGAAGGGAATTCTTAAACGAACCGTTGAAAGAGTTATGTATAATTGCATCTAGACTGGTATGTCATAACATCTTACTAATTTAGATGACCAATTGAAAAGGGTAAATGGTGCTCTAACAATGATTCTGTGGATCTTAATTTGTGATAATCCAGGCAGTTAGATTGTAATGTAATATCACCGGGTAGTCAATGATTCCCCATTCTCTGTCTTAAAACACCATGACCCAAAGTGGCCATATATTTTACTCATACGACGATTTCATGGTATAACTCGGAAAATTATTAGTAGGGAAGGTGATTGGCTAAATGTTCATACGGAATCAAAGTCTACAGGGTAGGTCAAGTAAAAATATACAGCTTCTGTATGATGGACCTTTAAGAATAATATGCATACTGATGTAATGTGTAAGATACAAAAGCTATCAGATAAGAAAATAAGATCAACGTAGACAGATTGAGATTTGAGATGTCCGTTTGCCTGGGACAGCCTCAAGATGTAAACCGGCTATATCCAGTCCATGATGCAATTGATTCTGAGGAGCAGAGTACAGGTTCTCAGAAAGAAAGTATTATTAAGGTCTGCATCGCAAGATTAATAAGAGATGTTTCAGTGGGAAGACTCTCATGTTATAATTAGGATTATTTTTACATTTTGTCCCTGTGGAGCTTATGCTAGCCTATACTTCCAGAATATTTTGGGAGTAGGGGCTCAGATAGAATAATCTTTAAATATATCTAATGCATAAGTATTCCAAATGTATATATGGATAAAGATAAGCCATATTTGTGGAGCAAATGCTTCGCCGGGCTTATATACACTAATACGAGCCCGCCTGTATCAGCAAGTGCTGACTCGTGAAAGAATGTTCCAACACGTGTTGACTCGATCTGAGCTTGGTCCTTATCCCCCGTGGTGCCCAGCCATGGCAGTAACCGCCAGACTAAAACGTGAATGCCATGCTTAGTACTCTAGCTTCACAGTTACTGCAAGGTGCAGAGATAAACCCTGGACTATTCATAATGTATGACGTCTTTCCAAATAATGTAAAGGTCTTCCTTTGAAGTAAACTATCCGCCGAAACAAAATTACATAAATTCACAAATTAAATTTGAAATAAAAGAGACAACAATCAGGTAAAATTACTTACTCTGTTATTCACCGCTATGAATCACGGAATCACGGAATTAGTTATTTGTTTACAAATTAATAATTCCAGAGAAAATGTATCATCAAATCAACAAGTCTCACTCGGTGCTACACAAGGCTCCATATTAGGCCCAATCTTATTCACATTATTTATTACCATCTTCTTATTCAGTAAGAAAAATTTGAACGACTAAACAGACTCATAGAAGCAGAGTTAATTTGATATATATGATCTGAAGCTGAATCCACTTAAAACACAATTTATTTTTATAGGAAGTCAAAAGAAAATAGCCAGAATTCCTATAGTTAGTTATAGTTATAAAATTCGATGGTTGCTATATCAAATCAAGCACCTTAATAAAAAATCTAGGAGTACACAAAGGCAAACACATTGACAACATTTACAGGAAAGTAATTAATATACCCTAAAACACAAAACAAAAATCCTTGTTGTAACCCTCACTATTATTGACTGCTGCCTAATCAAATGAGGTTAAGCAAACAAAACACATGTACAGAAATACAAAACTACAAACCACTGCAGGGATATCAATTGGAAATGTAAATAAGTTTTACCAGACGCCTCATGCCTGGCCAAACACGTTATTTCAGTCACTTGATATCAATATTTTATCTGTATCTATTACATATGTAATTGATGTTACAAGAAATATTTGTAATTATTGGAATAGATAAGATATTGACCTTAATTCTTTAAAGGGGGATTCCTGCCCCCCTGATCCTATCCTAAAACTGCTGAAAGCTTATCAGGCATCCAAAGAAACACAACAGCAGTTCCTTTAGAGAAGGGTTTAGTTATCGGCAAGCAATGTCAAAGTTGAAGTCGTTTTTAAGGTTTCAAGCACTTCAGGCCATTCATGAACTGGTTTCTCCTGCACTGTTGCTTCAGCAGAGCCAAGATTTGCTTGTTTATTTCCTTAGGTAAGATTCGAGGAGAAGGGTGAAGGATTTTCGATGTTTCCAAAGAAAATATACAT
>NW_028234411.1:15504571-15509571 GCF_977035675.1 Penaeus japonicus
ATGTGTGAAGATATTATAACCTGGATATGCTTAATCTTCACCATCGATGACCTCACCATATAGAATCCAACTCTCTCTCTCTCGTATATGAATACTTATATAAATACTTATATAAATATAAATATATAAATATATAAATACATATATAAATATATATATATATATATATATATATATATACATATATGTATATACATGTATATGTATATGTATATGCATAAACACACATCTATCAATCTATCCATCTATTTCTATCTCTCTCTCTCTATATATATATATATATTTATATATATATCCATATCTATATCTATATATATACAAATATACATACATATGTGTATATAAATGTACACACACACACACACACACACACACACATATATATATATATATATATGTATATATATATATATATATATATATATATATGTATATATGTATCATATATATGTATATATTTATATATATTTATATATATACATATATATATGATATATATGTATATATATGTATGTATGTGTGTGTGTGTGTGTACTAACAAGCGAGTATTAATATCAAATTCAGTTCCATCTCCCTCTCTTCAAATAAGTACAACGCCCTTATAGGGCACAGCGTCCGCTGTAAATTTTAATCGATCCCCATCCCTCCTTCGATTTACATTGTCATCTTCATTCTCTTCAATATCCCACCATCCACATACACACATATATACAAACACAAACACACACATACATATATATATACATACATACACACATACACAAACACACACACATATATATATATATATTTACATATGTATTTATGTGTATTTATATATGTATATATATGTATGTATATATATATATATATATATATATATATATATATGTATACATATATATACATATATATGCATATACATAGATATAACATATACACATATATATGCATATACATAGATATAACATATACATATACATACATATATATATATATATATATATATATATATATATATATATATATATATATATATTGCGCAAGGGCATATGAATAATAGCATCAAATTTCACATTCTTACAAACGCTTTAGCCTCGGACGCAAACGTGAGCGAGTGGGATGGTCCCCCCAAAATTTTCGAATTTCACAGAGAGGGGGGGAGTGGGGATAGCCAGATGGGTATTTTGGATTTGACATCAACATCAGGAAAAGACACTATGAAGTGATGTGCTCACTCCTTTCAGAACATGAAGAGGCCAACACCCGACTGCTCTTGCATGCATAGCATGCCTCTCATGGAATAAATTTTATCCAGTCACCAGACATAGATGCAGTTCTCCCATGTTCTGCACATTTTGAAAGCCTAAAGTGCACAAAAGTACGATATGTCTAACTGGTGTTAAAGACAAAACTAGAAAAATACCGGTACATGCTCTGAAACAGGAACCAGGCCATAAGACACATCACTCCTTGGGAACAAGAAGCACCAGCTGAGGCTGTTCGGAAAACAAAACCTGCATCTTCACCAAGACTGCTTGGTGCTGATCAACAGCATAACTGAATCAAGTGAATAATATATCTATTCCCTATACTCTTCCTCTTGGAGAGCTGGGGCAAAAGCAGATGGTCAGATACTGGTAGTTTTGTCAGAAAGGGTATCCACATCTGACAGTGTACTCCAGCACATATGTAAACTATCGGCCGTAAGTATAGGAGAGAGAATATGCCACCAGCTGATCAACATGTATGGAGAGTTGCTGCCTACAGCCTGTCATCACAATACTCCAGCACAAGGTTGTCTTCTCGAACTAACAGCCTGAACTAACAGTACTCAAATCTCACAAGAAATGTAAACAAAAGCAACCACAGAAAATTACGTTAGATACATTACATGCTATAAGAAATGTAAATATACTCAAAAAAGCTGCCATTGCCCAAACTATTTGAGGAAAAGGGAAGATAATTTCTCCCCCAGGAAAACATGACCCATCTATTTAGCATCAGGCAGGTATAGGAATTGTGAACGACATAGATGAACAATGTGATACACAAAACAGAATATGAGAACACAGGGAAAATCTTAGTGATGAAAAACTAAGGGCCTACAGGACTTTATCAACCCATTGCAGACTGGGATAAATTTTCTTAACTGGTCGACATGGAAAGGCACTAATGCCACCTGTGAGGCACCCCAGATGGATTTTATTTCAGAGAAAAGGGAGCTTCGTCTGGTTCATCGCGACATTTTGCGCTCTCTTTCATTCACGCGTTATAATATTTGTGTTTGTCGTTTGTCGTAACTGTCATTTGACTGTATTTATCAATGTTGTAGTAAAATAAGATTATGGTATAGGGCCTATATTCGCTCATTGTGTTTTTTATATTCATAGACGTATTACAGTTTTCAGGAAGGATTTTTTTATGCATATAATTTCAAAACAAACATGAGAGAAAATAAATGATGTGATAAAACATATCGTTGTATAGGGTCCATATCACATCATTATGTATTTTTATACTCATGGAAGTATTACAGTTTTGTTAGTATTTTTTTACGTATACTTTAGGAAACAAATATTAATGATAATGCGATTGCGATTGTCACAGCACAAAGTAGCCATAATGGCACAGGGCCATACATAGCAGACGCTCCAACGGTCTGATCAACTTCCTCTTCTCGCTCTGCCTACACATCCTGCATCGTCGGTACTTTAGAGCCGGAGGTAGGCCGGCCTCTTGCTGTAGATTGGCGCCCTTCAAGGCTTTCTTTCCTGCTGATGTGGTGCCATCTATGTTAGGGATTTTAAAATAAACTTGTTTTGGTGAATACTACAGCAATTATGATTATTTGCAACTGACATCATCAGTCCCTTACATTGTACACAGCCATCCACTCTCCCCTAATGTCAAATATGCTACGACGTCTATCAATACGTACATTATGTCACCCATTATCAGGGTATAAACTTGTGCTACCCAACTACAACGGGTTAATGGGTATCAGAATCACTGCCCTATTCAGGAAAACAATTAATTAAATACTTTTCAAATTATACCCATGATGAATGCAATTATCAGCTCAGGTCTATTTGTTTTACTGCAAATCATTGATAACAACTCAGCCATGTTTGACTAGATGTTAGACTAGCCTTACTACCTAAGTTATACTGTTATTAATTGAACTTTTGTGTGGAAATATGTGAAGATTGCCTCATAAAAATAATTAATACTTTTATGGAGGTAGAGGAATGGACATAATATTCTGCCCCATTTATGAAATGTCTTCAAATGGAACTATCACACAGCACATTTCCCGCCAGATTTATAACAATACACCCCCTATCTACTCAAACCGTCTTGCTTCTGTGTCTCTCCTGTCACACAGCTGTCATTCGCCTAAATTACTCATATTTCGCTCTTTTGTTATAATAGGCATTTGAAGTTTTGATTCTCCCTGGTTGTTCTTCTGAACTATATTTTTCAATAAAGAAATAAAAAGAAAATGTCAGTCCTTCATTTATATATAGGTCTTTCCATTTGCGTCATATTGTTTATTTGCCCGGTAAATTTCCTATTTCTTTGGATAAAACTGTCATTCTAAATTATACATGGCCACTACTATTTTTCATGTTGGAGCTGGTCATTTATGCAAGGGAAATGACGCACTCTCAACGAATCCGGTTACTCATTTACGGCCATGTATAGACATAACTACATACTTGTTACTGATAGAGCTTACCTTTATACCGCAACATATTTAAACGGGTTAAAAATGCATTGCTCTGCTGAAGTGAGTTATCAATTAGCATTTTCTTACACGTGATCGGCTTCAACACGCCAGTTATCACTTGGCAGCCGGGCGGGAAAGATGAGTTCCAAGGACCTCCAGGTAAGCAACACAAACTTATTAAGATCTTTCAATGCGGGAGAGAGTTCATGTGTGCATCCTTCCTTGTATTCATTGGACTTGCAACAGTCCTCAGTTAACAGTGATTTACACTACGGCGCTACATACACATGACAGAACCTTTATCCCAGAAGGCCCATATTCCATAGCAGCATTATTACTCCTTGAAGAAAAAATAATTTGGATTAGGCTACAGTTTTCATTATAAACAGAAAAGTGCAAATGGAAGAATAGGTAGTTAGACTCCAACACAATTTGTAATGTACAGTACTTAGTTAGTGGCAAATTACCCAACAGACCCCCACTTTAGGGGGCTTGATACCGCTGTGTAGATATTGTCAATCATCAATTTATCATCAGTGTAAAGATGCTCTTAGTCCCCATTCTCGTAGTGGAGCTACATAGTCATGCCCTCGGGTATGCAGTTTTTGTAGCATTTAATTGAATGCAGGTTTTATACATACATACATACATATACACATACATATATATATATATATATATATATATATATATATATATATATATATATACATACATATATATATACTTATATGTTTATATATATATATATATATATATATATATATATATATATATATATATATATATATATATATATACCTATACATACACACACACATATATGTATATATTCATATACAATATATATTAATAAATATATCTATATATTGACAGATTGTGTGTGTGTACATACATATATATACATATATATATATATATATATATATATATATATATATATATATATATACATATATATATGTGTGTGTGTGTGTGTGAGTGTGTGGGTGTGAGTGTGCGTGTGTGTGAATATATAAATATATAAATATGAATATATATATATATATATATATATATATATATATATATATATATATAATGTGTGTGCATGTTGATACATGCGTGTGGGTAGTGGGCGTGTGTGTGTGTGTGTGTGTGTGTGTGTGTGTGTGTGTGTGTGTGTGTGTGTGTGTGTGTGTGTGTGTGTGTGTGTGTGTGTGTGTGTGTGTGTGTGTGTGTGTGTGTGTGTGTGTGTGTATGTGTGCATGTGCATATGCGCATGCGCGCATACTTTCACTAAAAGAAT
>NW_028234411.1:15532071-15544571 GCF_977035675.1 Penaeus japonicus
CTTCTGGGAATACTAGGATACATTGCTTAATGTTCAGTTAAATGACCATGACCTCAGAGGTAAAATCTACAAAAACAAAGTGCTTCTTGAGGTAAGATGAAGGCCATGCTCCCACTCACGAAATTAGATTGCGCATCTTGCTCTTTGAAGTAAGACCATATTGATACTCTCTGTTCCCTTACAATGAATATATGCCTTAGTCTTTGGAGTAAATTCATGAGTGAACACTATTCCTTAAGATGAGATTATAATGAATGTACCCTGGTTCTCGGACTTGCCACCTGTATGTGAGATAATTCAAATCATTTAATCTCCGATTGAAGGTATGAAGTTAGTACCCTGTACTCTCCTCCTTGAGATCAAGCCAATATAATAACGTACATCCTCCTTAACAGAGGCCTTGACATTGTTCCGTAATCCTGCAGAAGAGGTCCGATTTTTGTCTTCACTGTGAGGTCATTGCTCCGTCTTCATTTGAAGTTTCGCTAATTTTGGATACAACTGGTCAGTCTTGCATAAAGTTTACATGAACATATTTTGTCATTATATATATAGCTGCAATTCAACTCACAGTTATTCTTATTCCTAATTCTCTCTCGTATTGACCTTTAACCTGTTGACTTTGATTGCACTGGTGTCACTGCATAGTATACTGATCACTTGTTCCTTTACTTTTTAACGATCTAAGTATCATATTAGTTCAGTTAATCAGACTTGACATTAATGAAACACTGCTGAAACAAGACACATTTCGCAACAGACCCTTGAAGTTCAGACGACTGGTACTGACACACAGTACATCGTCTCTCTATTTATCCAGTGAATTGTGAATATGACTGCGCAACCAGGCGGAACCCAAATGCAATGATAAAACTCAATAACATAGAATCTATCATAAACTTAGAATATATATACAGATTGTACAACTGTTATTTTGATATGATGTGCAGCCCCTTTCTTGGTTCCTTTGGCGCCCATTTATACACTCACTGGTAAGACTATTATCTGTCCGTATGTCAAGGCGGGAGGTGATGGAGATATATATGTGATCTGCGCAAGAAGGGTCAATGGTATTTAGGAGGTGCCAGTGGCTGTGGAAGTAGTAGTCGTAGCGGCCGTACACACAAGTAACATTTCCGGCCACTCAACAGAATTATAACAAACATGAAACAACTATTACAAACTAGAAGGGATAAGGATATCACACAAATATTCTGTCAAATTCTTACACAAAATAACACAGCAAAGTTCACGTTGCCTTTCACAGAAAGGAGCAGTGAATGGGCACAATGTCCCTGTCAGTGCGAGACTTCTGAGCGCGAGACCTGCGTGTTAAAAACCAAATCAAGTTCCTTCGGTGCCATGGCGGACCATCACGTTGAACTCTTGAAGCTACCACAGGTAGAGTCACGGCCACCCGGATTCTGAGGTTTTATGGTCACCTAAACGAGGGAACCTAACACTGGCCTACATCGAAAGATTGTTCTGCCAGTTGACAACTGAGCTATTGACCTACGCTAACTGCAACAATAACCCTGACTGTCAGTATAAATCCAGCTTTATATTAAACCTCAATACTAAACACTCATCAAAATTACAAGCCCAGAAAAATAATGCTAATAATACTGGTGCTGGAAGGGAGGGGAGGAGGAGACACTATGCAGCAAGACTCCGAGGCGGGAGAAGCGTCGGGGATTTTCGAAGCAGGAAGTCACTTGGTTAAAAAGAAGGACAAATGTCGATTTATATTTTACATTATCATAATCCCATGATAGTGACGGAAAGCATCACTGTGTCGAATCATACCATGTGCAGAGGGATATCGCACGCTGTGTAAGTATTCAGTATCTTTTTTCAGTTGCACGACGGTCTAGAGGGAGATGTTATTCCACAGCTAAGGCGTAGTTTCATTCATAGAAAATTATTTCTGAATAAACTGAGTAATCTAATCGACGAAACAAAAATAATTTGTCTTGAATGCTCTTAATGATGTTAATGATGATGATGATAATGATGATGATAATGATAATGATGATAATAATGATCGTGATAATAGTAAAGCCAATAACTATAACAGCACTCATATTAACAATAATAGTAATAGTAATAATAATGATAATCGTAATAGTAATGACAATGATATTAAAATTTATGGAAATAATAATGGTAATATTAATAATGATGAGGATGATAATGATGGTATTAAACAAACAATAGTGATAATGGTAATGATAATGATAATGATAACAAAGATAATGATAATACTGATAATGATAATAACAAAGATGATGATAAATATACTGATGAGGATGAACAATGATCATTATAATGATAGAACTATTGTTAGTCATAATAAGGAAAATGATAACGGTTATCATTGTCGTTATCATTACGAGTTATTCATATTTTCATTATGATCCTCGTTTCTATTTACTTATCTTTTTTTTTTATCAATGCCACTCTTAATTTCAGTCATTTTCATCATTGATCCCATCATAACTACTATTGTTATTATAATTTTCATTATTGTTATTATTATCATTATTATTATATAATTTGTGACCCTATTTATCATTATTGTTATTGTAATCATCATTTTTGTTGTTATTATCATTATTATTATTATCATTAGTATTATCATTACTGTTATCATTGTTGCTATTGTTATTGTTATCATAATAATAATAATAATAATGATAATAATAATAATAAAAATAGTAATAATAATAATTATTATAATGTTAATGATAATAATTATAATAATAACAATAATGATAATAATAATAATGATACCAATAATCATTCTTATTATCATCCTTAGTATTAGTATTATCATAATTGTTGTTGGCATCATCATATTATTACCATCATTATATCATAATTATTTTTATCGTTATTATTAAACTAATCATTTTCACTGTTGCTGATATTGTCATTGATATCGGCATTATTATCACCATTTTGATTATTTTTACAGTTATATCTATTATCAGTATTGTTATTGTGGTTGGTGTTATAATCCTTGTTGCTATAATTCTTTTCATTATTGTTATATTCAGTATCATCTTTATGATAATTATCATTATCATTATTATTATTGGTGTTATTATCCTGATCATTATTGATATTATCGCTATCAGTATTACTATAATCATCATTATTATTATTTTCTTTATTTTTGCAGTTGTTGTTCTTAATATTAACATTATTGTTATTATTGTTGATATCATCATTACTATCATTATCATCATTCTTATTATCATTATTATCGTCGTCATTATCATCCATCTTATTATTATTACCATCATCATCATTATTATCATTATCATTTGTTATTAACATTAGTACTATTATTATTATCATTAAATTTTTTATTTATTATCATCATTATTATTATTATTATTATTATTATTATTATCATTATTATTATTATTATCATTATCATTATCAATAGCAATATCATCATAATTTTTGTTATCATCCTTATTATGCTTATTATTATGATTATACGAGTATCCTTTTTATTAGTACCATCATTATCATTTTTATCATAACTGTTATTATGCCATTATTATTATTATTATCATTATTACTATTACCATTATCATTATTATTATTATCATTATCATTATTATTATTACTATTATTATTATTATTATCATTATTATTATTATCATTATTATCATTATCATTATCATTATTATCATTATTATAATTTTCATAATTATTGTTATTTTTATTGATTTTATCATTACTTTTATTATTATAGATGTTATCATCATCATCCTTATTATCATCAATGTTGTTGTGATTATTACCGTTACCATTATCATCATTATCATCAATACATTTGTTATCAGTATCATCATAATTATTTTCATGATCATTATTTTCATTATTCCTATTATTAATACTACTGTTGTCATTATTATCATCATTATCATTATCAGTATTATCATAATGACTAATATCATCATCATTATCATTACTATAACAATTATTATCATTATAATATTTTTTTTGTAATGATAATGATAAAGATAATCACCATTACCATCCTTATCATTATCATTGTCATTACTATTATCATTACCATGATTATTTCATAATCATAATCAATATTAATATTATCATTATCGATATCATCATTTTCACCATCATCATAATTATCAATGTTATTGTTATCATTATCTTAATTATTATCATTATTGAAAGTATGATTATTGTTGTTGGTGGTGTTGTTATTATTATCATTATCATCATTGCCATCATTATCATTATTACCATTAGCATTATTATTATTATTACATTATCATCAACACCATTACTATCATTATCATCCTTATCATTATTATTATCACTATCATTATAATCATTATCATCATCGTTATTATTATAATCAATATCATCATTATCATCATCAGTTAGCATTAGTAATTTTGTCATTGGAAATGGTCTTATCAGTATAATTGCTATTGATGATAATGAATGATTATTGATACTTTTCCTGTATTCTAAAACAGCTGTCAACATCATGGTGGCGAATATCATCATAGTTATTTTCATCTTCATAGTACTATCTTTATGAACTGTATTATTATCATTATATCTCTAATCCTTAAATTGTTATAGCACTTTTTAGATCATTATCATTTACTGATATTATTATAATCATTATTTTTTGATGTTGCTGAATATCACTTCTATCAGAATTGTCATCACTTTCATTTCTATGATATGAGTGATGCAATTATCATTACTGTATGAGTCGATGTTTTAATAATCACTTACTCTACACTGCAAGGACTAAGGCACCCACACATCACATGGGCTGTTCATATTTTAGATCCCTAATATTTTGCTTAAAGAATTTGTTCCTTGCTCAATAATGTTGATATTCATATTCATATTATCTTTGTTATTATAATTGGTATCTTTATTGACGTTATTATTCGCTACTTACTTTCATTTTTGTTCATATTCATATTGCTGCTGTTATTGTTATCATGTCATTATGATTTTTATCCTCATCTTTATCATCTTCACCCTCATGCTACTATTACTGTTATCATCACTAATTTTCGGCTTCTCTCCCTTGTGATGACGATGATGATGATTATCATTATTTGAAGAAACTGCTATGGATGAGACTGAATGTGGTTATCTTCATCGGAAATACATGGAACGCATGAGATATATTTCTTGCGATCTTAAGGTATTCAGGCGCTCATGCCTTTGTCATCATTATTTCCATCAGCCTCATCATAGGCCTAAGTATTACTATAATTGTTATTATCCTCACCATCATCTTTACGACCATTCCTCATTATTGTTATTTATTATTATCCTTATCACTGTGATTATTATTGTTATTATTGTTATTATTATCATCATTATTGTTATCATCATAATCATTAATATTATTATCATTATCATTATTACATATTATAATCATTATGTTATCATTATTATCATGATCATCTTGACTATTATCATTATCATCAACATTGCCATCCTCATTAGTTTCATTATAAGCATTATCATTATCGTTATTATCATCATTATTATTATCATTATCATTATCATCAATATCATTATCAAACATACCAATAGCAATGTCATTAGTATTAGTGTTATCATCATCATCGCTAATCATCCTTCCTAACATCATCATGATTATGATTATTAATGTCACTAACGGGAACGTTATTATCATTGTTTTTCTTGTTGCAAATACTATTACTTCTCTCATTGCAATTGTTACTACTGTTGGTGAGGATGATGCTAATAATGATATCAATTATCATAATAATATGGTAATAAACTCTAATAATTTAATACAAATAATAATGAGTATAATGATAATGATACCAATAACACTGATAATGTAATAATAAGGATAATAATCATGATAATAATGAAATAATAATGATAATGTTGCTGATAATGATGATAATCATAATAGTAATGATTATAATACTAATGATAATGATAGTGATAATAATGATAATAATGATGGTACTAATAAAGGTAATGATAATAATTGCGATAATGATAAAACTAGTTAGGATGATATAAGTAATAATGATGATGATAATGATTACAACACTAGCAATTATAGGGATAATAATGATAAAACAACAGTAATAACAGCAATACTACCAATAAATATGACAATGATAATTATGTTTAAGATAACAATAATAGTGCTGATTGCAATTATAACAACAACCACAATTATAGGGATAATAAATGTAATGATAATGATAATAATAATGGTAGCAGTAGTAGTAGTAGTAGTAGTAATAATAATAATAATAATAATAATAATAATAATAATAACTTTAATAATGATAATAATGATAATGATGATAATGCTAATAATAATAATAATAATGATGATAATGTTGATGAAAGTAATGATAATAATAATAATAACAATAATAATGAAAATAATGATGATAAAATTAATTATGATAATAATAATCATTCTGACAATGATAATCATAACAATGATCATGATAATGCTAACAGCAACAATAAATGATAATAATGATGATAATGATAATAATAATGATAATGATAATGGTAATAAAAACAATAATAATAATAATAATGATAATAATGATAATGATCATGATAAACATAATAAAGATGATAATGATATTAAAAATAGTAATAATAATGATAATAACAATAAAGGGATAATAACAATGATATTGATAATAGTAATAATGATAATAATGATGGTAATCATAATAGTAATAATGAAAATGATAATACTGATAATGATAACTATGATAATGATAATAACAATGATAATAGTAAGAATAATAGTGATAGTGATAATAGTAATCATCATGGTGACGATGATGATGATAAATAATAATGACAATAATAATAGTACCAGTGATAGCAACAACAGCAGCGGCAATAGTAATAATGATAATGACAAAAACGATGATAATAATGATAATGATGATAATTACAATAATGATAATGAAAATAAGGTTAAAGATCATTATCGTTATTATTGATATTAATATAATCATCATTATTATCATAACTGTTATTATTTGCATTATCATTGCTATCATAATTGCTATTTTAATTATCCTTTTTATTACCATCAATATTAGTTTTACATTTTTTACTATCATTATCATTAACCTCATTATTTATCATTTTTGTTCTCATCATTGTCACTGTGATAATACTGGTTATTGTTACTATTATCAATAATATTATTTTAGGTGTTATTGTCATTATCATTACGATAATTACAGCTTTCATAATCATTATCATATCATTATTATTAATGCTACTGTTATTGTTATATTTATCATTATAGTTGTTGTTATCATTACCATTAGTATAATTTTCGTCAGTATTAGTATTGTTGCTATTATTGTTGTTGTATATATATCATGATGTTACTATTAATATAGTTATTGTTATTATAATTATCGTCATTATCACCATCATCATATTGCTACCATTATGATTATCATCTTCTTTATCAATATCAGTATATTTATTGTCATCATATTAATAATTACTCCCAGGTTTATCATTATCATCCTTACTCTTATTGTTATCACCATTATTGTTGCTGCTGCTGTTATTATTGTTGTTGATATTGTTACCATGTGTTATTATTATTATTCTCATTATTATTCTCATCATCAGTGCTATCATCATTATCACTATTACTGCTACCATTACTATCATCGTCATTTCCACTGCAATTGCTTTCCTTCTGTCCACTCCCATCGTTTTGGAAAGCAGCAACACACTCAATATCATTATATCACAATCTTAGTGGCTTTCAGCTGCATCCATCAGTGATATATTTTTGATAATAAACAATTACAATTACTAATATCACCGATAATATTATCATTATTGCTTTTATTATTGCTAATATTACAACTGCTATTACTATCATGTTTACACTAATGACTGTTATTATCATGATCACCATTATCCTTATCATCAGCATCTTATTTTCATCATGTCTATCGTAAATATGCATTTATCGTAATATTATTTATTTATGAACTTGTGTTTATAGTACCATATTCATTATCATCACTATTATGAATATTTTTGTTATCATCATTACCATTATCATTAATATCATTATAATGATGATGATGATGTTGATGTTCCCTATCCTCATTATGATCATTATTACTGTAATCACCAACATTATTATTGTTATTATTGTTAATATCACTATCCAAATCATCATAATTATTTGAACTGTCACTTTTTTAGCATTATCACCATCATTATTATTATGTTTATGTTGTTATCATTGTTATTCGGATTGCCATTATCATTATTAACACAATCATTTCTTGGTTTAGTTATACTCATCACTGCAGATCAAGAAGTCATCATAATTGTCATTAATGGTAGTTGAAAGACCGGTAATATAACACAATGGTAAGAATGAGTATCATCATTATCATCGATCACTGTAATTATCCTCATATCAGTATAACTAACAATGCCATGCACATTCTTACGATTGTTAGCCTTAGCATTATCATAACTGCTTTTAACACCAACATCTCCATAAGTCGCAGCATAAGCATCCGAATGACCTGTTACCATCCTCCCGCCCATGGCTTCCCTCACGCTACTCGTATACTTTCGAGAAAGGCAAGGGGAGGCGCCCAAACCCCGCGTCTCGGCACACACCGCTGGTTTTACTCTTGCAAGGCGTATCTTCATTGTGAATGTAATGATAATAATGATGAAGATTACTTTTAGTTTTCATAGAATTGTCAAAGATAAAGATCGAAGTAAAAATAACTTCTGTGATGCAAGTTGATACTACTACTACTAATAATATATGATTTGAAATATGACGATAATGAAAATCATGATAATGATGGTAAAGATAATAACAACACACCGCCTCTAACAACAAAAACAGCAATAACAATAATGATAATGATTATAATGATTATGATAATAATAATAATCCCAATAATGATGATAATCTTAATAATAATGATGATAACAAAAAGGATAATGATGATGATATCACTACCATTATCGTTATTATCATAATTATCTTTATTTTCATTATACCAATAACGATTTGAATAATAGTAAAAACAGCAAGAAGAAGAAGAAGAGCAGAACCAACAGTAAAAAGGATAACAATATAATAGTAATAATATTGATGATAACAATATGGTGATAATGATCATAATCAATATTAATGCAAATAATAATAATTATGATAACAAAACTAACTTCATCAATAACAATGATAGTAATAATGATAATGATAACAAAAATGTAATGAATGATAATCATAATAATGATGATATCATCATTATTAGTGTTATTATCATCATTATCATTATATTGCTATTGTCCTTATTATAATTTTTTATTACTATCATTATCATTATTGTCACTACTATCATTAGTATTATCATTATTATTATTATCATTATTATCATTACTATTATCATTATTGTTACTATTATCATATATTTTTTAAATTATCATTTCTGTTTTCCTAACATTGTATTATCATCATCATTATCATAATTATCATCGTTACTATCATAATCTTCATTATCATCATTATCATTACAATCATCATTCTTCTTACCATCAATACTATCATTAAAATGCTCATTATCCTCATCAGAATGAGGATATAATTTCTATTAACATCCTCATTACCATCAGTAGTGATAATCATAGTACTAAGTTATCATTATTGATATTATTATCAATGTAATTTTCAGCTCATATTATCATCCTTATTATCATCTTTATGTGTTCTTCTTTATCGTTATTATCATTATCACTTCAATTATCATCGTTATCATCATTATTATTTTTATTATCAATATTATAAAAAAATATTATTATCATTATAATCATTACCATTATCATTAATAATCATTATCTTGGTATTATCACTATCATTACTATCGTTATTACTATCATCATTACCTTTATCATTATCATCATCGTTTTATTATCGTCATTATCATTGTTCTTGCCACTTCATATTTATTACAATGATGATCATGATATCCATAAATTTGATCAGTATTTTCATCATCATCATTTTTACTATCATTATGAATGGTTTTATAAATAATATTAACAATAATAATGATAATGATGATTTTAACATTGATAATGATGTTGATAATGATGATAATAACAATGATAATGATGATAATAATGATGTTATGATCATTATCATTTTTGTTTTCATTACCATTGGTATCATTTTTTTATCATAATAATAATAATAATAATAATAATAATAATAATAATAATAATAATAGTAATAATAATAATGATAATAATAACAATAATAATAATAATGATAATTGTTATTATCATTATTATTATTATTATTATTATTATTATTATTATTATTATTATTATTATTATCATTATTATCATTATTATTATCATTACCATTATTATCATTATTAATATTACTATTATCATTATCATTATTATCATTATTATTATTATTATTATCATTATTATCATTATTATTATTATTATTATAATTATCATTATCCTTATTATTATCATTATTATCATTATTGTTATAATTACCAGCATCATTCTTATTATTATCAATATCTTTATCATCATCATTATTATTTTTTTTTATTGTTCTCATCAGTATAATCATCAATATTATCATTATCATCATTATCACTATAGTTGTTATTATTACTCTCATTGTTATTCATATTATTACTATTATTAGTATTATCTTCATTACTTTTATTATCATTACTATCCTCATTTTCATTATTATGACTGTTATTATCCTTTTATCATTATTCTTATCATAATTATCACCATCATCGTCATCATTATTATTATTATCATTATTATTATTATTATTATTATCATTATTATTATTATTATCATTATTCTTATTATCATTATCATTATTATCATTATCATTATTATTATTGTTATTATTATAATTATCATTGTTATTATCATTATTATTATTATCATTATGACAATTTTATTATTATTATTATTATTATTATCATCATTATTATTATTATCATTATTGTTATTATTATTATTATTATTATTGTTATTATTATAATCATTATTATCTTTATCATCGTCAGGATTATCACCATTATCATTATTATCATCATGATTATCATCATCGTTCTGATTATCATTATTATTATATTCATTATTATCATTGTTATTATTATTGTTATTATTGTTATTATTATTACCATTACTAGTATTATTATTAACATTATCATCATTATCATTATCATTATCATTATCAGGATTATCATCATTATTATCATGGTGATTATAATGATCATGATAATAAGACTGGAATAACAAAAACAACAATAATAATGAAAATGATAATAACAACAGTAAAGATAAAGATGAAAATAAGGATGATGAGGATAATAATGATGGTAATAATAATAATGATGATATTGATAATGATAATAGCAACAATACTAATAATGATAATGATAATGATAATAAACATGATAATGATATTAAAAACAATAATAATAGTAATTATGAATATGATAATGACAACAACACTGATGACCATGATGATAACGTCTCTCCATTCAAAATTGATTGCAAGAATGACAAACTCATCAATAAAATCACTGACATCATCAACATGATTCATATTAATAAATAGAACATAATGTCCAATGATAATAACATAAATCATCATTGTTATTATCATTATCATCAACGTTATAATGACAATAACAGTGATGGGGAAAGCAAAAGCAATAATAACATTAGTGGAAATTTCTGTAATAGTAACAGCAGATCTTAACACAGAAAAACAACAATGATAATAACTAAAAATAATAACAAAAACAGTAATGATAATGATAATTATAGAAATAGTAATGATAATGATAATAATAATAATGGTAATAATGATACCATTGATACTAATACTAATACTAATAATGATCATCACCATCATAATCATGATAATTTTAACAATGATAATGATAATAATGATAACCATAATAATAATAGTAATAATAATAATAATAATAATAATAATAATAATAGCAATAATACCAATGATAATATGAGTAAAAATAATGATAAGCGTAATAACAATACCGATATAATTATCATAAATATAGCAATGATAGTATTAATGATAATGATAATAGAAATCATAATTGTAATTATGGTAATGATGATAACAATAACAATAACAATAGTGATAATGATAATAATGATAATACTAATAATAATGATAATGATGATAATAATAGTAATGATAATAATGATAATGATAACAATAAGGGTAATGATAATAATAATGATGATGATGATAATAATAGAACGATAATAATAACAACAGTAATAATGATTATGATAGCAATAATGATAATAATAATAACAAGGATAATAATAATAGTAATGGTGATGACAACCAGAATGACAGTGATAATGGT
>NW_028234411.1:15574571-15577071 GCF_977035675.1 Penaeus japonicus
ATCCTCATTTTTTTTTATAACAGAACAAGTATTTTTGTTTATAGTGAATGATTTATATTGTATATAGTTTTTTTATTTTGTTTTTTTGATATTGAGTTATTGTTAGGTTTTTTATCTTTGTTGGTATGAATGATACATAATGAGTTTTATATACTGACATTCTTATTTATAGTTTTTTAGAGATATTTTTTTTATTTTATATTGATATTATATAGATTTAGTTTTATTTTTATATATATATATATATATATTTACGAATATATTATTGATATATATATATAGATATAGATATATATATTTTTATATATAGTTATATAGTTTATATAAATGTATATATATAATTTGCATCTACACACAATACATACACAAAACACACACCAACATACACATGTATATATGTATTTATATATAAATAGTATATATTATATATAGTTATATATATTTTTATTTAGAGTTATTTACAGTTATTTGTGGGTGTGTGGTGTATATATTTATATACATTTTTATAATATATATTTATATATATTTTTTTATATTTTTTATTTATTTATAGATTTATATTTAGATATATACATTTATATGTGTGTGGTGTGTGGTGCGTTTTGGGGTGTGGGGGTGGGTGTTTAGTTAGTTTAGAGATTTGTGTTATATTTATATAGATTGTTTTATATATTTTTTGATATATTAATTATTTTTTGATATTGATTTATTAGTGTTGATATTTATGTTTATATCAACATACTCACACACGCACACACACTACACACATCACTCACTAACACACACAACTCAGTTTTATTTATATATATTTATATATGATATATATATACATATATATATATAGGATATATATATATGTATGTATAAATATACATCAACATATTAAATATATATTTTTTATACAGAATACATATATATATCATTCTATATATATATATATATATATATATAATTATATATTTAAATGTGTGTCTATATATATATATATATATATTATATATATAGATATATATTATATACGTTTGTAAATATATATATGTATATATTTATATATATATATATATATATATAATATATATAGCTAAAATAATATATATGCATATACATAATAAAGGTATATATCAGATAACACACTTTGCACACACACACACACACATTACACACACACCACACACACACACACATAACACACACCAAAACCACACTCACACACCCTCAACACACATATATAGGTATATATATATATATAGTATATACTATACACCCACACCACCACTTTCGTCTATAGATATATATTAATATATATATACTATAAATACATATATATGTGTGGGTGTTGTGTATATATATATATACATATAATTATATATATTTATATATATATATATATATATATATATATATATATATAATACATACATATTTTTTTATATATATAAATATATATAAACATATATATATACATTATATATAAACACATTATGCATATATATAAACACATATTACATATATAACATATATATGTATATATGTATAATATATATATATTATAGATATATATTTATATACATAATTTACATATATATGTTTATATATGTATATATGTGTGTAGATTTATGTATAAATGTGTTTTTATATATTGATTATATATGTTTATATATATATAAATATATATTAACTTATATATATACTTTTATATAAACACATATATACATTTTTATACTTGAATTATATAGGTTTTTTTGGATATTTATATTTATATATATTTATAGAAGATATATTTTATAATATATATATATATTACATTTGTGTGTGTGTGGGTGTGTGTGTGGTGTGTTGTGTAGTGTGTGTGTCTTATATATATAATTTATATATATATTTATATATATATTATATATTTATTTATTATAAATATTTATAGATATTATATATAATATATATATATTATATTAGACATATTTTTATATATATAGATATATTACATATATATTTTTGTGGTGTTGTGTGTTTATATTTTTATACACTATATATTTATTTATATATATATATATATATATATTTTATATATATTAGATATATATTTATATATATATAATATGTACTTAATTTATGTGTGTGTGTGTGTGTGGTGTGTGTGTGTGTGTGTTTGGTGGCTGTGTGTACTGTGTGTGTGGTTTTGTAAATATAAATAATAATATAATATATATAAAAAAAAAATCTTATATTATAGATATCATATATATAGATAATATATATAAATATATATATATATATTTTTTTATTATATATATATCTATATTATATTATACACACACACACCACACACACACACACTCACACACACACACACACACACACACAACAGACACACATATATATATATATATATATAATATATAAATAGATATATATATATAGATATATATATATATATATAGTATATATACTATATATATATATATATAAAATATTATATAATATATATATTTATTTATATATA
>NW_028234411.1:15627071-15629571 GCF_977035675.1 Penaeus japonicus
TTTCTAGAAAATTATAATTCCTGAAAATTTTCCGCACAAACCTAGGATATTTTTTGTGTGTTGTGTGTAAAATATGTACGTGCAACAAAATATGGGAAAAAATATTAACAAATGGATTGTTGTCCCCTCTTATTTCATTAAATCACACCAAAAATAATAAAATAAATAAATAATAATCAGCTCAAAATTTGTGAAGTAAGAATGTAAACAAGTGAGAATGAGAAAATAGTTGAACAAGAGTTTAAAAATCATTGGCGATAATAATGATAATAATAAAACTGCGATCTTCAGGCGAGAAAAAAGGGTTCATAATAGAAATTTAAAAAGGAATAATCAAAATCGACTCACAGAAGCAACTTTGGAGAATGATGGTTTCCGATCCCCTTTTTATATGAAGTTCATGAATGGTTCATGTTTTTGTTCGATAACGACGAGACTAGCAAACAATTTTCTTCACAGAGACGGGGGTTGGAACATTTCATTCCATTTCCTCGCTCTCGAAATGGGTAGATAGTCCACATTCATCTGTTAGTTGTTCTTAGCAACAATAAAAAGAAAATATTTAATTTTTTAGATGAAATATAGCGTATCCACCTGCTCTTGCTCAGATCATAATTTTTAACAGTAAGGTGGATTTTGTATCATTAATCTCAGAAAGACAGTGGTCTAAACATTTAATATAGCTCTCAAAATTGAGCATTTTCATAAAAATATTTTTTTAAGTGGGATGGAAATGTGGTCACCATTGTATTTTCGAATGTAATGAGACCAATCCCTTTCTAATAGGTCAAAGATGACTTGTCAAATCCTGCACTTCTGGTCGTTCAAGGCCAAAGCCTAACTCAACCCACAAATACACATGCATTGCACCCCCTTTAGAAATTCCACACAGAGCCTGATTCGAACACTATCATTACAAACTAGGTGGGAACTGCACACAGTTTACGAACGATTATTTCACGTTAGTTAAGGTTAATCTTACCGATGATGAAATGAGGCTGTGAGAATAGCAAGGGCGAACCCGACAGTTCATCGAAAGTAAGTTGCTGAGGGGGAGATGAAAGGTGAAGCTTAGTGGAAGAACAAGCAAGGTCCTGTAACTGAGAACCAACCAGCGGTCCCCTCAACCGGCGACTGTACTCGCTCCCCTGTTGCTGTCATTATCTGACGTTTGTTATTATGAACTCATCACGGTGTCAAATGACCAGTTACGCTGGAACTTCGCATATAATTATACTTACAAACACTTTAAACGCACTTTTTTTTGTTCTTTTTGTATCGAGCTTTTGTATTCTAAATGCCTCAATTAAAAAACTGATTAGCTTCATTCATTTGGAGAATTAATTAAGTAATTGATTGAACAGCCTTGGAAGTAGACTTTACAAATTACCTGAATTTATATACTCAGATTTAGATACCTGAAATCTTGTTTTTTCAGTGTTGAAATGTATCCCTTAATATAATGTCTATAGATCTTATTTACAATATTGACTTTACCATTTTATTGTAAAAAAAATCATGATTATCATCGAGATTCTGTCTTCATGCTGGCTTAGATATGGGGGAAATGCATCAATTACACTAAAAATATATCATATTGACATGTCGCTCTCACGTGATTGTGGTCATTACTAAGGACGTTTTGGATGTTCCATAGATTCTATTTCACGCACTCTCTCTCTCTCTCTCTCTTGCTGCCGTGGGCATACACGGTACAGGAGAAAGAAAGTGCCAGGGCCGCTTGGGAGGGTCAGATGCCAGAACTCTTCCAAATCTATGTGGTGGTGTCCATGAGAACTTGAAGCATATATGTCACATTTATGGACGAGGAAGGGTTTTAGCTGTTGTTTTAGCCCGGTAGCTTGTATCATGCGCTGTTAAGTGGCTGGCGACAGGTGATGTATTGTGTGGTCCACTTTCTTGCCTGCTTTCCCTCTTCTCCTAATTCTCAAGAATTTGACTCCTGTAGGATGAGGACTTAAATGAGCGAGCAAGACTTATCAGGATAATTATTCTAGAAGGTAGAGAAATCAGTCCATGGCGTGCCAGGGTCCATTTGCAAGATTATGAAGAACAAATATGCTCTGCCAACCACATGGTAGAGGTTATTGTAATTGTTCTCTCTTTAGTTTTTATGCCTGTACAAAGAACTCCCCTGCCCCCAACTACTGCCATGGTTAACACACACACGTAGGTACATAAAGTAGATATGCTTGGTATAATAGGTGTCTGGAGTGGCGTCTCGTATGTTATTTCGGAATGCATTAGACTTCTATTGATTATATGATTACTTTTCTAGTTATAAGCATTACAATTTACCTCATTGTCATGGATCTGAATATCAAAAGGTCTTTTAGTAGTTTGGAATGAAATTGCTATAAACGCTTTTTATCGGGCAAACGAGATATAAGAAGTTTAAACTAAACTGTGGTCATGTTAATATAGATGTATTTTTGTCATCCTTTGTCTATCAATACCTCTGGCAATGTTGATAGGTAGA
>NW_028234411.1:15672071-15677071 GCF_977035675.1 Penaeus japonicus
TATATATATATATATATATATATATATATATATATAAACACAATGTTGTAAGTTTTATTTTTTTTCAATCTGTCTCTGTAGCGCAAATAATCAAAGCGCCCATCTAGTGACCGCTTGTTGAAATCGTTCCAGTTTATACTACTGCAGCGTATTCTTGAGCGATGGTTTTATTTACATCTTCGTCCGCATACATGAAAGCCCTGTCCATGTTTGCAGTCAGTCATGGCCTCATGTGAACTTTATCACTAATGCGATCCTCTGGATTTTGATTCTCATGCACAAGTATTCCGAGGGCATTTTTCTATTCTTGACGTATTGGATATCGCATCTCTTAGCTTGGACTTGCTTAGGGGTTGATTTTTCTTTTTGAACATTTGAACAAGCTTTCGATATATATTTTTTAGTACTTCGCACGAATCCACGTTTGATAATCTTCTCTGAATTTTTGCATCCTCTGCGAATATACTCAAATAACTCTCTAACTAAAATGATAAACATAACTGGAGCCAATGCTTATCATTGTGGTACTTGTTACTTGTCCTCATGTAGAGTGTTTACCTCTAATGTATATATTTTTTCTTCTTTGATAAAGAAAATCCATTTAAGGAGTTCTCCTTTTACCAAACTTTTCTCCGTTGCAGTATCTCAGCAACGCGTAAAAGCAGAAGAGATTTGTTACAAAGGATCTGCTGAGTTGTGCTGGCGGGCGGGCGGGCGTGCGTGCATGCGCGTATGTGTGTGTGTGTGTGTGTGTGTGTGTGTGTGTGTATGTGTATGTATATGTATATGTATAATATAAATATATATATATATACATATATACATACGTATATGTGTATATATATACATATATATGTAAAGAGAGAGAGAGGTGGGTGTGTTCGTGTGTCGTTGTGTGTGTGTTTATATATATATATATATATATATATAATATATATATATATATATATATATATATATATATATATATATATATATATATATATATATATATATATATATCATATATACGTACACACACACACACACACACCACACACGTATTATATATATATATATATATATATATATATATATATATATATATATATATATATATATTATATATATATATATATATATATATATATATATTTATATGTGTGTGTATGTGTGTGTGTCTGTGTGTGTTTGTGTGTGTGTATGTGTATATATATATATATATATATATATATATATATATATATATATATACATATACACTTACGAGCAACGGTAATCGAAGCAGAGAAAGAGCCACCCGGCTAGCGGCAAGTGTATTATTGGGCCACCTGAATAAACTGCTGCAACACAGAGCGTCTATGTCTTTTCCCCCGGATAGCAACCAAGGCAACTAACCGCTGCAGCTGGTGACAGCTTAAAGGACCCATGTTTTTGCTGATGCCGGGATCATATCTCCAAAGAGGCCACTAAGCCTAACGCCACCATCGGCATCGAGAAAGGAGAAGCCTCGTTCAAGGTGCTGCCTGCCCACCCACACCATCGAGAACAAACTGGCTCTTAACCCATGGCCAGTCTACAGATTATCTATCAGTTGACCACTAAGAACTTTGCCCGCCTGCCCACCCTATTCAGGTACACAACGCCACATAGGCTGATTTTTTGTGTTATGTGTGTGCGCATGATTTTCCTTTCCTAGCCTTAAGCCAATGTGTGAACACATTTACTGTCAGTGCTTTTGTCACTCACACACACATCGAAAGGGAAAGTCCTCAGTTCCCCCTTTCCCTTGGATCCCCGTCACATCCTACCTTGGAAACCCTTGAAAAGGCCTCTTGTTGTTTCCTTCCACTTAATCTCGACAGAAGGCTGAATATCTTGTCTGTCACTATTCTGGGAATGAAATATTTTCATAGGAGTCGTGTTATTTCTTCATTCAAGTACTCAGAACGTGTCAATATATCCCCCTCCCCCTCGTGATTTGACTTCTTATAGAACAACCTTGTAAGTTCTCTTTCTATATATATTTATAATTCGAACAATATATTTTGAAGTTATAATGTTGCTGTTACTCCCCAAGATATTTGTATCGAATGTGAAGTTTGAAGAAATTTTCAAATTTGAATTATCAAAGATTATCGAGCAGTCATCATCTTCAAAACTGTGTGTATATATACATATACATATACATATACATATATATATATATATATATATATATATATATATATATATATATATATATATATATATATGTATGTATATATATATATATATATATATACATACACATATATAGATATAGATATTCATATATATATATATATATATATATATATATATATATATATATTCATCATTCGGACAATATCGCATTTTGAATATGTAAATTCTTAATCATTTTCACTTTCATTCCGAATCAGTGCTGACAGTCAGTGTTGCTTATTCATTTATCGAATTGTATCTCGTTAAAGTGCTCGTTTTTTCTTTTCGATCTTGTGACACTGCATTCATAAAACTTGCATCTGTTACTTAGTTTTATTCTTATCATTTATCCTCACCTTTGAGCAGTTACAAAAAGTGCTATTAAAGACACACAAGGTGGTTCGCGTTGATGCTCCTAGTCATGGTGTGGGGCTTGTAACCCTTTCCTGGCAGTTGGCTCTGGCTGGAGTGGGGATCCCTCTCCCGTTGGGTAGGTCCAGCCCCCGGTCGATTCCCTAGGGGGATGGATGCTGCCCCTGGTCGATTCCTTAAGGGGGTGGATCCCGCCCCTGGTCGATTCCCTTGATGAGACGGGGGGGGGGGTGCAAATGCTGATCAGTAGGTGGGGTCACGTGCCCCACTGGACCTCTCGCCAGGCTTTTTTTTCACCCGCCCACGTGTTCTCCGGCCGCGGCGTCCCTGTAAGCTAGGAGAAGGAGGGCCTGGAGGTTAAGCAATGCTTTGCATGCATAGGCCCTGCGGCTAGCAACACGCTTCTTCACTCTCTTATTCTGGCAAGAATAAGGGGCGACTTGATCCCGGCTTGGTCAGGTTTATTGGCTGGTCTAAGATACGACGGAGGCCCTCTGGCAGAGTGGTCCGAGCGATCTAGCCAATGGATTGATATGAATTGAGCTTTAATCTATTGATTCAATATTGTGCAGCAAGCATGCTGAGATTTCCTGCTTCCTGTATCCCCATCCACCTCGAAGCTGCACCTGGCTCCTCTCTGTGTTTCTTAGCCGGTAGCCCTCGAGCGGTGAAAGTTATCCAAAGTTGGCTGTATCACTATATTTATAGTGAATATAAGCAAAGGTAATGGAGGCAGAGAAAGAGAAAGATGAGTGAGGATGTCTTGAGTCTTATAAACACAAACTGCATGATACTTGTAACAAACACGGCAGAGGCAAACTAATAAATGCTACCTAAGCACCGGTACCATATTTCTCTTGAGTAGGCCATTCGTTTTATATGACGACAGGAGCAATTGGACATGATGTAATATTTCCGAAATGATAATTTTCATTTTACTTACTTCCTCATATATCAAATAATAATGCAGGCAACATATATTTGAGTGTTTTACATTTTAGGATTACTCTAGAATAAGTACGGCAGTGGTGTTCCAGCCGTAAGGCCGGAATAATCAAACCTATTCTAACCCTCACTGTCCCCCTCTAACCCCCTGTAAACACTGATAGCTTTCCCCATAACACTCGTTCGAGAATGTGTACTTTTGTCGAGAAACTGGACACATGAAGAGAGAGAGGGAGGGAGAGAAAGAGAGGTAGTGATAGAGAGAGATAGATAGATAGAGAGAGAGAGAGAGAGTAAATATATTAGCATATTCAGAATGACACCACATGTCCTGCGTATGCGAGTAAGAGAGATAGAAAGAAAGAACAACATACAGTACTCCTGCAGACGCCGTGACCCCATATAGCATTGCTCACGGGGTCTTAAATACACACACAAGCATACGAACACGCAAACGCAAACACACACATCTGTCCACTGGGGCGGGGCGTATGCATGGAGATGTCGTTCAGCTCTTGGGTGCCTCAAATTTCTCGTTTGCCAGGGATACAGGTGTGGCATATCAGAAAGATATAACGCAGTCTCTATCTCCTTTACTTCAAATCGCGCAGTAAAATAAATTATATTTTTTGGAATCTACAGATGAAAATCTATTAGAAGAGCTAGATTACTTATAGGTATTACACTGCTAAACAAGTCATTAATTCGTGAAAGAAGTCTTTGTTGTCTGTTACTAATGCAGCCCATTGTATTAAAGATCCCTTGCTCCTCCAATGGAATTGCTGCAATGATGATGTTGACGCCATCGAAAGGCAATGGAGAAATCTTACATTAGCCAAATGGTCTCATTTTGGAGTGAAATGAATAATTACAAAGATGCATCTGATTGCAATCCAATAAAGAACTAACAAAATTTGCAGACCAGTACTTACTTTGCCTCATTCAAATGCTGAGGTAGAAAAAAAAATTCAGCCAGTGTAGTGTAGTGAAAAATTAACCGAATGGAAACGAAAATGGCAAATGCAATTCCAGCAATTCGTGCAGGACTGAAAAGGCATCAACATTCGTTTTTGATTACGAAATTCCACTGTGTTGCAAGTAGTCTATAGAGTAGATTTTGTCATAAGTGTCTAGTGATTTGCATGAGGAAATGGAGGAGGAGGAGGATGTATCTGACTTGCTCTTTTGTGATTAGCTATATAATATAAATGTTTCTATCAACAGGCAAAGTGAATCTAAAGCTTCTCTCTCTCTATCTATCTATCTATCTATCTATCTGCGTGTGTATTCTCTGGGCTTAATCTAGCGGGTTTAGAGGTTGAATCTGACGGGATTTGAAATTATTCGATGACAACACATAAGCGAACTTAGGACCTTGTGCCTGGCTTCAATGCACTTGCCAGGCAGTGCTTTCATGACAGAAAGTCGTGCCTTAGTTCGGTCAATCAGGTATTGTACTTCGCTGCAAAAGGGGATCATTGGTCTACCTATACCCTCAC
>NW_028234411.1:15689571-15697071 GCF_977035675.1 Penaeus japonicus
ACGTAAATGTTACCTGAAAGCATAATTGAAAAAATCTTTACGACCCTTACTTTCCAAGTTTTCCCTCCTAACTGCTTTAAGTGATGCCACATTCTTTACCTGATTGGTGAGGAACACATTCCGTAATCTGATTGGTTGAGGACCTCTGCTATCGCCCTGTACTTTGCTTTCTCAACACTCTCCCTAACTAGCATCCTGAGGTCCAATTGACGTCGGCTGACATCAGCTGGGGAACGTCCATTTTGCTCATCCGGCCGACTTCGGCCAGACGATGGACCGACGGTTTACTAACCGACTATTTTTAAGTGCGATGTTTCTTATCATGTACCAAAACTTTTCTGGGCAGTTACTGATGGCAGAATAGTTTCAGATGTTTGAAAAAAAACTATGACAGCTCAATTGTATCAGTGCAGGGCACGGAGGTGGTTATGTTGTGCTATGTCCGTCGGACATCATGAAAACTAGCCACATAGTCGGGAACTCCAAAGAAATGGACAATTTGATGCTGAATTCGTTTTTCAAAAAGCCGAAGCTATTCTACCAGCAGTATTAGGCCAGAAAAGTTAGCAAACTGTCGGGTCCATCGTCTGGCCGACGTCGCCAAACGTCAGCCTCGCCCTGTCACCTACTCGATACACTCTCCACAATGGTACAAATCGACGAATCTTGGTCACAAGGACAATTTCAACAATATTGGCGGAAATATTGCTGTAAGTAAAATGAGTGACGGTCGGTAAAAAGTGGAACAAGTAATGTTTTACCAAGGTTCCTATGGAAAAATAAATAAATAAATAAAGGAAAGATGTTAACTATCAAATTTCATAAACAAGTTACATGGCAAAGCCAAATGCTTTAACAAAACAAGTGCAACTATGGTATAGGCTGATGCTGCCAAGGAGTTTACCTAATCATATAGTATAAATGACAATAGCAAAGCATAAACGACGAAAAACTAAATCAATAGGAAGTCATGATCTTCAATTTCAATGGTAGGGGACTATACAATCTACCTTACTCAGTTTGAATATCTTGAGAGTCTTCGTTTTATTCGGCCTTGAAATACAAAATCCGAAGGCTCAGGCGCGTCTGGCAAAGTTGAAATTCCGGCTGCCTCCCGATCACTCACAATTTTCTGTGCTCTGACGTTCGCCCTTGTTGTCACACTCGGATCGCAACTTGCTTTCTCATTGTAACTCGAGTGTTTATCAGTTTTGGAAATAATACGAAAATGAAACAAAATTATGGTTTGTAAATACTGAACTCCTGAGAGAGAAAAAACTAATAGTTCCCCATAACATTACAAACACTCAACAGATGAGAATTCTCTGAAAAGGAAACATTATAGACGAATATATTAATAACCGTAATGACCGTACATTTGAAGCATTAAGAAATACCAACAAATTTACAGCAACACAAAATTTATACATGAGATAACACTGACCATCTTTAATTAAAGGTCAATTTAAAAAATACAAGTGACAAACATCACGCATGGCAGAATACTTTAGAAAAAAAAACTAGTAATTAAATAAAAATAATGGTACTGAACAATCTGATAATGCATTAAACCATCCAAACCATTCTCAGAGCTAAGTGAAAGATCGAAAAGATGTAGAACAGAAGAAATACAGTCTAACTATTCACCTGAAATCTCTTTCTACAAGCAGATGAATTATCATAAAGGGTAAAACCTGAGTCTCACAGATATGTCAGATTATTATTCCAATACTTTCTCATCTGTCAAAAATGAATGCACAAATAAGCCAGCCGACTGATATTAAATTAAGACCAGTCATTGCAATAATAGTTAACACACTTATCCAGAGAGAATTACATAAATAGAAGAAAAGACTACAAGAAGAGAAATGTACTATATATCCATCATATTGAGAAGTTCTCCGAAAGAGAGAAAGATGTTATCCAACTGATATTAAAGAAGAATAGTTTAAAATAATCCCTCAACTACAGGTTCTAGTAGACTACACCACTGATAGGTTATCTGGAAGTGCAGCATCCTTCAGTTGCCATTATTCACAAGAGATAGTGGGAGGGACTGCCATCTTCAAATTGCTGAAGAAGTGTGGTTTTCATGGAAGCAGATGCCATCTTCTTTATGACATCAAGTACAACGAGAGTAAGTATGATTGCATAACTGATGAAGATATATTTTAATTATTCACATGACCATTACAACTCTCTTGTTCAAATATAATATTCAGGAATGATCCAACTCCTTCCCCAGTTTACTACATGCAACTTAAGATAATTTCCAAGAGAAACAGCTGCTCTGATTTATCTAGAATGGGATACTCTAAAACCAGAAATAGACAATATTATTTCAGTACAATTCTTCAATCATGAAATAAAACAAAAAATTATTATAACCATGGCTAATGGGAACATATGCCATGCATGAATGATTTAATGCCATCAAAACCAAGCTAAGTGAGGCTGCTTCACACGACATATTGCAATCTTTTATGCTCTCTTTTATTTACTCATTTTTGCATTGGTCATTACTTTGTGATCTACTGCACTGAGACTTGTGGGACAAAAAGCAATTTAATTTTTCATACCTGTGTACTGTCATAAACAAATATGAAATAAATAACCATCCACAATGAAGGTAAAATAAAGAGATGGGGAAGAGGAAAAAAGTTGTACCACAGCACATGACAGCCTTACTGGTACAAGGGCACATTGTAGACACTGGGCATAGATTGAGTCATCTTCTCATTCTGCCTGCACATCCTTCGTGGCCCACCATCTTACTGTGTCATTGCTCTCTGAAGACAGTGCTTGCTAGAGACTGTGGATGGGTGCAATTCAAGCTTTTCTTTTCTGCTACTGTTAGGAGAAAATGCTGCAATCTGTTTTGGATTTTAAATTAAGTTGAGTTATTTCTCATAGCATAATAAAGAAACATGGTGATCTACTCTCCCCCATCATCAATTATGGCATGACAACTATCTTCATGTATGTCATGACACCTGATGTTAGGTCAAAAACTCACGTCTCCAATGGGTTAACTCTGGCGTTATCATTACTGAAAATTATCGTAGATATAATATGTCAACAGGAGAGTTGTTTCAAAGTACCAACGGTGCTACATGCCCATATTAGTGGAAATCAGAGGAAAAGATGGAAGGAAAACCTATTGATCCAAGAAGTAAAACTGTGCATCATACATGCAAAACATAAGATTAAGAATAAATGAAGATTTGATCCTAATGTTGTGTTTGCAGCCAACTAAAGTACAAATTTCCAGAAAGGATCTAGTAGTAGTTTACCTGCTACAAGAGCCAAATGTATGTGATAGTGGTGATGATGTGATTCTGAAAAATAGTACTTTTGAAGATGATAATGAATGGAAGTAAATGCCAGCCTCTACTGGAGATGGCAAATTCTTTGGAGAAAAGTATTAAAATTATTTTCATTTCACATATTATCATTGATGTGATAATATGTGTCCTCCGCCCCCACAACTACACCGGGTTCCCCCAAACCTGCGTCACCTAAGCGCTCGCCCACAGGAAAACCAAAAAGCAACAAGTTAGACAATGCCAGCGCTGAAGTTTCAACACAGGTTACACCTAAACGAAGCTATGGGGAAAAAAACCGACTCGATCCCAACCGCCACTGGGAAGACACAGCTCATCAGCAGATGCAAGGTGCCTCTGCCCTTCCTACTGCCCCCCCTGCTCCAGTAGTGCCACCAGTGGCCATCAATAATTATGCAGAGATCAGCATAAATACTACTTACAGGAGATTAGTAAGCATGAACAGAATTCCGTTTTTTTTTTTTTTTTTTTCTGCCAAAATGCCGACGAGAGAGGGTTATGTAACCACTGTGCTTTCAAGAAAAGAGAAAAGAAAAGAAAAGTAGAGGATCGCCAAACATCCAAACCGTATGAAGGGCAAGCCGATCGTTCCCGATACAATACTATTCTGTAATATCACCAGTTGCCCACCCCGACACAAAAATAAAGAAGATAGAAGAACTATCTTTCCAGAAAATTTTGAAAATATATCCAGTGTTTATTAAAATAAGCTCACATGACAAAAATGACACATAGAATACTTATACAAATTTCACAGTAACAGTTAGGGGCAATAAGACATTAAAGCCAAACTATTTATAAACTCGGATTGGGCCCGGTTATTTACCCAGACAATGTCAAAGTGTTCCAAAACAGAAACAAGTACAAAAACGATCAGAATGTTTGACCGCGCAAAACCGTCAGCACGGCCAGAGATTAGGTCACAGAACATCTTAATAATAGAACATATTAACGCACAATCTCTCCTCGGTCACCTTGAAGAAATTGTATTGTTAGTAAAGGAGAGAAATGTAGACATACTCTGTGTTAGTGAAACATGGCTCCACCAGGAAATGATAAGTAACTTTATCAACATTCCAAATTATCAAATTAATCGATGTGATGCAGGGCAAGGAGGTGGGGTATGCATATTTGTAAGGGATACCCTTCTGTCAAATATGATATCAACTACAACAGTTAAGATATCTGGGTTGCCGTACAAAGCAACATGCTTCCTTCCTTCATTATTGGCGCCGTCTATAGGCATCCCCATGCACAATCTGAATCTTTTGAATATCTTGAAAAGGTTATTAGAGAAATGTCCCTAAAAAAGAAATCACTTTTTATCTTAGGTGCCTTAAATGATGATTTAAGTAAACCAAATGCTAAGTTAGCAAAGTTAATCAAGAAAAATAAACTAGAACAAGTGATTAATAAACCTACAAGGATCACAGAAAACAACTCGTCTATATTAGATGTAATAATAACGAATAGATTAGATATCATTCTCCATACAGACGTCATTCCATGTCATGTTGCTGATCATGAACTTATCACGATGACGTTGAATATAAAGAAACCAAAGCGACCACCGGTTACAAAAACTTTTCGTGACTTCAATCACCATGACCCTCAGTCATTATGCGAGCTAATCATATCTAAAGAACCAACTCCATTAGATATTTTATCAACAGACAATGCAGACACCCAGGTAACCATCCTTACGGAAGTGATAAAAAGCAGCATAGATGCCTCTGCTCCCTATGTGACAAGAATCGTCAGACGTCCCCCTGCTCCATGGATAAATGATGATATCAAGAGAGCCATTGCCGATAGGAATAATTCCCAACAAGTGCTCAAAGTAAACAGATTTGAGCCCGCCCTTCAGGTAATTTATAAAGTAAAAAAGAAAAATGTTCAGTCATTAATTCAATCGGCAAAGACTAATTATTTCAGAAATAAATTCGCTGAACATAAAAACAATTCTAGTAAAACATGGAAAACTGTTAAAACATTAGTGTCTAACAAACAACACACAGATAATTACACAAATTCTACACATAACCCTGATCATCTTAATAACTTCTTTGCACAATTGGGAAAACTAACTTATGAACAAACAATTGCCTCCACATTACATCAAAACACAGATCAGGCAAGGCTCATAACTGATGTTTTCAGATCATCATTAACACCTCTCTAGTTACTGGTGTTTTTCCGTCGCTTTGGAAACATGGAATTGTAACCCCAATTTTCAAGTCTGGGGAATAGACGACATGAATAATTACCGCCCTACCACAATACTCCCAGTACTATCTAAGGTTCTTGAAAATGCAGTAGCAAATCAATTGATGAATTTCCTGGAAACCAATAACTTATTATCTTTAGAAATAAGTTATCCACTGAAACAGCGTTGTTACAGATTACTGACCAAATTTATAATAACATGGACAACAATAAGGTAAATTTGCTCACTTTGTGCGATCTTTCTAAAGCTTTCGACAGGATAAGGATAAGCCAGATTTGCGGAGCAGATGCTACGCCGGGCTTGTATGCAGTGACGCGAGCCCGCCTGTGCCAGCGTGTGCTGACTCGTGAGAGAATGTGCCAACGAGTGTTGATTCGATCTGAGCTTGGTCCTTATCCAACGCAGTGCCCAGCTACGTCAGTAACCGCCAGTTGACAGTACCACACTCAACAGGAGTACTGACATACTCCTTCTGTTGGTTCCCCTTCTCTCCCCATGTCTTCTTTCTTTTCATATTCTTTCATAGATAAAATTGTGAAAAAAATCGATAAACTTTTTAAATTTTACACTTTGTTACACAGAGTATAAGCAGTATAATGGATTAATATGAAGTACTGTTTATAATACTATTACAGTCTACTACAATAGTAGGAAACACAGTAATACAAGGGCATTAGGAATTCACCCAAAATATTCAAATACATACAAATTCTGCCAGACAGCTTCTTCTAATTCCAAAATCCAATCTCCCCCCCGACACATTCCTCACACAGCAGGATGTTTTCCTTCGATCATCACCTACAGCTCTTGCCTGATGTACCAACTTTGAAGACACTGCTGTCCTTGCTTAACCCATTGCAGACAGAGATAAATTTGCTTGCCCAGCCTCTAGGATAGGTTTTATTTTAGAGAGAGACCGCTTGAAATAATATAATTTGAATCATCCCACTCTCTTTGTCATTCATTGTAAAACTAAAACAGTTTTTGTGTTTTATTTTTTTGTGTTTTATTGAGTTTAGAGACTTATATGTGCCATATGACAGGCTCTATCAGTGCTGCAATTGAATAAAATTGTAGTATATTATCCATATTAGCTCATTATTTTCTTTATACTCAATGTGATAGAAGTATAGCTGTTTTATGGGAGGACAAAAGGCAACTTTATTTTTTTGTATTATTTGTGCTGTCATGAACTAATACGAAACATATAACCCCCTACGATAAAGATAACAAGATGAGGAAGGGAAGAGGAATGAAACCTGTGGTTGTGACTGTGAGTGCCACAGTGAAAGGCATCCATATTGACACAGGAGCACATTTTAGACACTGGGTATGGATTGAGTCACCTTTCACCTTCCTCTTCTCGTTCTGCCTGCACATCCTTCATCGGCGGTACTTTAGAGCAAGGGTTCATCAACTTGGTGTGTGCCATCGCTCTATAGAGACAGTGCTTGCTAGAGACCGTGGATGGGTGCCATTCAAGGCTCTCTCTCCTGCTGGTGCTAGGAAAAAGTGGTGCCATCTAGGTTTTGGACGTTAAGCTAGCACGATATTACGGTAATTATAGTAATTATGACTGCAGTAGCCATCATCACTCATTCCTTTTTCATAGCAAAATAAAATAGCACAGTGATCCAAAATCCCCGAACGTCATGTACGTCATGTACGTCATGTACGTCATGACGCCCGTCGTCAGGCCAAAGCTCCTACGTCATGTATGTCATGACACCCGTAAGCAATGGGTTATTACTGGCCAACAATACATTTTGTAAAACTCAGAAATATCATTCTCCCTCTAAACTGTATGGTTCATTAGGCATCATAAATTACTCTTAACTAAGAAATTAATTCATATTATAAAATATGATTATAATTAGGCCTATTGATTTTTTTTCAAAAAGAACATTTTGGTTTGATTTCATAGCTAAA
>NW_028234411.1:15714571-15717071 GCF_977035675.1 Penaeus japonicus
TGTGTGTGTGTGTGTGTGTGTGTGTGTGTGTGTGTGTGTGTGTGTGTGTGTGTGTGTGTGTGTGTGTGTGTGTGCGCGCGTGCGTGTGCGTCCTCTTATTCGAAGATTCCAAAGAGAGCATGGGGTAAACATGAAAAGATATTACTTAGTTTGAAAGTAATGTGGGGACTAATGAAGTCCATAAAACTTGTTAAAAATTGTTAAAAATATAAAAAGAATGTATCAAGCAATATCTGCAGTAACCAATTCTAAGCCTACTATAACTGACTTTGTGAATGAATTAACCCTTTAACCCATTCACGCCATGACATCCTATCAAGTGGTCGGAAAACATCCCCAGACTTGGATTACATCCTGAGACGTCATGCATTTTCTTGCCGAGTTCCAAGCAGGGCAGTTGTGGCATGATGAAGCGTCAGCAATGGATCACTAGATTGTTCTTAAATATAATCATTTTTTCTTAATTTTTTAGACTCTATTACTTTAGTTTAGATGTTCAAATGTTATAAAATAAGACATGATTAAATTTAAAAAAACATCACAGAAAACTTCGTGATATTGGTGACATCATGGTAATTTTTGCTTGTTGATTGGTTGAATAAAAAGATCTGAGCCAAAAAACTATTATAAAATAAATTGTGACTGACCAAGATATAAAATACAGTAAGAAATTACTAATGTAATACTACATCTACTTTGTCGTTTACCTGTGATATCACGTCACATGATGTCACAAGGTACATGTACATACCCATATGTACATATATGATTATTTACATTGTTCTTTTCATTAAGTTTAAAACGCTTTTTTGTGTCTATTAAGAAAGTGCTTCCACTTTCCATTGGTATTTTCACATAGAAGTGAAGAATATAGGCAAAGTTCAAAAAAATAACACTAGAAAAGCATTGCTGCAACATATTTTTCGACTAAAATAACTAATGGCAATATTTTTATGTGTGTTTATGTTGTAGATGCAGTCACGAAAACCATAAGATAAGGGTGGGTGAAAAACACTCTGAGAGGTTCAGCATGCCCCTGCGCAGTAGGAAAACGCCCCAGCACAAAGCATTGTGCACTTGTTATCTTCCTGACATAAGTGGGAGTAGGTGAAAATACATCCTGTCATGAATGGGTTAAAAGGTTCTACAATGCGGTAAACAATCATTTTTATCTACAATAATTCAATCGCACAAAAAAGTTAGTTATACTTTCAGAATCTACTTGGTCTAAATGTAAATGATCATACAAGGAAAATATCACAATCATTTTGTGGTTTCTTGTGGAATGTTGTTACAAATTGTGCATGACTAAACCTGAGCATGACTAAATTTAGTCACACCTCTTTTAGGGGTTAGATAACTAAAAAATTCCATGAGAAAAAGACATCTTTAACCATTTCATACCTTGGTGAATCCTCTGTTTTCTGGATTACAGGCTGAACTTGAGGAATCTTATCAGGATGGTGTATATTGTTGGAAAAACTTTTAATGTCAACATTTTCTTTAGCTAGACTTTGTGTAGTTAATAACAGCTGGTCAGCACTATTTTTTTTCTTCCTGATTTTTTGCCAAGGTGAATTTTCTGCAAGAAATAAAATTTTTAAGGGAAAGGTACATTCAATAAAAAAAAGTTTCAGTATCATAATTCCACACATGTATATGAATGCATACATACCAGTTGAAATATGATTATGATTTTCAAAATTTCCATCTTTTGGAATAATCAGCTCTGAATGGGATTCATTTTTTTCGAAGTGTGTTGTGATGTTTGCAATGTCCTTAGTGGGACGTTCTTCTAAGTCATCAAAGGTAAGGGCTTCCAATTCTTGTTCTAAGTCTTTTAGAGAATCAGAGTCAGATAATGAGCCCAAGGAAAACTGAGATGATGTTGAAGAATTTCTTGTGCGGGATTCACTCTGACTATTCTTATGTGAACGCTTCTTTTTTCGCGAAGAACCCTGGCCACTGCTCTTACTCTGTCTATCTGTGTTAATGCAGAATGAAATTGTATGTTACCAACTCAAAGTAAAATCAGTGTCACATATATAGCAGGGCCAGTGGCAACTATAGTCTTCTAATATTTAAGCTTGCACACCCATTGCTTGTCTGTGTGTTGGGGGAAGTTATGAATATACCTCGCTTTCAAAGATTTATCAAATTTAGTTATTATCTATGACAAGGATTTGATATTTGGAAAGTATAATAAAATCATAAAAATAATTTCCTCATAATTGTATAAATCAATCTGGTGTTACAAATAAAAATAAATCACTCCTTGTCAACACTTTCAGTTTTGCTTATCCTATAGTAGCCTACCACTTAATGAATATCATAATTACCACTGAATAACATGTTTTACTTTCTCTTATTCATTAAGATCAAAAATAAAATCAAAGGGTTGATAAATTTATTGTTTCTATTATTTCTTAAAGAAAGAAAAGGTAAAAGAAAAAAAAAATACTTCCAGACAGTACCTCTGACATATGTGTCTTCCCATTCT
>NW_028234411.1:15776514-15781514 GCF_977035675.1 Penaeus japonicus
TATTATATATATATATATATATATATATATATATATATATATATACATATACATATAAAATGCGTGTTTGTGTACATGTGTGGTTTGATTTGGTAGGTATTTTTATTCGATTTTTCAATTATCTGATGATATATATTTTAAATAGGGCGCCTCCGAATGATATTGCCCTTAAAAATAGTCGAGTTAGTCTGTCCAGGAAACTGCACCTATGAATGGCTTGTTATCGATATGAAGAAAATTGTAGAGAACAAATATATAAAGAAACTCGATGAATGTATTAACATTATAAAAGAGGGTATGGTAGTATAGTAAGGTATTAATTGGGTTTGGATTGCAGGTTGGATGGATGTTGAGCAACTATTTTTTAGATCAAAAAGTTCATTTATCCGTCTCACAGTCGCGTTAATAAACCGTGCGAGTGAAACTTCGTTGGTATTTCATAGAACGATAGAAGGCGTATGCTCCGTGTTGAAAAAGAATAGGTGAAAAATAAAAACAGACTGCACTGCCCTAAGCTTGAGCTTAACATTTTCGAGATAACTGTTTTCCAGTTATGACGATCATCACGTGACCGAATGCGGCTATGAGATTAGGCCAGTTCCATACGAACTTGAGGCAACGCCCTCTCATTAAGCCTTTATCTACTGTACTTGATGTGAACCTCTCTCGTAACGTCTACAATTTCCACACGAAAGTATATCACAGGCTTTAATATCAGTTGGTATAAAAGTTTTAAGGCAAATTTCTTACACCAATATCTACCACACACGCGCATGAATCCTCGAGCAACCCAGATCTGCGGTGCGTCATGCAGGGCCCAGGCAAGAAAAGCACCGGCTTGACGTACTCCGCTGCACTTGGAAGGTGAACCGCGTGCTGTGCTATTCGAAATCGGTGGGTCCTTTCCCAGGTGCTGCCAAGAGTTATTTCTCCCCTATTACATTCTTTTCAATGTCTGACTTAACGTGAAATCAGTATCTAGAACTGAAACACTTGGTGTCCGATATATTTTAAATACTATTGAACAAATCGTTATAATCCCTTTAAATTCCTTTAGGCCTTTGGGTTATTCCCGAAGCTTAAGATCGTAAATTTATTGCTCCTTCAAAATGAAATTTTATCAGAAAGTCGAGTGACGTGTGTAGCGCAAACGAACATTGGAGATCGCACAAGTTTTGTGGAAGAGAACCGTGTACCTGCACCTTCAGCGACAGAGAAAAAGGAGACCTTTGCTTGAAAATCACGCACAAGGTAAGTTACTGAGACCACAGTCACGAATTAAACATAATGTTTACGCACACTCACACAAACACACACACACGCACACACACACACACACACACACACACACACACACGTACAACACATAAATGATCCAAAATAACCATTCACTGCATCCATATTCATGACACATAGGCAACATTTAACCCACTGGATACGGGGCATCTATTTTTCTTATTTTGACCACAAACCATTGCCACCTGCTCTGCATACCAGCCTCGATCTCGTTATGACACGAGTTTTTTTGTGTGTGTGGTCGGTCTATGTGTGTAAATTCCATTATGAGGCTTTTGTGTGCTACTTGACAGGCTTTCTCAAAACTGTCTATGGCTAAAATTCTAGTATAGTGTTAAATGAGATCATTATGTTTTTGCACTTACATTAACAGAAAGATTTCATTATATGGGAGGCCAAACCGCAATTTTATTTGTTCATGTTTTAAAACTCTCACTATCAAATACGAAAGAGAAAAAAAAAAACAACACACACACACACACACACACAAAAACATATTGCCAACGAAAACAGTAAGAGATGGATGGAGATGAGGAAGGCGACCCATAATAATGTCTGCCAGTGCCACAGCACAAAGCAGCCATCTTGGTACATTCCATTCTTTTTTTTTTCTTTTTTTTCTTTAATTAGATAATATTCCAGTTATTGCAAATAGTCTAGGTCACCTTCCTCTTCTCATTCTGCATATCCTACACCGCCGGTGCTTCATCGCAAGAGGTCGGCGTTTTGCTGTGTATCATCACTCTCTGAGAGCTATCTTCAATAGAGACCGTGGATGGGTGCCACTGAGTAATTGTAATAATTATGATGTGATTAGTGATTGCCCGCGTCGGCAAGTGTACGTCACCCGTATCCAAAGAGACGAAACAAACTTCGGGATAAAAGCCTCCTTCAATTCTATTCGCAATTTTCTTTCTTATAAAATTACTTGAACATGTTTGGGGAAGTGCCAGCCTTTGGCTACCCTCTTATATATATATATATATATATATATAAATTATATATATATATATATATATATATATTATAGTATATATACAGACACACACACACACACACACACACACAACACACACACACACACACCACACATCTATATATCTACATTAAATATATATATATATATATATATATATATATATATATATATATACATATATATATATGTATATGTATATGTATATACACACATATATATAACCGTAGAAATATATAGATATATATAAATACATCTACATGCAAACCCGTGTGTGTGTGTGTGTGTGTGTGTGTGTGTGTGTGTGTGTGTGTGTGTGTGTGTGTGTGTGTGTGTGTGTGTTCGTGTGTGCATATGTATGTATATCTTTCTCTCTCTCTCTCTCTCTCTCTCTCTCCATATATATATATATATATATAATATATATTATATATATATATATACATATATATATTATATACTACTACATAATATATATATAATATATATATATATAATATATATATAAACATATTACATTCGCGCACACACATACATCACACACACCACACACAACACACACACACACACACACATATATATATATATATATATAATATATAATACATACATGTATATATATATATATACATATATATATCACATATATTATATTTATATATATATATACATACAGTTACATAATACATATGATATATATATACATAGATATATTTATATATATATAATGTATACATATATGTATGTATGTATATATTACTACATCACATATACATACATACATGTCTATATATATTATATATTTATATAATATATATATATTATATCATATAGATATTCATAATATAGTGATACCGTATATATATATATACACATATATATGCATGTATGTTGTACATGTATACATATATTTTATGTATATATATACATATATATACCGATATATCACAATAATCTATATATATTATATATTATATATATATATATATGCAATACTATACTTCATACACAGAACACAACCCACCACACCCATGCACGCATATGTGGCATATATATATGTATATCTCTATAATATATAACATATATATATATATAAGTATATATAGATACAGATAATGTATTATATATCATATATATATATAATATATATATATACCAATAATTTTAATATATATCTAGTATATATTATATATGTGTGTTTGTGTGTGTGTGTGTAGTGTGTGTGTGTGTGTGTGTGTGTGTGTGTCTGTATATATATTGTATATCTATATATATCTAGATATAGATCTATATATATATATATTCTATATATATATATATGATATAATAATATAATTATATAATATATTATAAAGAAAGGGTAAGACCAAAGGCTGGCACTTCATTTCCCCAAACATGTTCAAGTAATTTTATAAGAAAGAAAATTGCGAATAGAATTGAAGGAGGCTTTTATCCCGAAGTTTGTTTCGTCTCTTTGGATACGGGTGACGTACACTTGCCAACGCGGGCAATCACTAATCACATCATAATTATTACAATTACTCAGTGGCACCCATCCACGGTCTCTATTGAAGATAGCTCTCAGAGAGTGATGATACACAGCAAAACGCCGACCTCTTGCGATGAAGCACCGGCGGTGTAGGATATGCAGAATGAGAAGAGGAAGGTGACCTAGACTATTTGCAATAACTGGAATATTATCTAATTAAAGAAAAAAAAGAAAAAAAAAAAGAATGGAATGTACCAAGATGGCTGCTTTGTGCTGTGGCACTGGCAGACATTATTATGGGTCGCCTTCCTCATCTCCATCCATCTCTTACTGTTTTCGTTGGCAATACTTCTTTCGTATTTGATAGTGAGAGTTTTAAAACATGAACAAATAAAATTGCGGTTTGGCCTCCCATATAATGAAATCTTTCTGTTAATGTAAGTGCAAAAACATAATGATCTCATTTAACACTATACTAGAATTTTAGCCATAGACAGTTTTGAGAAAGCCTGTCAAGTAGTACACAAAAGCCTCATAATGGAATTTACACACATAGACCGACCACACACACAAAAAAACTCGTGTCATAACGAGATCGAGGCTGGTATGCAGAGCAGGTGGCAATGGTTTGTGGTCAAAATAAGAAAAATAGATGCCCCGTATCCAGTGGGTTAAATGTTTATATATATATATATAATATAATATTTTTTTTTATATATAATTAGCCTATATTGTCATGAATATGGATGCAGTGAATGGTTATTTTGGATCATTTATGTGTTGTACGTGTGTGTGTGTGTGTGTGTGTGTGTGTGTGTGTGTGTGTGTGTGTGTTTGTGTGAGTGTGCGTAAACATTATGTTTAATTCGTGACTGTGGTCTCAGTAACTTACCTTGTGCGTGATTTTCAAGCAAAGGTCTCCTTTTTCTCTGTCGCTGAAGGTGCAGGATACAACTGGTTTCTCTTCCACAAGAACTTGTTGCCGGATCTCCACAGCCCCCCCCCCCCCCCCCATATATAATCCCCCCCCCCCCCCCCCCCCCCCCCCCCCCCCCCCCATTTCTTTACAGTTCGTTTGCGCTACAACACGCCTCCACTACTTCCACTCGACTTTTTCCGGATAAAATTTCCAATTTTGAAGGAGCATTAAAATTTAGATCTTAAGAGAAGCTTCGGGAATAACCCAAAGGCCTAAAGGAATTTAAAGGGATTATAACGATTTGTTCAATAGTATTTAAA
>NW_028234411.1:15794014-15796514 GCF_977035675.1 Penaeus japonicus
AGGATGCGCCGAACAGGATGAAGATGCGTAGAACAGGGTGAGGATGTGTGGAACAGGACAACAAGGCAGAGGTCACAATGTTGGGGTGCAGGTTACAGGAGTGGGTGCAAGTCTCAGGAACAGGACAGGTTGCAGGATGAGGATAGGAGCGAGAGGGGAAGGGAGGATCCCAACCTCACAATCCCTCCACCGCCTGCGGGGTCGAAGAGAGCAACGGAGACCCTGGAAAGACAAAACAAAGGTGGCTAGAGCCCATTACTTGCCACAAAAACTATATATACACACCCAGCTGGAACGTTCTGGAACTGCTAGACATGGAACCATTTGAATATATTATAACATCAATAAATCAAGATCTGTAACAGGTAACTCAGTTGACCTGAGTTACTCATGTAGCTCAACTGCAAGAAAGCTTAATAGTTAATTAGTCCACAACTCTGTTCAGATATGACAGGGATTCCTGGAATCTATCTGCACCTGGTCCAAGTATCTGCTATGATTCCTCGTTGCTGTGCACCATATCTGGAAAACTACTGTGTGCTTCAAGTGAGGGTAGAGCACCTGGGTCAGCACCATCTCGATCTGGTACTGAATTACTGCTGGCGGGTTCAGCAGGCACTGAACTACTGCTACTCGGAACCGAACCTGGATCTTCTGGATCGGAGTCTGATTCTTCAGAAGAGTAGGAGAGCTCAGCTGACGATTTGAAAGGCTTCAAATGGCTTAAATGAGCTCGTCGTTGGACATCAGTGTGAACATCTCTGACCTCGAATGCTAGCGGGCCAAAATGGGTAACAACTCTGGCAGGACCTTTCCATCGGCCCATGAGGGGTGTATGCCGTCCGTGGTCAAAGTACCAAACTAAGGATCCCACAACATGAAGGAGACGCTCTCGTTTGTCACGATTGTAGTATCGTCCATAGGTTCCTCTTGCCTCTCTTGAAGCGGTGACTTCAGCTTCTCGAGCTTCCCTTAAACGTTCCTGGAGATATCTGTTCTCTGCAAAGACAGCCTGGTTTGATAGCCCAACAGCAAAATTTGCATGCCGACCTGTTAGAAGATATAGTGTTTGTTCTTGGGTCAATCGATGGATGGCCGAATTCACCTGCAAGCGTAATTCTAGGACAAACTGGTGCCAGACAAGTGGTCGCTGGCCAACCAATGCAGTTGAGGCATTCTTTATGACCCTGTTGGTGCGCTCCACTAACCCATTAGCTTGAGGGTGATACCGGATTGTATAATGATGAGATGTTCGCATCATTTGACACAGCTCATTGAAGAGTCGACTAGTGAATTGGGACCCATTGTCAGTTTGAATAGCCCTTGGAGGTCCAAGCAGTGTCACCCAATGGTCCACAAAGGCTTGGTGAATAGTGGTTGCAGTGGCACTGCGAAGTGGCACAACTTGGAGATAGCATGCATGTTGGTCTATAATACTCAGCCCATAACGAACAGGAATTGACTGGCCTAGGGCAAAGATATCCATATCTCTAGAGGAGCACCAGCTAGTGGAGCACCACCCATTGGAACAGCTTGGGGAGTCCCTCTTGTTTGCTGGCAAACATGGCAGTGTTCTACATATTCTTTGCAATCACTGAATATATTTACCCAGTAGAACATAGATTTTGCATTTTCATATGTTCTGTGACTACCCGGATGAGTTGCCAATGGTGGTAGATGAGCTGCCTTTAAAGCTGAGTTCTTTAGGCTCTTAGGAATTACCAGCTGATGTAATATCTCATCAGGAAGGTGCCTCAGCCGATATATGACCCCTTCTTTGATCTCAAACTCCTCCAGCGAGAGAGGCCACTTCTTCTTTAGTACCATACCACTAATTAAGTACCTTCCAATTCAAGTACAGCCACATTTCTTGAAAGCAGATCAGGCACGTAATTAGTTGGGCCTTCTTTGTAACATATACTAAAATCAAGGAATGACAGCTCATGTGCATAACGTGTCATCCTGGGCGATTTTGTCTTCTTAGAAAACACATGGACTAGAAGGCGATGATCTGTGTCTATGACAAAGTGCCTGCCATACAAATAGGAGTTAAACACTCGTACTCCTTCAACAACACTAAGGGCCTCCAAATCAATGGCTGGGTATTTTCTTTCAGCATCCCTCAGCTTCCGGCTGTAGTAGGCTATTGCATGAGGCGAGTTATCATCTGCCCTTTGCATAAGACATGCCCCTAGGGCAATAGAAGAAGCATCAGTATGGAGCTCAAACTTGTATGTATATTTATATATATATATATGCATATCTATCTATCTATCTATATATATGTGTGTGTGTGTGTGTGAGTGTGTGTGTGTGTGTGTGCACACACACACACACACACACACACACACACACACACACACACACACACACACACACACACACACACACACACACACATATATATATATAAATGATTATGCGAAAACACACTAAACACAAATAATTTGCTGTAGATTTTCTATTGCCTCTGCGCTGGTTTCACACCTACCACGAGGAG
>NW_028234411.1:15804014-15809014 GCF_977035675.1 Penaeus japonicus
CACTCTTCCCACAACTAAGGTTGGTTGATTTTAAGAAGAGATGAAGCCATCACAAATGGTATAATTTAGTCAAAACGAGCTTTTGCAGCTAGCATGACCGAAACTTCCATTATACTGTTAAAGGGAATTATTTTGCCGACCATGTCACGAGAGAGAATTATCAAAGTAATGTTGAAGTATGGGACATCAAGTAAGTCTAATAGCAGCTTTCAGCTTTCATCTTTCCCCCAGTGTTGTAGGTTTTACTTTTTTCAATCTATCTTCATATTTCAAGCCCCTAAGATTCGGCGCCCATTTAGTTTATCTACTTCCTTCGATGTGGACTACATACTACTACAGCCTATTCTTCATTAGGTCATAAGATACTCGTGATGGATTTCTTTATCATTTCTTCGTTCACATACATGAATGCCCTTTTCATGCTTGCAGTCAAGTGATAGCATTTTGTGAACTCTATCATTAATTGGATTCTCTGATATTGAACTCCCACTTACAAGTATTCCGAGGTCTCTCTCTTTTCGTAATGTATCCAACAACGCTTCTCCTTGCTTATAGTTGCATGCATCGATTTTTGCTATCGCCTTGCCTGACTACATGGCATTTATTGGTGATAAAATCCATATTCCAAGTATAACTCCCTTCGAGCAAGCTTCAAGTGTTTTATCTAGACTTTGGTGCAATTACACGTTTGTTAATCTTCTCTGAATATTTGCATTGACTGCGAACATATTCCGATAACACACTGGACTATGTTCGACCCTAGATCATTAGTGAAAATAAGAAACATAATTTTAGCCAATACTTATGGAGTTTTGAAATGTCAAGAATAATGGATAATTTAGTTGTTCAGCGTATTATTTGATGATCCTCTTAGAAATTCCATCCGGTCCTTCCGCTTTCATTGTATCTAATCACATCAGTAAGTCCTTTATTTCCGCTGTGTTGTTTTCCTTCCTAATTTAAAGCAAGTATCTTTAATGAAGACTGATTGGAATGTTTCATTTAGAATTTCACGCCTTTCTTTTGCTTTAGTATGAACAGTATAATAATTTTATTGCCAATGATATGAACTTTGTTTTTAGTTTTACTACTTCTGTAATTGTATCTCTCATAACCTGAGTATACTCCTTTAAGTCTACTTAAAATATCCCTGAAGCCGTTTGTGGCCTATGTCTTCTGAATCTTTTCCATGGGATTCTCTCGCTCTCCTACAGTATTCGTTGAACCAATTCTGGTCTTTTCTTACGTCTGTCTTGAATGGTGGCAGATATCACTAAATCTTGAGTATTGCCGGTCTCTCATATTCTTCTCAAAGAACTTCTTTAAACTTATATAATCATCTCCTTCGTAGTTGCACCTCTTCATAGGTTCAGTCTTTTCAATTGTATTTATGTAGGACAGGATACAAAACCTTTTATATTCTTTTATAGATGACCAATCCATGCCCATTTCCCTAGTCTATTTAGTCACGCTTTGATGAAGAAAATGCTCATATATTCCGCACTCCATGAATCAGATTAAGCTAAGTCGATTGTATTATTAAAATCCCCAGTTAAACAACTTCCTTTGATTTGGTTTCTATAATTTGAATTATCCTTAAACTTATAGACATTTCTGATGAACGAGGTTGCTCATCAGCAGTTGCTTTTAGCTAGTCCATTCGGTTTCTGATTTATCTTGGGGTCTTGTTTAATTTTAACTTGTTGTTGCTGTTAATTTCTCCCTTGTTAGTATTGCTACCTCCTCCATTTCCAATTGGCCTCTCTATTCTCCAGACATTATATTCTCCGAACCCTTATGTTACACTTTCTAAATAGGGTCATGTTTGGTTTCATTGATGCATATAGTGTCTGGATTAATCTTTTCAACTACCCTATCTAATCCTAACCATTTTGAAAATGAGCCGTCTACAATTGCGTAAACAACTGCCAGGTGACCTTTCGTTCATCCATTTGGTCGCCCTGCTCTATGGCATTCCTCTTTCCGTTTTCGTTTTAGAAGTACACTTCTCGCCTTTCAAATTATTTTTTCTTCTTCTTCCGGCTTTTGACTTTTCTAGTTTTCTTCTCCTATTTTTTCTCTTATCCAATTCTTATTGTATTCTGTATGGATTGCCATTTTTAAAAAATTGGTTTATTAATTACAACTCTTATCATTTGCTTAATCAGGAATGTCACCTTCCCATTCTTTGGTGCGCAACGATGTCTTTCTCTAAGAATTCAGGAGTTATGGCTCTCAGCATATCACCAAACAATTTCTTATCCTCAATATAACTTTAAATGTCATCCTCCTAAAATTCCCTTGTGTCCCAAAATAACATCTTTGTTTACGTCAGCCAAGTTCGGTATGTTTTTAGAATGTAGACTTAGTTGTGATTTGTAATCTGCTTTTAAGACTTCAGTTTTATTATTTGCCTTTTTTTCAATTTCTGTGGCTTTTTCACGCACTTTGACTACTTTCGCTTCTTGATTTTCAAATTAGGCATGTTTCAGTTTTTGCTTGAATTTGAACTGTCCACTTTCTTTTTTAGGTTTTATGCAGTCTCCCGTTGAGTAACGTTTCTCCGCACGTTTTCTACGAGTTCACTCAGTTTCTCATTTGCTTGTTTCTCTGTTTTACTGTTCATTCTTGAATTCATCGTAGCTCCTGGACAAGACATTTACAAGAGCAACATCACTTATAATTCTTCCCCTGGCTTCTTCCAACGTCATTACCCTCTAAAATAGGCTACACTATGTCAGCAGTTGTCTTATACGTGAAAGAGTTCTTCTATTCTACCATTTACGCTTAATGCTAGGCTTCCGATAGTGGTTATTTTCCTTCAAAATGAATTATAAACTTTCAGAAAATGCGTGACAAACAGATTTCCCGTTTCTCTAACCTTAGCCTTGGTTTTGAAGAAAAAAAAGCCAATAGTATTAGTTGCTTTAAAAACAGATCTAAGAGTAATTGTGTTGCAATTATGATTGATTACATTAGTCTATTTTCTGCATGAGAAGGTTGGCCAATGTAGAGTTGATTGATGTAAATGATATCTTTTGGGGCAGCGAGTGTAGGATCTTTTCTGATAAAGATCTTGTCTAATGTTTTCCTGATAGTGTTGTCCAGAACATAATTTGGATAACAATTTTTCCTCAGTGTGTTCTTAATAAAAAAAAAATCTTCACAAAAAAATGATAGATTTTAGAAATTCTATATGATCTCATGACAAGAGTTTGGCCTAGATTGGTTTTATATCTTTGGGGAATGAGGGTGTCATATCGTGCAGTATGCCTTGAATATATATATATATATATATATATATATATATATATATATATATATATATATATATATATATATGTGTGTGTGTGTGTGTGTGTGTGTGTGTGTGTGTGTGTGTGTGTGTGAGAAAGATGTTTGAATGCAGTAACGCATTTTAATATATATAGAGAGATTTTACCTCCCATACCGGCTACCACCGTACCTGTCAATCTTACGGCGCGGGTTCGAGTCACGGTCAGGGAGGTAAAATTTATATATATATATATATATATATATATATATATATATATATATATATATATATATATAAATTAATATAAAAAAGTGAGAGAGAGAGAGAGAGAGAGAGAGAGAGAGAGAGAGAGAGAGAGAGAGAGAGAGAGAGAGAGAGAGAGAGAGAGAGAGAGAGAGAGAGAGAGAGAGAGAATGAGAATGAGAGAGGTGCTTCCAGCAATCTCCAGTGATCATTCATTCTCGTGCACTATTCCCCCATGTGGAGGAGGAAATAGGATCGCGATTCTATTCTTATCCAGCCACATTGATAGGAGAGGCTCTCCCTTCTGACCTGTCGCCTCCAGGCCAGGTCCCCTCTCTGCCGCCGCGACCGCAGGAAACACACCTTCATCTGACTTCTACGTCCCAGCAAATCACACTACCAAACCAAACCTACCAAGTGCTACGTTGCTCTCTCGGCACTATCCGGTGCGACGTAAGTTTATAAACCAAACAAAACCTTCAGCTAGTGTCAGTGCTATCACCAGTAAACCATGAGCAACCGCTTTCAACAATCAAAGGAGCAAACATTCATGGAGAGTGGGAGAGATATCTCCCTTTTGACCTATCGCCTCCGGGCCAGGGCCGAAGGGGCCCTACGCTATGCCCCAACTACCACGCTGCCACGTGCTACCTTGTTTTCTTGCACCATTGCGGATCATATAAGTGCCTGCTCTCTGCGCCAAATGAGGCACACTCACACAGAGAATGAGAGTAAAAAGACAGAAAAGAATTGATGACAAAATGAAGGAATGGTATAAAAAGAAAAAGAAAGAAATTCGACACAGAATATCACGCCATAAAGAGAGTTTCGAACTACATAAAAGTCAACAGAAATATCGAGTGACAAGACCAGTCCAAATCAATAACAATATATTTCCTTTCTCGTTTTCTTCACCCATCAGCGCTCTCTGTTTGCCCATAAATAAAGAGGCACAAACTTCGCTTTTGGGATTAGAGGCAGGGGTATTGATCATGATGGCGACAGCCCCCAGCTTATGCACGCCCATACCCGCGATGATACGCACACCATCAGGAACGTCGGGGCAGAAGGACCATCAGCGCTGTTAGCTCCTCTACCTTAGCGTTGCGCGCTGGGAAGCTGTGTTAGAGAAGCCTGGCTGCAGTGTCCCTGGGTTGCGTGAGCTGATTTCTGCCACTGAGGTGCTCTTTTTTTTACCTGAAGTTCATGCCTTTCCTGCTCTGAACTCATTTGAACTGCTGCAACGTCACTTGGTCCTTTTAATTGAGAAGATGATGCCACGCCTCAAAAGGAAACCCTCTTGTTTTGGTGACTTGGTTTCAGCCCTCCTCATCTGCGGGCTCTCCTTGGGTGAGTCGGGTGAGGAAACAGGAGAAGAAAGTGGAATGGAAACGTAGTGGTAGTTGCAGGTACACTTTTGACGTGAAAATATGCGGGGACTAACACAATGAGGGCGGAGATGTATATATGCATGCATGTC
>NW_028234411.1:15816514-15819014 GCF_977035675.1 Penaeus japonicus
CACTACACCCGATAATGTCAACTTGTTAATATAGGAAACAGTATGTGATTTCAAGCTAAGTTTAAAAACTATAACTTACGGAACACAATATCGAACATTAAGAAACAATGTAAACGTCTAATTAAGATTAGCTATAAAGGTATACTATACTGCTGCTGAAATAAGTAATAATATTAACGAATAATTCATTAGTATTGGAAAAAAATAGCTGGTAACCTGACGCCCAGCGATGCATCTCTGACAGATTATCTAAATGGTTATTAATCCTCACTAAACAGCTTTCTTCCTGTCACTCACGCTGAGGTTAGTGAGGTCATTAAAGATTTTTAAACTACGGGTGCTGGCTACGATGGAGTTCTTATCAATGTATTTAAAATACAGTTCATACCTTAGCCCCTATCATTATAAACGTTGTAAATTTGTCATTAGATATCGGTAGTTTGTCGACCAGCTTAAGATAGCGAAAATAATTCCAAGAGAAACATGAAATACCTAATTATCGTACAAATTCTATAGTAAGCACCTCGAAAATCATTGAACGATTAGTATACAAGCGTTTGATTAATCATATTCTGCAATACAATAGTATCAACCAAAGATCAATTTGGATTTACAAAAAACTGCTCTCCACAGACTGCTATATTATGAATGATATCGCAGGTCACTGAAGCAGTAGACAATAAAGGGTATACGGTTGGTATCTTTCTTAACTTTAAAAAGGCTTTTGATACGGTTGACCATATTATAAAGCTTCTGAAACTACAACATTATGGAGTTTGTTCTCTTGCACTGACTTGGTTGTCTGATTACTAACTGAACAGACGACAGTTTACAGTAGTTAACAACTCCGTTAACAACCTTGGGCCCCCTTACTGTTTATATTTTATATAAATGTTTTTTCTAATGTCTCCAACATTTTGAATTTTATCCTCTTTGCTGATGACACTATTTTTTTCTCTGCCAAAGATATAGTGAATTTAAGTGCTACTACAAACACAACTCACAAAAGTTGGCGATTGGCTGCATTACAATAATCTTTGAAACTTACTAAAACGCTTTACATGATATTTTCACGCAAAAAGTCTCAGCGAACATTATAATCTTCCTTTGTGATCATAGTCGTCAAGTTTACACGACTTTTTTAGGTGTAATTGTTGATGAAAAACTTTCATGGAAAAAACATACTCAACAGAAAGAAATTGAGCAAATCCATTGACGTCATCGGCAAAGTTAAAAATAATTTAACTAAAGAGGGCACATTCACTCTTTCTTACACCTTAATCAATCCGTATCTGCTTATTCTAACACTCTTCACCCCCTGTTGATCGAGCAAAAGCAGATGGTCAGTACTGTAACCACCCACTGCTGCCACCAGTTGTAACCACCCGGTGCCACTAGTTGTAACCAGCTTGCTGGCAACAGTTGTAACCCACCACTGGGAGCAGTTGTAAAGCCCGATGCCCTGGCTGTGATCCGGTGGAATAATCAGACAGACGTTCACGTGCCATGGTCTTGTTAATACACCAGTCTCCGGCCGTCAGAGCTGTTCGCTCTTGTCTGTCTGTCTGACCTCTTATGACTCTCTCTGTCCTGGGTTCCTTGTGTGTTCTCTTAAGTACCATTCCTGACTCAATTTTCTACGCCTTAAGGCCTTCTGTTAGCAAACACAGCTGCCAGAGCAACTGGTGTTTCGAGTCGAAAACGAACACAGGAAACAGGACACGTCAGATCAAAACAGACTACCAGCGATATACATTGAATTAAGTAGAAATATAAAATCAATATCTTAGGTTACATAATATCATTGCCAGTGCCTTACGTCGTCCGAGCGATGTATATATTATATATATATATGTATAAATATAAGTAAATATATATGTATATATACATATATATATATATATATCTTTTTATGCATATTCATGTATGTATGTTAATTATATGATATATGTATTCATATATTGTATACACTTAAACCTGTATGTATGTATATATGTGTGTGTGAGTATAGGCTAATATATATGCATACATGCATTTGTTTATAAATGTATATATATATATATATATATATATATATATATATATATATATATATATATACATATTTATATGTATATATATGTATGCATATATAAACATGTTTATATGTGTGTGTGAACAGATACATACATGTATGTATATGGATGCATATATATATATATATATATATATATATATATATATATATATATATATATATATACATATATATGTATATATATACAATATATATTTATACATATATATGTATATATATACAATATATATTTATACATATATATATATACATATATATATATATATATACAATATATATATATATATACACACACACAATATATATATATATATATGTATATATATACATGCATATATATATGTGTATATATATATATATGTATGTATATATATGCATGCATATATATATGTGTATGTGTATGTATGTATGTATATATATATA
>NW_028234411.1:15829014-15836514 GCF_977035675.1 Penaeus japonicus
CGAAGTAGACGTCAAGTGGAAGGACACTCGACTGCGATACCTCAACCTCAAGGACACGCTCGAGTGGAACAAGCTCACGGACAGCGAGAGAAATGTTATCTGGAGACCGCAGTTCGAGTTCCCGAACGTGTATGATGGCAAAGTGGATCTCTTTAAGGAGCAGCTCTACGTGGAGAAGGTCGGGGAGGCTCTTGAGGCTGACTTTAATGACGCCAAAATGGGTTAGTTCTCTTCTAACATCTCACATTTTCTGCATTTCGCTCTCATTTTTTTTTCCTTTCCATTTCTTAATTTTGCATGGTGTATTTTTACACAGCATTGCTCCTACACATATTTGCAATACATTTTCTATTTCTGTTTCATTTTCTATTTTCGCTCGCTGTCTTTCTGTTTCTTTTTTTCATTCATTTCTTTATCTACTGTTCTTTGCATTACACACTCTTCCTTTCCTCTTTACTTTCCAGAGCCATTTCAGATTAAGAACCGATGTCTATTTCATGATGTTTTATATCTGTATTGATTTGACTTATCTTTTTATGTGCATTTATATTTTTTCCAACGAACTTTCCAATAGCGGGTGAACATTATTCCCAATCTCATTGTCGCTTTTCTTGATCTCTTTCTCTGCATTCCTCATGTTTCTCTCTCTCTCTCTCTCTCTCTCTCTCTCTCTCTCTCTCTCTCTCTCTCTCTCTCTCTCTCTCTCTCTCTCTCTCTCTCTCTCTCTCTCTCTCTCTCTCTCTCTCTCTCTCTCTCTTGTTCTCTCGCTCTTTCGCTCTAACCTTCTCAACCGCTGTTCCCCCCTCTTTCTTTGTTTCTCTCTCCCTTTCTTCTCCTTTTTCTTCGTATTTCTCCAACACCAGACGTGATGTACTCTGGGGAAGCAGCTATATTCGTGCAGCAACAACACTACAGGTAAGTTCGAAGCCTCAGAGAGAGAAGGAAAGAAAAAGTATTGATATAAATTCATACTGATATAGACTAAACTAAAAATATGGATCTAACTGTTTTAAGTCGAAATAAGTCTCTCCCTCCCACTTTGCTATTCCATTTCTCCCTTCTCATGTCATCTTATACAGCGGCAGCTTTGCTTGTTCCTTCGACGTGTTCCACTACCCATTCGACGTGCAAGTGTGTAAGGTGCTCGTCCAGCTCTCGTCGGTGCGAGAGGAAGTCGTGCGCTTCTCCCAAGAGCGCGCCAAAGTGGTCTATTTAGAGGACGTGAATTTACCATCGTACATCGTGACGCGCTATGAGGCCTTTGTTACCACTAGAGGCACTGAGAAAACCAAATATAGCGTTGTCGAGGTGAGGAGAGCTTATGCTCATGTTTTCAATCATTAATATAGTTTTATACATATGCATTTACTGGTTCATCTAAGGTAGAGGTTGTAATAAGAGGAGAGTGAGAGAAAAGTGAGGGAAAGATGTGGCAGGGAAGTGGGGGAAATAGGTTATAATATATAAATGAGAATTACTAATCTCACAACGCAAGATATGTAAGTGATACGCTTTGATTAAATCATTAATGAAGATGTAATCAAACAGAGGCAATTGCATCTTTTCAGCGTGAATTATCACTTCCATCTATTCCTTTTCTACATTTGTCACAAAGAACTCTGCTCAGGGACAGAGGGAAAGGTGGAAGGAGAAAGTAAAAAGGGGTTGGGAGAAACAGAGGAAGAAGGGTGAATAAAGTTATTTTTGTCATCATCATCATTACCCTCATTAATAGAATTATTATAATGCCCGCAGGTTGAGTTCGAGCTCACGCGGCGCTGGACTGTGATCGTGCTGTCCGTTTACTTCCCGACGAGTCTCCTGCTCATCGTGGGCTACGCTACTCTCTTCGTCAGCGTGGCCCAGCTGGAGGTGAGGCGCTTGTGTCAAGGGGGCTGGGTTTGGGGGGGGGGGGGGGGGGGGGGGGGGGGGGGGGGGGGGAGGGGGGGGGGGGGGGGGGGTTGGGGTGGGGGGGGGGGGGGGGGGGGGGGGGGGGGGGGGGGGGGGGGGGGGGGGGGGGGGGGGGGGGGGGGGGGGGGGCTGGCGGTTCAATTGGAAGTGCAGAACTATATCATCCCTTATGAATTGGTGTAGGTTTCGGTGAATTTTGGAGACCGATTTTCTTTAATGATTAACAGTTCGATAACTTTAATTTTTAGATAAGGAATTAAAGACTTGGCGTAATAATTTTCTGATTTATCTCTCTAGTAATTTCAAAGTAAAGTTATATATGTATATATATATATATATATATATATATATTTAAAATTATCTACCATATCCTAACTATCGATATACATATAGATATATATATATATATATATATTTATATTTATAATAGAATAATATATTTAGGTATCTACCATTTCATCTATCTATCTAACTATCTATCTATCTCTATATATTTCTATACAATAGTATAATATAATATATATAATATATATCAATATACTAATATATATATATATATAATATATATAATCAATATAAATATATAACACATGTATATATACATAAGTGTGTCTGATAAACATATATATAATTAGTACATATATATTATATATATATATAATATAATTATACCTTATATATATATATATATATATATATATATATAATATAATATATTAGGTATATATATATATAATATAATAATATTATATATATAAATATATAAATATATATAAATATTATATGTATATATTAAAATATACAAATTAAAAAAAAATTATATGTATATATACATAGGTACTTAATATGTATATATAACATTTATATAATATAAAATATATCTAAAATTATTTATATATATATATAATTAAAATATTATCATATAATATATATATATATATATTTTGTGTTGTGTTGTGTGTGTGTGGTATATGTATATATATATATATATATATATATAAATTTATATATATATATATATATATAAATATACTGTATATATTATATAATAATTATATATATTTTATATAATATATATATATCATATTATATATACATATATATATATACATATATATAACAAATGAACATAAAAAATATATATATATATTTTATATATGTAAATATTATTCATATATATATATAAAGTACATATATATATTGTTATATAAATTAAAAAATATATAATTAAAAATAATATATAAATATATTAATGTATATATATAACATATTTAATATGACATATATATATATATATATATATACATAATATAAATAATATATAATAATATTCATATATAGATATATGTATATTTAGATATATAATATATATATATATTCACTTTATATATATATATATATTTATGTATATATATATATGTTTTGTTGTGTGTTTGTGTGATGTGTGTGTTGTGTGTGTGTGTTTGTGTGTGTGCACGTCTGTGTGTGTGTGTATTGTGGTGTTTGGCTGTATATGTATATATATATAATATAATATATATATAAATATATATATTATATATATTACAAAATTATTAAATATTATAGATAGATAAAAATAGATATGATAGATATATATAAAATTTACATATATATACATATATAATATATAAATATATATATATATATAATATACTAACATATAATCTATAATACATACATACATATATCTTATAATATATATATAAATAATATATAATATACATATAATAATATATATAAATATATATATATAAATTTATATATACATACATCAAATATATATATATTATATATATTATATATATATAAATATATATATATATATATAAATCTATATTTATATAATATATAGTGTGTGTGGTGTTATGTATAATATATATATATCATATAAATATATATATATATACAATTTATATATATATGTGTGTATACATAATATATATATATAGATATATATATATATAAATTATAAATATATATATTATAAATATAAAAGATAATTGATCTATATAAATATTTAAATATAAATACACGGTACATATATAATGTACATAAAATATATATATATAATTATAGATTTATATATATATATATAAATATAAATATATATTATAAATATATATATATATATATAAAAAATAATATATAAAATATATATATAAAATATATATATATATATATATAATAAAAAATATAATATTACACATATGAACACAATAAAAAAATATACACATATCAATAGAATAAATATATATATATATAAAAATATAATATATAAATATATATATATTTTAATCATATATAAATAAAATACATATAAATAAATAATACATATATATCCATATATAATATTAATATATTATATTAATATTTATAATATATATGAAGAATATCAATAATTCTGCATATTATGTTTGCATATAAAAATATATTTCAAATATATACATATATATATATATATAAATATAATATATAATATAAAATATATATATATATATAAAGGAAAAAATATAAACAAATATATATATTCATATAAATTATTTACACACAGATGTATCTCCATACACACAACATACTATATATAAAAGATAAATATATATATAAATATATAAATATATATATACATATATATATATTAAAAATATAAATAAATAAATACATATATTATATATGTATAATATATATTTATATATATATATATAATTGTATATAATATATAATAATATAATATATATATATGATTATATAATATATGTATATATATATTATATAATATATTAAATATAAAAAAGATATATATAAAAATAAAAATATATATAAATATATGTATACATATATGTAAACACTACATAAAATATAAACATAACACATATATATATATAAATATATATTATATATATAATATATAATAAATAAATAAAATAAAATATATAAATTTATATGTATATATATACATAAATAAAAAAAATATAAAAATATATATGTATATATTATGTATATATATGTCAAAATATATATAAGTATATATATATATGTGTGTGTGTGTGTGTGTGTGTGTGTGTGTGCTGTGTGTGTTTGTGTGTGGGTGTGTGTGTGTTTGTGTGTGTTTATGTGTGTGGGTGTGTGTGTGGGTGTATGTGTGTGTGTGTGTGTATTATTATATATTTTACATATATATATATATATATATATTATATATATATATATATTATATATAAAATATCTTGTAGATAAATATTTACATATCTATTCTTACACACATATATATTATATATATATATATATATATATCTATATATATATATATATTAATATATATATATATACATACATATATTTAGATGTATATATTATAGATGGTACTATATATATATATTATATATTATATATCTATATAAAATATATATGGATATAAATCTTACATATCTAAATACATCACATAGATATATACTATAGTTTGATGTATATAGTATTTGATAGATATGATATGAGTTTTATATAATTATATACAGTTCATATATATATAGGTTTATATTATATGAGGTATCTATAGATGTCTGTAGATAAATAAATATATTATATCTATATATCTATATAATAGATATATATATATATAGATTATATATATTTTATATATATATAGGCAAAAACAAGGGGGATATAATAATTATATACTTTTTATTTACATATATATATATATTAGCATTTCTAGATTTATATATATATAAATATATTATTTATATTTATATGCTTTAGAGATATATATATATTATATATAGAATATATATATTATATATATATTTATATACATACATACACGATATATATATATGTATTTTATTATATATATATATGGATAAATCTATATAATATATATATTTAGATATATATATAGATTATATATATATATATATATATATCTATATATATATGATAGATAATATTTATATATACATACAGGACAACCATACACTCACACACCACACAATACTTTTACGATATAGTTATATTTATATGTATAGATATAGTTTATATATATATATTCTAAATATAGAAATATATATTTATTATATTAAACACACCACACACACATATATTTAAATATTACAATAAATATATATTTATTATATTTATATATATATATATATATATATATATATATATATATAATATTAAAACACACACACACAACACACACACGAGACACACACCACCACACACAAATATAACACACACACTGACACAAACACACACATATTATTATTGATATATATATATATATATATATAATTTATATATATTATATATATATATATATATATAGTCTACTTGTATCGCGCTAGTCCTCGCTCCCTCCTTACCCCCCCATGTGATACTGCCCTCTCCTGCTCGCTCGCTCGAGTATATATATATATATATATATATATATATAATGTAATATATTTAGATATAAAATATAAGAGATTTATATATAGTTATATATAGTTTTATAGATATAGATTGTTATATATGTATATATATATATTTATGTGTGTGTGTGTGTGTTGTTGTGTGTGTGTGTGTGTGTGTGTGTGTGTGTGCATTTATATATCTTTAAACGGTTGTCTCTTTTTCAATAAAATTGTTTTGTGTATAGTGGGGTTTTTGCCTTTTATCAACACGGAAGAGTGTTTGCTAAGGCTTATATTTTTTGATAGAGTGGATATAGTATGAGGTGAGAGAGTGTTTGATAGTGGAGTGTTATTGATTGTTTGTTTGTGAGAGAGATGGTGATAGATGGGGTGATTTTGTTGTGTGTGTGAGCTAGAGTGTGTGATATGAGATGTGCTGTCGTTAGAGGGTGTGGGATCATGTGTTAGTAATATGGACAGTTTTTGTGGTGAGTTTGTGTGTGGTGGTGAGGTGTTAGGGATGTTTTAGTAGAGTGAATGTGTGTTACTGAGTTAGAGTGTGTTGATTGTTGTGTGGGTGTTTAGGTTGATGACTGTTATTTTTAGTGTGAGTGTGTGTTATAGAGAGTTTGTGTGTTGTTGTGTGTGTGTGAGGTAGTGATAGTGGGAGTTGAGAGAGGAGTGAGAGAGATAGAGGAGAGTGGTGAGAGTGTTAGGTGAGGGTAGTGCTGAGTGAGGAGATAGTTTAGTGAGTGGGAGTATTGATAGTGTGTGAGTGATAGAGTGAGTGTTAGTGCGTCTGTGTGAGCTAGTGTGTAAGACGTTGATGTGTGTGGAGATGCTTGTCGAGGAGAGAGCCCCGGCGCGCGCTGGTCTCTCCTTCTGAGAGAGAGATGCAAGGTGTGTGTGTGTGTGTAGTAGTGTGAGTGATGTGTGTCTGTGTGATTGAGTGTGTGAGTGGTCTCTCTCATCACGTCTCTCTCCTATCTCTAACTCTCGCCTCTCTACACTAGCACTCTATACTGTTTATCATCCGTAACATGTGTGTGTGTGTGAGTTTGTGAGTGTGTCGAGTGTTTAGTGTGTTGATGGAGTGAGTGTGTGGATGTGTCTCAGTTTAGTGAAATAGAGTACAGAGGGACAGTGTGAGTTGAGTGTGTGGTGTGTTGAGAGTGTT
>NW_028234411.1:15844014-15846514 GCF_977035675.1 Penaeus japonicus
CGAGAGGCAAACAAAACCCTATCGGAATGCGAAACAAAGAAAAATGGGATAATGGACCGCTATTTCAAATTTCAACATCAGTAGAAGAGGTATATTCATTAAGATTTGGTTTCAATTTCCAAATCCACAGGCTTTCAATATATTCAAATCATAATCTGTATTAGCCGAGTCCAAAATTTCAAAAGAGTCATAGTTAAATGGATGACTCTTATTTGATGAATGGTTCTAATTGAGGATTTAGTTGGATTTGATAATTTTAAAGTATTATTTCTAAATGAAAAACCTTTATGTTCCTCGATACGCATAAACAAATTGCGAGAAGTCTTTCCCACATAAGTAGCGTTACAGCTACTACAAGAGAATTATAAACGATCGAAGAACGTTAAAGATTTAGGAATTTTGTCTTTAAATTTGAATAGATTGCCAATGGTTAAGGAAGAAGTATAAATGACCTTCAATTTAACAGTTAGAGAAAACTATTATGACAATCTTTGTTAATTTTCTTTCCAAATTGTGATGGGACTAAAAGAACCAAGATAAGGAAGGTGGATTTTCACGGTTGTATAAATGACATCTTTGGGTTGTGGATTACTGTAGACGGAATGTCTATTGGTGCAATTAATTTATTTAAGGTTCTCTTTATAAAAAACTATGGATGAAATTAAGAGGGAAACCCATTTTTAACAAGAATATCTAAAATATGAACAATTTCATCATGAAAGATCAGAAAATTCTTTGAAATTCTTATATGCCCTATATACTAAAATGCAAATGAGATTACTTTTATATTTCAAAGGAATGTAAGAATCAAATTTAGTAGTTAGACCTGTATAAGTTGGTTTTCTGTAGATGATGAGGTAAAAGAATTATTATCACAAGAAATATTAACATCCAAAAAAGGGAGACAACCATTTTTCTCTACATCAAAAGTGAATTTTATATTGGGGTGTTTAGCATTCAAATAGTTAAGAAATTTAGTGATACTATCTCGGATTTGAAAGTAGTAAAGTGTCATCCACATATCGAAATAATGGCAAGGTTTGAAACTTTCAGGGCAATTATTAAGACAAATAGTTTCAAAATCACACATTAAAATGTTAGCAAGAGTTGGGCTAAAGGGTACCCATTGCAACTCCTTCAATTTGTTTATATAATTTATTATTAAAATAAAACAAGATGTCTTTAGTAGCTATGTCCAAAGTTTCTTAAAATTTGATTTATCTAATCCTTGGATTTCAATTTTATCTTTAAAAAGAGTGTTCATAATATTGACACAGTTTCTTCTAGTGGGACATTAGTGAAAAGGTTTGTGACGTCAAAAACTCGCTAAGATAAATTCATCAGCATTATTAATTTTCATCAAAATCATTCAAAAAAGTGAAAGTATTCTGTATGGTGTAACTATTAATAGTGAGACTTTTAAGAATAGGAATGAAAAATTTTGATACATTATAATTAATAGTTCCAATGGCAGAGAGGATAGGCCTCAAAGGGACGTTAGCTTTGTGAATCTTGGGTAATCCATATAAAATACCAGGTCTAGAGCCTGAGGTGAAAAGGGAGGAGTACGTTGAGTCATCAATGATGTGTTCTTTCTTAAGTTTTCTAAGTAAGGAATTTAGTTTATCTTCATTTTTAATAATCAAGGATTCACATTTATTATCTACTTTACTAAACTTAGTTTTATCATTCAAAATATCTTCAATTTTCTTAATATAATCTACTTTATTCAGTAACACAACACCCTGCCCCTTGTCTGGTTTTGAGATAATGACGTCATCATTTTTCGCTAATTCCTTTAAAAGCCGAAGGTCTGAATCTGTTATGCCCTCATCAATTTTTTCCTTTTGGTAGGAATAATATAAAGAGAATGCAAGGTTTTTTTATGACTGATTTTACATGATTTCTAGTTTCAGGAAAAATATTAACAGGCTTATGAAAATTTAGAGAACGAAGCAATTTCTCAAAAGACAAAAAGAAATGAGAGAAGTTAATTTTCCGAGGGGGAATACCAAATTTCAGGCCTTTAGCTAGCAGACATTTCAAGTTATGAGACAAATTGACATCAGAGTGGTTAAAAACAACTTTGTTGGGGTCGAGAAACTCATGAGGTTTGTTTAAGCCTAAGTAAAATAATTTCTTTTCATGGGTTCTCTGAACATTCTTTAGAGAAACTAGGTTTCGACTTTCCGTACAACATCTTAGGTGGTTGAAATCTAAAAACGAAATGGATTGTTTCAATTCAGTTTCAAAGTCCAATAATTTACATTTTTGTTTATTAAGTTCCCTTGATTTTGACTTAATTTCAATATCCAAGAGTTTGTACTGGAAAGTCTTACAAGCTCTGTTATTATTATTATTTTGTTTCCATAATTTAAATCTTAAAAATTTTGGGATAAGTCTATTTTTTAAACATTCTTTCAGAAATATTATGTCATATTGTACTTTTTCTACTTTAAAAGAACATTTTTGATAATTTCTGTAAACTTTTAACACATGA
>NW_028234411.1:15854014-15871514 GCF_977035675.1 Penaeus japonicus
TGTAGGATAGTTGTTTAAAATTAATTATGATTGCCGGTGCAATTATGACTATGAACATTCTATGGAGATGATAATGTTAAAGATGATACTAATAATTAATATAATTAGTTTAGAAATTATTTATGTCTATTAGTAATATGTCGTTTCAACTATCATGATAGGCACTGCTATCATTGCTAATATAAGGAAATCTGTATGATTATTCTTCACGCTTCTTGCTGGTAAATAAAGTTAATTAAGCATTCCCTAGTTACTATTTTTCATTTGTAAAATATTCCTTGAGAATACGGTATTCCCCTACGAGGATCTGTCCGTAGTACAGAGAGTAGAAAGGATGATGTGTGTGCCAATAATGATAAAAAAGTCAAATAAGGATATGAAAAAAAAACATGATTAAAAGCTAAATACTAAAGAAGCAAAACTATGCTCTAAATACTAATAAACAATAACAATAGCAATATGTGTAATGGAAACAATAACAAAAAAAAAAAAAAAACGAAATGCCGGAAAATTACTTACTGAGTCGCATGCGTTATTTATACTAATATATTTGAATATACAAAAATATCGTTAATAATAAGATATTACTTTGAATACATTTCTAATAATTAAATTCCGCTGGTCGGACAATTCAACGACAGGAAACTGGGATCACAGTGGCCCGGTCTGTTTATTCTTTGGTTCCGGTCTCTGCCATAGATAATGTTGTTTTGGAGAGCCGTTTTCTCACAATTTTAGGGATATATCAATTAGTCAGGGCAGTGATATATATTCTCAAAGGTGCCAAAGGGGAAGGTCATCATAGCCAGTGAAAGCTGTCTCGTCCATTCCTTGGTTTCAAGAGAATGGTCATGAGCCACATAATCCATTGACGTGTGGTTCTTTGCGTGCATCCTCCTTTTGTTTGCCGTCATTGCCTGTAACGTATTTTTATTTTCTTTATGGTTGAGAAATAAAAGTCCTCTTCATTGGTGACAGCCCAATAGTGCGAAAGAGTAAATATCCGGTAGGTAATTGTAAAACAAAGAGTAGGGACACAATAACTGATAACAAGGAGTGTAAAACGAACAATGGCAAACTATCAACGGTTTTGTTGCAGTGGTTGATTGGAATTGTTCGGAGTTGTGGCACGTTATAGGCGACAGCCCGACGGTGATAGAAAGAATAACACCCGATCAGAGATAAGACGATAGAGAGGAAAGACAGGAAATACTAAATAACGTGAACGAGGAAGAGAAGAGCTATAGCCAGCTGTTATGAATTTTGTTTGTTTGTGTAATATGGCGACGGACTACCAACTATATATAACCATTGATTAAAGGAGGAGGAGAGAATAGGCTGATTAAAGTAAATTAGACAGTAAATTTAATTCGGTGAAGAAATAATACTTAATAAGGGAAAAAATAGTATCGTTGTCGTACGCCAAAAGTTGATAGCTACGGAATATAAACAGGGATCCAAAGGAACAAAGTTCTATAAATAGTAAGAAAATTTAACAATTTTAATTGATAAGCAGTAAACTTAGAACTCCTAAGAATGAGCCCGCTCTTTATGTTAGTTACAGTCTTTGCGTTTTATTAGATCAAATAAAGGATTATAGGAAATTGTATTGTTATGAACCACACATCATAAGGAGAACCAAGCCAGACACACACACACACACACACATATATATATGTGAGAAAGATGGTAGATTGCAATAACGCATTTAATATATATATATATACAAATTTTACCTCCCTGACCGGTACTCCAACCCACGCCGTAAGATTGACAGGCACGGTGGTGAAACCGATCGGTTACTCGACCCGCTAAAAGAATTGTCTAACCAGACGCCTTATGAGACGTCATGGAAGTTACCTATTTGCTCTTAGCAGAGCAGAGATAGCGAAGTTTTACGGACAATTCCCGCAGGCGCTCGGCAGCAACGGAATCATAAATTCAAGTTCCAAATCAGGTTACCGAGGTTATATATATGTGAGAAAGATGGTAGAATGCAGTAATGCATTTAATATATTTATACAAATTTTACCTCCCTGACCGGGACTCGAACCCGCGCCGTAAGATTGACAGTTACGGTGTTGAAACCGATCGGCTACTTGACCCGCTAAAAGAATTGTCTAATCAGACACCTTATGAGACGTCATGGAAGTCACCTATTTGCTCTTAGCAGAGCAGAGATAGCAAAGTTTTACGGACAATTCCCTCGGGCGCTCGGCAGCAACGGAATCACAAATTCAAGTCCCAAATCAGGTTACCGAGGTTATATATATGTGAGAAAGATGGTAGAATGCAGGTGAAATTTGTATATATATTTATATTAAATGCGTTACTGCATTTAATATATATATTTATATATAGGTAAAATTTGCATATATATATATATCAAATGTGTTACTGCATTCTACAATCTTTCTCACATATATATAACCTGGGTAACCTGATTTGGGACTTGAATTTGTGATTCCGTTGCTGCCGAGTGCCCGCGGGAATTGTCCGTAAAACTTCACTATCTCTGCTCTGCTAAGAGCAAATAGGTAACTTCCATGACATCTCATAAGGCGTCTGGTTGGACAATTCTTTTAGCGGGTCGAGTAGCCGATCGGTTTCACCAATCTTACGGCACAGGTTCGAGTCCCGGTCAGGGAGGTAAAATTTGTGCATATATATATATATATACATATATATATATACATATATATATATACATATATATATACTTGTATATATATATACACACACAGACACACACACAGCTTTAATGACGTTTGACAACAAACTCATTCTTTTCTGTTTAATTTTGTTTAGTTTTAACGATTCCATGGAGGTACAGTACCTTGTTTTCTCCCCATTAGATATTTTCATCATTTATCTTATCTTATTTATCTATTTTTATTTATTTTTTACTTCATTTATATATGTCGATAGAGATAAATCAATAGTTTCTTATATACAAAACTAAATTATATATATATATATATATATATATATATATATTATCATCATCATTATTATATATATATTTTTATTCAAGGCAGTGACTCATAATAACTATACTTCAAGAAAGGTAATTGGCATCGGTACTCGATACTTGCGATGCCGAGCTGAAATGTGCTTGGTGACGTATCGAAATGAAAGCATTCGTATCGCCCACCGCTACTCTCGTCGCACAACAGAAATATTACTATTGTACAAAAAGGTGCATAAAGAAGACATGCGACACCGTGTACATAAAACAAAATTTACATATTGCAAACAATTTAAATAATCATACATATGCTTTCATGAAATCGATATCACAGTAACATTAGGCACATTGCCTCATTGTATGTGTCTATATTTATATCACAAGTACTATTTCTTTTATCACACTATATCACAATAATATCCAAAAACTTCATGTCGGGTATAATATCGTCGCTTTTGTTAGGTTGCACTGATTAAAACCACTATAAATATATACTGGACGTCACAAGGAATCCGTCGGTACCAATTTCGATGGGTTATATGACACTGACCTATTCTAGATTTTTACCTAGAATTTTAACATCAAGTACGTGAATGAACATGTTTCATGCGGCATACCATCTGCATAAGGATAAGGATAAGCCAGATTTGCGGAGCAGATGCTACGCCGGGCTTGTATGCGCTGAGCCGAGCCCGCCTGTGTCAGCGTGTGCTGACTCGTGAAAGAATGTGCCAACGAGTGTTGACTCGATCTGAGCTTGGTCCTTACCCAACACAGTGCCCAGCTACGTCAGTAACCGTCAGGTGACAATGGAAGCTCACGAGCTTGGATGGGATATTTAGAAAGTCGATGTAGGAGAAGATGAGAAAACGTACTGGTACAACTGAGGTAGCGGGAGCCGATATTCCAAGTTTTCTTCGAAGGGAGAAGACCAGAGAAAGCGACAATTATAACCTACAGGGGAGAATTGTTGCAGTTTGTAGAAATATCTTATTTAAGAAATGGAAGCTGAGAAGAAATTTACAAGCGTTTTTTTCTGAATTTTATCAAACCGAAGCAGACTAAACATTGGATGTTGATACTGCGGAAAATCTAGAAAAGAAATCTATTTTTCAAAACTATTTTGTTGCTACAAAACAATACTAAAGAAATAGATAAATAAAATAAGATAAATGATGAAAATATCTAATGAGGGGAAAACAGGTTACTGTATCTCCATGGAATCGTTAAAACTAAACAAAATTAAACAGAAAAGAATGTTTGTTGTCAAACGTTTTTTAAGGTTGCAATTACGCAAATAGTCATTAGTACCTATATGGCCCTCATTCTTATCATTATCATTAATATCATTCATATGGTCTTCCAAAGTCGAAATATAACCGAAAACAAGCGTTTATTTTCTTGCATATTTACGCTTTTTATAATGACATTATTCAAATGTTCTCCCACAGGGCGAAATATAGCCAAAAACAAACGTGTATCAACTTTTCTACATCTTTGGGATTTTTAGTAATTATATTTTATCGTTATGGTAATTTAACGCATTATTGTGATAATTTCAATTATGAAAAGGATTATTTAGTGTAATTTTTATTATTGCGTTCAGTTACTGTTATAATTACGAAAATAGTCAATAGTGTTAATATTGTCTTATCATAATCATTGATGTTATTGCAGATATCATTACTGCGTGATTCAATGAAACTATTGTCGTTATTAATTGAATTATGATCACTGATCGCATAAATTCAATGATTTCAATTGCAGAAATAACTATTTTAGCATCTTAATCATCATAATGATATTAATAATAATGATGATAATGATAATAATAATGATGATGATGATCATTATTATGATAATGATGATGATGATTAATATTATTATTATCATTCTTATTATTATCATTATTATAAGTATTATTACTATTATTATATTTTTTAGTATTAGCATTAATAATAATAATGATAATAATAATAATAATAATAACAATAATAATAATGATGATGATAATCATATTAATGATAATCATAGTAATGATTAACATTATTATGATTATTATTATAATTTTTATTATTATAATTATTATTATTATTAATATTATTGAAATTACTATTATTATTATTATCATTATCATCATTATTATTACTACTACTATTATTATCACTATCATTATCATTATCATCATTATTATTACTACTACTATTATTATCACTATCATTATCATTATCATTACTATCATCATCATTATCATTATTATCATTACTGTTATTATTACTATTATTATCATTATTATTATTATCATTAATATTGTTATTATTATTATTATTATTATTGCTATTATTATTATTATTATTATTATTATTATTATTATTATTATTATTATTATCATTTTTATTATTATTATCATTATTGTCATTTTTTTATTATTATTTTTTTATTATTATAATTATTTTTATCATTAATAATATTATTATTATTATAATAACTATTTTTGTTACTGTTATTAGTATCATTATTATCATTATTATTATTCCCATTATCATTATTATTATTATTGTTATTATCATTAATATTATTATCATTATTATCATTACAATATTTGTTGTTATTATTATTATTATTTTCATTATTAATTATTACTCTTGTTATCTTTATTATAGTTATTATTATAATCATTATTATAATTATAATGATGATGATGATGATGATGATTATTATTATTACTATTTATATTACTGTTATTAGTATCATTATTGTCATTATTATTATTGCTATTATTATTATCATCATTATTATTATCATTGTTATCGTTGTTATTATCATTGTTATTATTATCATCATTATTATTATCATTATTATTATTTTATTTATTATAAATATTATTATTATTATTATTATTATTATTATTAATATTCTCATTATTGTCATTATTCTCATTATTCTCAATATTCTCATTACTATCATTATTCTCATTATTATCATTACTATCATTATTCTCATTATTCTCATTATTATCATTATTCTCATTGCTATCATTAATATCATTATTCTCATTATTCTCATTATTCTCATTACTATCATTATTCTCATTACTATCATTATTCTCATTATTCTCATTACTATCATTATTCTCATTACTATCATTATTCTCATTATTCTCAATATTATCATTATTCTCATTACTATCATTATTCTCATTACTATCATTATTCTCATTATTCTCATTACTATCATTATTCTCATTATTCGCATTACTATCATTATTTCCATTACTATCATTATTCTCATTATTATCATTATTCTCATTACTATCATTATTCTCATTACTATAATTATTCTCATTATTCTCATTACTATCATTATTCTCATTATTCTCATTACTATCATTATTCTCATTATTCTTATTACTATCATTATTCTCATTATTCTCATTACTGTCATTATTCTCATTACCATCATTATCATTTTCATTATTATTTTCATTATCATTTTCATTATCTTTTTCATTATCATTTTCATTATCATTTTCATTATTATTATCATTATCATTATTATTATCACTATCATCATCATCATTATTGTCATTATCATTATTATTATCATTATTGTCATTATAATTATTATTATTATTATTTTCTATTATTATCAATATTATTATCATAATCATATTATTATCATTATTATCATTATCATTGACATTATTATCATCATTACTTTTATTATTATTATCATTATTATCATTATTATTATTTATTGTTATTGTTATTGCTATTGCCTATTTTTCATTTTCATCTTCATTTTCATCTTCATTTTTATCTTCATTTTCATCTTCATCTTCATTTTCATCTTTATTTTCATCTTCATTTTCATCTTCATCTTCATTTTCATCTTCATTTTCATCTTCATTTCCATCTTCATTTTCATCTTCATCTTCACTTTCATCTTCATTTTCATCTTCATTTTCATCTTCATTTTCATCTTCATCTTCATTTTCATCTTCATTTTCATCATCTTCATTTTCATCTTCATCTTCATCTTCATTTTCATCTTCATTTTCATCTTCATTTTCATCTTCATTTTCATCTTCATTTTCATCTTCATTTTCATCTTCATTTTCATCTTCATTTTCATCTTCATTTTCATCTTCATTTTCATTTTCATCTTCATCTTCATTTTCATCTTCATTTTCATCTTCATTTTCATTTTCATTTTCATCTTAATCTTCATTTTCATCTTAATCTTAATCTTCATTTTCATCTTAATCTTCATTTTCATCTTAATCTTCATCTTCATCTTCATTTTCGTCTTCATTTTCGTCTTCATCTTCATCTTCATCTTCATCTTCATCTTCATCTTCATCTTCATCTTCATCTTCATCTTCATCTTCATCTTCATCTTCATCTTCATCTTCATCTTCGTCTTCGTCTTCGTCTTCGTCTTCGTCTTCGTCTTCGTCTTCGTCTTCGTCTTCATTTTCATTTTCATTTTCATTTTCATTTTCATTTTCATTTTTATTTTCATCTTTATTTTCATTTTCATCTTTATTTTCATCTTTATTTTCATCTTCATCTTAATTTTCATCTTCATTTTCATCTTCATATTCATCTTCATTTTCATCTTCATTTTCATCTTCATGTTCGTCTTCATTTTCGTCTTCATTTTCGTCTTCATTTTCGTCTTCATTTTCGTCTTCATTTTCGTCTTCATTTTCATCTTCATTTTCATCTTCATTTTCATTTTGTTATCATTATTATTATTATTATTATTATTATTATAATTTTGTTATCATTATTATTATTATTATTATTTTGTTATCATTATTATTATTATTATTATCATTATTATTACTATCATTATCATAATTATCATTATCATTATTATTATCACTATCATCATCATCATTATTATCATCATTATTGTCATTATCATTATTATTGTCATTATAATTATTATTGTTATTATTATCATTATCATTATTATTATTATCATCATTATCATTATCATCATTATCATTACCATTATCATTATTATTATCACTATCATCATCATCATTGTCATTATCATTATTATTATTATTGTCATTCTAATTATTATAATTATTATTATCAATATCATTATTATTATTATATTATTATCATTATCATTGACATTATTATCATTATTACTTTTATTATTATTATCATTATTATCATTATTATTATTTATTGTTATTGTCAATATTATTATCATTATCATTATTCTTATTTTCATTGTTATTATCATTGTTATTTTATTATCATTATGATTATTATTATTATTATCATATCATTATTATCATTATCATATCATTATTATCATTATCATTACCATTATCATTACCATTATTATTATCACTATCATCATTATTATCATCATTATTGTCATTATCATTATCATCATTGTCATTATAATTATAATTATTATTATTATTATTATCAATATCATTATTATATTATCATCATTATTATCATTATCATCATTATCATTGACATTATCATCATCATTACTTTTATTATTATTATTATCATTATTATCGGTATTATTATTTATTGTCATTGTTATTGTCAATATTATTATCATTATCATTATTATTATTTTTATTGTTATTATCATTATTATTATTAATATTTTGTATTATTATCACTATTATTATCATTATTATCATCATTATTATCATTATTATCATTTTATTACCATTATTATTATTGTTATAATTATTATCATCATCATCATCATCATCATTATTATTGCCATTAATAATAATAATAACAATAGTAATATCATCATCATTATTATAATCATTATTATTTTCATTGCTATCACTATCATTATTATTATTATTTTTATTATCATCATTATTATTGTTGTTGTTATTATTATTATTATTATTATGATAATAATTATAATGATGATACTTATAATAATGATAATAATACTTATGTTAATAATAATAATAATCATTATTATTATAATGATAATTATTATCATTCTGAATAATCATTATTATTATGAATCATAACAACATGATTATCATTGTTATATTATTGCTATATTGAGGTCATTAACACTGCAATTATAGTTACAATTACGAAAATAGTCAAAAGTGTCAATTATTATTATTATTACTATTATCTTTATTATCATAGATATCAGTATCTCTATTAACATTATCATATTTTATTGTTATCATTGTTATTATCATTATTACCATTATTATTGTTATTATCATTATTGTTATTAGTATTTTTATACTTGTTACAATAACTATTGCTATTTTTATATTTATTACAATTGTTATTACTATATCTGTTATTATTAGCATTATTATTAATATCACTATTATTACTACTATTATTATTATTATTAATATTATTATTATTATCATTATTATTATTATCATTATCATTATCAATATTATTATTATTAGTATCATCATTATTATTATTCTTACTATTATTATTATCAATATTATTATTATTATTATCATTATTATTACTATTACTATTATTATTATAATTATCAATATCATTATTATCATTATCATCATATTTATAATAGTAATTACAATTCTTCTTCTTCTCAGCTTATCCCTATTCGGGGTCGCCGTTTTTGATGAGCTTTCTCCAAGTACTCCTATTGTATACTATTGCTATATCATCTATGTTCTTTTCCTTCAAGTCCCTTTTTATACAATCTTTCCATCTGGTTTTGGGTATACCCTTTCTTCTATTCCCTTCTACTTCCATTTCTATAACCTCTCTCCCAACATGTTCTTCACCCTCCCTTCTCTTTACATGGCCAAACCACCTCAGCCTAGACTCTTGGATTTTCTTTGAGACTTCCCCTACTTTGGCTGTCCCTCTGATATATTCATTTCTGATCCTATCTTTCCTGGTAACTCCTGACATCCACCTAAGCATTTTCATCTCTGCCAAATCTAACTTTCTTTCTTATTTATGTTTAGAAGGTGCTGCTTCCAGACTGTAGGTTAAGGCTGGTCTAACTACGGTTTTGTGTACCTTTCCTTTAAGTTTAACTGGCACTCTTTTATTGCAAATGACCCCTGACACCTTCCGCCAGTTGTTCCATCCACACTGAATTCTATGAGTAACTTCCCTTTCCATCCCTGTACTTTCATCTACCATAGACCCAAGGTATTTAAAAGTATTTGTTCTTTTCAACCTATTTCCATTCATTTGTATTGAGGCCAATTGGTCACCCATATCATTTGAGAAGTACTCTGTTTTAAACCTGCTAATTTTCATGACTCTACTCTCTAATGCACATCTCCATTCTTCTAACTTGGTTTCTAATCCTCTTCTACTTTCTGATATCTACACTACGTCATCTGCATATAAAATGCACCATGGTGGGTCCTCCCTAACATTTTGAGTAATAACATCGAATACAATATTAAATAATAATGGGCTAAGTGCTGACCCCTGGTGTAGACCAACCTTCACATGGAAGTTTTCCATTGTTCCTACTGTGCTTCTAACTCTAGTAGTAATATCCTTATAGCATTCTTTGATAACCCTAACATACTTTTCTTGCACTCCTCTTTCAGGTAGCCCTCTCCAAACCTTCTGTCGTGGCACCCTATCATATGCTTTCTCCAAATCGATGGATACCTGCTTTTCCTGATATTTTCCCATTATTTGCCTAAGGGAGAAAATACCAACAATTGTCCCAAGTCCTTTCATAAAGCCCAGTTGTTGCCTACCAATTTCCACCACTTGCCTAAGCCTACTGTTCAAAATTCTTTCAAACAACTTTAAGGTGTGTGACATTAATTTTATCCTACGGTAATTTTCACAGCATTGGATATCCCCTTTCTCTTTAAAAATTGGTATTAGGATGCTTTCCCTCAATTGTTCTGGTATGGCTTCTTTTTCCATAATTTGTTTCATAAGTTTGTGCAGAATACTAATACCATCCTGCCCTAAAGCTTTCCACACTTCCACTGGTATGTTATCAGGTCCAGTGGCTTTTTCAGTTTTCATCTTTTTCAGAGCTATTTCTACCTCCTGTCTAGTTACCTCAGCTATCTCTTGGTTATTTGGTTCTCCATCCTCTCTAACTAGTCTCTCATTTTCCTCATTTGATAGTTTTTCAAAGTATTCCTTCCATCTAGTTAGTATATCCCTTTCTTTCTTTATTATGTTACCGTTTTCATCTCTCATTTGTCTAATATGCATTATATCTTTTGTACTTTTATTTCTTGATTTAGCTAATTTGAAAATCTCTCCCTGTCCTTCTTTAGTGTCTAAATCTTCGTACAGTTTGTTATATGCTTCTGACTTTGCAATAGATACTGATTTCTTAGCTTCCTTACATCTTATTCTTTATGCTTCCCTATCTATTTCAAGTTTACTTTCTTCCCACTTTTTCTTGGCAGCCCTCTTTAAGTTCACTTTTTGTTGTACGTCTTCATTGAACCACCAGGTCTCCTTATTTTCCCAAATTTTTCCACTGCTCTCTCCTAAGATTTCTTTACCTGCTATTAAGATGTTTTTACTCGTTCTATTCCACAATGCATTGACATCTTCCATGTTAACATCAATATCATTTAGAATTCTAATCTTAAATTGTTTTAAATCCTGCTCCTTCAGCTTGAACCACTTAATTTTTCTCTGTGTCCTAACCCCTCTATTCTGCTTTCGGGCAACAGCTATTGATAGGTCTAACACAACTAGGCGATGCTGTGCTGCTATGTGGCCTCCAGGTATTACTTTACAATTTTTGACCTCGCATATGTTCCTTCTACCATACAGGAGGAAATCAATTTGACTTGTCCTATCTCCGCTTTAAAAGGTAATAAGATGTTCATTTCTCTTTTTGAATAGCGTATTCCCTATAACCATATCAAACGATACTGCAAAATCAATAATTCTCTCCCCTTCTTCGTTTCCATTCCCATAACCATATCCTCCATGCACACAGCTGACAACCTCATTACCTTTACCAATATGTCCATTTAAATCTCCTGCAACTATGCATCTCTCACTTTCATCTACCTTGCCTCTTTCTTCTTGAAGTTCTACCCAAAAACGTTCTTTCTCTTCCTCAGTGCAACCAGTCTGAGGTGCATATACACTAAATATATTAAGTGAAAACTCATCCAAAGCTAACCTTATCCAAATGATTCTGTCACTTTTCCTATTTACTTCTGTTACCAGCCCCTTCATCTCTCGCGATAAAATGATTCCAATCCCATTTCTCCCATCTTTATTAGCCCCCCCCCCCCCGTGGCTAGATTTATAATAGTAATGACAATAATAATTATTAATATCATTATCATCATTATCGTTATTATTATTACTATTATTATCATTATTATTACTATCATTATTATTACTATTATTATCATTATTATTACTATCATTATTATTATTATTATTATCATTATTATTATTATTAGTAGTAGTAGTAGTATTTTTGTTATTATTATCATTATCATTGTTATTATTATTATTATCATTATTATTATTATTATTAACATTATCATTACTATTTTTATCATCATTATCATTATCATTATTCTTGTTATTATTATTATTGTTGTTATTTTTACTAATATTGATATTCTTATTCTTCTTCTTATTATTATTATTATTATTACAATTATTATTAATAGCATTATTATCATCATTATTATTATCATTATAGTTATTATTATTATTATTATTATCATTATCATCATCATCATTGTAATCATTATCATCATCGTTGTTGTTGTTGTTCATCTTCTTGTTTTAGTTGTTATCATTGTTTTCAGAATTATTATTATTATCAATATTATTATTATTATTATTATTATTATAGTTATTGTTATTGTTATAATTAATATTGTTTTTATCATAATTATTATTGTTATCATTAATCTCATTTTTTTCTACTCTTATTATTAGTATTCTATTAATATTGTTATTAATATCACTGTTGTTCATGTTATTATCATTATCATTATCATTATTATCATTATTATTATTGTTATTATTATTATTATTATTATTATTATTATTATTGTTATTATTTTTATTATTACTGTTACTGTTACTGTTACTGTTACTATTTATTACTATTACTATTTATCACTATTACTATTGCTATTTGCTATTTGCTATTGCTATTATCATTATCATTATCCTTATCATTATTATTATCATTATCATTATTATTGATAATAATTTTATTCTTATCATTATTATCATTATTATTATTATTATTATCATTATTATTAATCATTATAACTATTATCATTATTTAATAATGATTATTATTATTAATAATATCATTATTATCATCATCATTATTATTATATTTTATTATCATTATCATTATTATCATCATTATTATTATTATAATATTTATTATTATTATTATCATTATTATTACTATTATTATTATCATTATTATTATCAATATTATTACTATTATTATTATCATTATTATTATTATTATTATAGTCATCATCATTATCATTATCATTATCGTTATTATCATTATTATTATTATTATTAATATCATTATTATCATAATTGTTATTATTATCATCATCATCATTATTATTATATTTTATTATCATTATCATTATCATTATTATTATTATTATCGTTATTATTATTATCATTATCATCATTATCGTTATTATCATCATGATCATTATTTTTATTACAAATATAATTAAGATGATAATTATGATAATATCATTATTACTATAATAATTATTATGATTGTTATGAATAATAATTATTATCATGAATAATAATTATCATTATGAATAATATGAATATGATTATTATTATTATCATTGAGGTCATTAACGCTGTAATTATATTTGCTTTTACGAAAATAATTATCAGTGTCAATATAGTCCTCATTCTTATCAATATCATTGATATTATTGCAAATATCATCATTATTGCGTTATTAAGATTGATTCCGATTTGCAAATCATAGTTGAAACCATATTTTACCTCACTCTTTAAACGTATTATTATCCTTATTACTTGAATTATGATCATTAATTGCATAATTGCAGTCACTTCTATTGCAGAAATTATTTCTTTAGCATCATTATCATCATTATTTTGTTGTTATTGTAGTTGTTATTGTTAATGGTATTATTCTTATGACAATGACAATGACAATGACAATGACAATGACAATGATAATGATAATGATAATGATAATGATAATGAAATGATTATCAATATCATTATCATTATTTATATTATTATAATTATTATCATTATAATTACCATTGTTATTATTATGGTTATCATTATTATTATTATTATAATCATTATCATTATCAATATTATTATACATATGAATATCATTAATATTATTATCATTATCATAACTGTTACTAGCATTATTACTAGTATCATTATCTTTTATAACTATTATAATTACTATTATTATCAGTATTGTTAATTCATTACTATTATGATTACTGTTATTATTATCATCATTGTTATTATCATCATTATCATTATTATTGTTATTATTATTATCATTATTACTATTATTATTATTATCATTATTGTTATCATTATCACTATTATTATTATTATCATTATTATTATCATTATCATTATTATTGTTTTTATTGTTATTATTCTTATTGTTATTCTTATCATTATAATTATTGTCATTATCATTATTATCATTATAATTATCATCATTATAATTATCATTATTATTATTATTATCATTATTATTATTACTATTATCATATAATTATTATTATCATAATTATCATTATCATTAATAACATTATTATTATTATTACTGTTATTATTATTATCATTATTATTATTATTAATATTATTATCATCATTATTATTATTTTATGTTATTATCATCACTATTATCTAAAATCGGAGGACAGGTTGAAGATCCATTTCCCTCCCATCTTCCGACCTAAAGATGGGATCCTGCTGGATCTTTGTGTAAAGTGGATCTTTCCAACAAACCTACCACACGGTAGTGTTTTTTGCCTTTAATTATCATTATCATCATTAATATTATAAATATTATTATCACTGTTATTATTATTATTATTTTCATTATTATTATCATTATCATCTTTATCATTAGTATCACGTTTATCATCATTATTATTATTACTATTATCAATATTCTTATTATTTTTTTATTATTATTTCTTTTGATATCATTATTTGTATTGTTATTATTATCATTATTGTTATTATTATTATTATTATCATTATTATTATCATCAGTTTTATTTTCATATTATTATCATTATCTTTATTATTATCATTATCATTATTATTAGTAGTAGTAGTATTATTTTCATTATTTTTTCTTTTTACTATTATTATTATTAAAATCAATATCATTCTCATTCTCATTCTCATTATTATTATTATTATCATCATTATTATTATTATTATCATTACTATCATTATCTTTATCATTATAATTATTACCATTATTATTATTATTAGTTTTATTATTATTATTAGTAGTAGTAGTACTACTATTTTCTTTATTTTTTATTTTTATTATAATAATTATTAAAATTATTATCATCATTATCATTATCATTATTGATATTATTATTATTATCATTTTCATTATTATTATTATTATTATTATCATTATTATTACTACTATTACTATTATTATCATTATCATTATTATGATCATTATTGCTAAAACTAATATCATTATTGTCATTATCATTATTATCATTAGAAATGATAATAGTTATAACAACAACAACAACAATAACAATATTAAAAATGATAATAATGATGATGATAATAATAATAATGATATAAATAATACTAATAATAATAATGATAATAAAAGTGATAATAATTATTATAATGATGAAAAAGAATAATGATAATATTATCATTACTGATGTTATTATCATTATCATTATGATTATCGTCATTATTATTATTACTATTATTATTATTGTTGTTATTATTTTTATTATCATCATTATTATTACTATCCTTTTTTTTCCTTATTATTATTATTACCATTATGACTATTATTATTATTATAATTATCATCATTATTATCATTATAATTATATCAAAATGATTATATTATAATTGTTATTTTCATTATTTACACGATTATTGTTATTATTATCATTATCATTACAAAAATTATAATAATATCAATAATGACAATATTAATTGTAATAATAATTTGAACAATAATAATGGTAATGATAATAATAATAATAATAATAATACAAATAATGATAACAACAACAATAATAATAATAATAATAATAATAATAATAATAATGATAATAATGATAATAATAACATCAATGAAAATGATGATAATAATAATAATGATAAGAACAAGTATTAGAATTATAATAAAATTAATAATAACAATTACAATGATAATATTAATAATAATATTAATAACAATAATAATGATAATAATAATGATAATAATAATAATGATAATAATAATAATGATAATAATAATAATAATAATAATAATAATAATAATAATAAAAATACCAAAGATGATAGAAATACAAATTAGAACCATTCTGATAATGAAAAGGATTTTAGCTAAATACGCTGATTATCGTTACAATAGAGCAAAGAAGAATTCAGACAAAAACAAGGAAGGGGGGGGGGAACTACTAACTAAATACGATCCTGAAAATACCAGAGATGATAAAAATACAAATTAAAACCATTATGATAATGAAAAGAACTATAATTAAATGCGCCACTTATCGTTATATTAGAGCAAAAAAGAATTGAGAGAAAAAATGAAAAAATAAAAATATCCTAAAAATACGAAAGATGATAAACATACAAATTAGAACCATTCAGATAATGAAAAGTGTCGCGGTCGACGGCGCCGTCCAAGCGCAGTCGTCATCGATTATGTTACGTAAAGCTACGCTCTGCCTCAATTAAGACCGAAATTAAATGCATTGATGCACAGGGGCTGGATTCATCAACGCTCTTACCATGATATATACGCTGGTAACTACAATTATGATGGTAAACAGACCGCATCGGTATTTATCAACAACTTACCATGATAGAATACAATGCCAAATTTACCAGTGGCTGGAGCACTGGTATGTCCACTGGCAAGTACAGTGACGACTCTCTCCTCAGGTTTTATCTCAGCAAAATATCAACATTTAAGGCGACACTTTAGTTTGCATGTACACCTATTATGATCCGAATGATGGCAACTGTTCATTTTCTTGGCAAAAATATAGAAAATTGACAAAAAAATAAGCGAGAATAATGTTCACGCGGCCTAGGGTAAACTTGCAGAAAGTCATAGGCCTACAATAACTTTTAAAATATATGGAATTGACAATTTGACGAATTCAAACATATTTTATTTCTATGACAGTTATAAAACAGTAAATATATGAATAAATAAAAGTTATTTGATTTAAAAATTGGCGATTCATACGTTAGAGTTCAATTAACGATTGAAGCAGGACAACAATAAATATTGAAGTGG
>NW_028234411.1:15876514-15896514 GCF_977035675.1 Penaeus japonicus
TACTTTGGAACACATCGCATGCAAAGTAAAATTCAATAACACGTATCTGACTATATGCTCAGCTTACTGTCCACCTGATAAAATGCTAATCTATGATGAGCTTTTTGCTATTCAGGACAGTCTGCCAAACAATAAATTAATTCTAGGAGATTTTAATGCTCGTCATACATCATGGGGTTCCCTGCGGGTGAATGGTAGAGGTGAGCAAGTAGTTAAGTTGATCAACGACTCTGATCTGGTTCTTCTAAATGATGGTAGTCCAACGCGAATAGACGATAATACCGGTAATTTGAGCTTTATTGACCTATCACTGGTCTCTTCAACACTAGCAGCCAAGTGCCTGTGGCACACCATTGACGACTCGTTGGGAAGCGATCACCTTCCTATTTGTATTAAATATTCATGCGACACCACGAGGACGCCTTCAGCACCCAAATTTAACGTAAAAAGAGCAGATTGGGTCGCCTTCACAAGGAGCGTCAAGCTCGAAGTTGTTGGAGAAACCATTGATGATAAAGTAAACAATGTTCAAAATTGTATTATAAATGCAGCAATGGCAACCATCCCTAAGACTTCGACAGATAGCGTTAAGCATAGAGTTCCATGGTGGACACCAGATTGCCGCAGAGCACTATGTGAACGAAATAGGGCCTACAGGCTTTTCCATAATATTACCAACGAGAACTTTCGCAATTACAAACAAGCGAGAGCTAGGGCTCGTAGAACAATCAGACAAGCCAAAAGAGACTCCTGGCGAAGCTTTGTCTCTACAATTAATAGTAACACCAAGTTATCAGAGGTTTGGTCCACAGTAAATAGAATAGATAGAAAAAAATCATCAATAAAAATCAGAAACATCTTGCACGAGGGAAATAATTATGATTCACCTAGAGACATTGCTAACACAATCGCCTGGCAGTTCTCTTATACAAGCAGCTCGGAAAACTACAACCCTGCATTCCTGACCACCAAGGAAGCAGCCGAGCTTCAACCAATTCACTTTGCCACAGGAGATAACTTTGATTACAATAAAGATCTTTCAATGAATGAGCTTGTCCGAGCCCTAGAAGCCTGTAGAGGAACATCCCCAGGCCCCGATGAGATTCGATATGAGATGATAAAGCATCTTAATCATGATGACATGATTAAGTTGCTAGAAGTGTACAATGATATTTGGAAAAGCCAGACTTTTCCAAATTCATGGCACTTCGCCCACATCATTCCCATATTGAAAGGAGGGGGAAATCCCAGATCCGCCATCTCTTACCGCCCAATTGCGTTGACAAGCAAGTATTTTTAGACATAGAAAAAGCCTACGATATGACATGGCGACATGGCCTACTCAGAAAACTTTATGCTTTCGGATTACGTGGAAACTTTCAAAATTTCATTTCTGACAGAACGTTTTCTGTCAAATTATTTTCTGACAATGTCACTTTCTCGGACATTTTTGTCCAGGCAAACGGGGTCCCACAAGGAAGTGTCTTATCTCCAACATTATTTTTATGTATGATAAATGACATTTTACCATCTCCTCGGAATCTTAAATACTCACTGTACGCCGATGATTGTGCATTATGGCACTCTAGCAATAATGCAGAGTTCTCGGCAAATCAGATCCAATTGGCACTGGATATGATTCATAACTGGGGCCTCCAGTGGGGTTTTAAGTTTTCCATAAGAAAGAGTATTGGAGTGGTCTTTACACATAGGAGAAAGCCCAACATCAGGCTAACTCTAGACAACCACCCAATACCTATTTAAAATTCAGCTAGATTTCTTGGTCTACTCTTTGATAGTAGATTGAATTGGAAAGACCACATTGGTCAATTAAAGAATAAATGTCAAAAAGCACTCAATTTATTAAAGTGCATTTCTGGACACAAATGGGGAGCTGATAGAAAGTCTTTACTGATGTTATATAAATCCCTGATTAGATCTAAAGTAGATTATGGGTCAATCGTGTATGGCTCGGCAACGAGCTCAACTATGAAAGGTTTGAATGTTGTGCAGAATGCGTGTTTACGCGTCTGTCTTGGAGCCCTTAAGTGCACTCGCACCGAGCGCCTAGAGGTAGAGTCGGGAGTACCTCCCCTCCATCTTAGACGCGGCCAGCTTGCGCTGACCTATGCCGCTAAGGTAGCCAGGCAGCCCCAGCATCCCAACAGGGATGTTTTGCGCCGGCAGTTAGGGCCCCAGCACCGCGTCGGAAAGCCGCTGTGCAATAGACTCCATGACCTCACAGATAAAGTCGGTATAGATCTCTCTACCATCGATACCCTGGTTCAGTCAAATATAGCACCGTGGGAGACACCCAATTTTTCTACCGTTGTAGACTGGCTACCATCAGCCAAAGCCACGGTGTCGGAGGTGGAGGTACGCCAGAGGTTCAGAGAGATTCTAATTAAACATCTTTCCTTTTTTCATTTATATACCGACGGGTCCAAGACAGACGAGTGTGTGGGAGCGGGTGTATGGTCGACTGAATGCCAGTTGAGATTCAAATTGCCAAATCATACATCGATCTTTCTTGCCGAACTTTTTGCAATTGATAAAGCTTTAGATTTTGCCCTATCGACGACCCACGATAGAATAGTCATATTTTCAGACTCATTAAGTTCACTTAAAGCCATTAAATCCCTAGAAACCACCAATAGTGAAATACAGGGTAATATCATTCGTAAATTACATTGTGCCAATAAATCAATCAAATTGATATGGGTACCTGGACACTCGGGTATCCATGGCAACGAACAGGCTGACAAACTAGCCGGGTCGACTGGTGATCTGGAGCCTGGTATTGTCCGCACAGATCTCAGGTGTTTTGTCTCTTTTATAAAAGCAAAAATCCATCTCCTGTGGCAGAGTGAGTGGACCGACCTCACAATACACAACAAGATCAAAGAAGAAATTAAAATGTGGGACACAGCCCACAGGAAAAATAGAAGGGAGGAGGTGGTGTTGGCCCGAATAAGGGTCAATGCTACAAGACTGACACACCTCACTCCCTATATAGAAAAAAAATTCCCTCCAAAATGTGAACATTGCAACAACAACCTAACAATGGCGCACATCTTAATATCATGTAACAAATATAATAACAATAGACAAGCCATTAAAAATTACTTTCAAATTAAAAATATAGAATATAACATCAAAAATTTATTGTCAAATAATGAAAAAATAATTTAAAAAGTAATCACTTTTCTAAAGGAGACAAAACTTTATGACCTTCTATAGATTGATAAAATAAAATGGAATCATTGGCTTAATGACCTTGGCATGTGCCGCTGGTTGATAGCCAATAAATCCAACAAACAAACAAACAAACTGGATCGTCATGGACACTCGGGTATCCATGGCAACTAACAGGCTGACAAACTAGCCGGGTCGACTGGTGATCTGGAGCCTGGCATTGTCCGCACAGATCTCAGGTGTTTTGTCTCTTTTATAAAAGCAAAAATTCATCTCCTGTGGCAAAGTGAGTGGACCGACCTCCAAATCACTAAAAACAAAGTGATAATCGAACCGTGGGAAACAGCCCACAGAAGAAGCAGAAGGGAGGAGGTGGTGTTAGCCCGGCTCAGGGTAAACGCCACAAGAATAACCCACCTCACTCCATATATAGAAAAAAGGTTCCCTCCACAGTGCCAACACTGTAATTCCAACCTTTCAATAGCCCACATATTAATAGACTAAATCAACAGAGACAACATATCACAAACTACTTTAGAATTAAAAATATAGAAATAAATTTTAAAAATTTACTATCAGACAATGAAATAATTATTAAAAAATTAATCACTTTTTTAAAGGAGACAAAACTTTATGACCTTCTATAGATTGATAAAATAAAATGGAATCATTGGCTTAATAACCTTGGCTTGTGCCGCTGGTTGATAGCCAATAAATCCAACAAGCAAGCTGGATCGTCAGCAGATGGCGGCAGATGACCTCTTGCATACGAATCCTTAGCTCGGCAACCGCGCTGCTCCCAACTAGTGCCCTCTTGGCACTTGTTTTTTTTTATTTTATTTTATTATTTTTAATGGATTGCGGGCCATGGTTCATTCATGGCCAGGCCAAGGAACGACTTTTGGGTATGGAAGGAGTGACCTTTATTTTGCATTATTAAATAAATAATAATTACTATGATCGGAGTCTTTCTTTTGTCTCTTAAGACCCTAACATGTAAAAGTATGGAAAAAATGCTTGCCTGACTCTAGCCACGCCTGTTTGGCAATGTCCTGTGTAGGAACTCGATTTCTTTCCACATACAAACTGACATACACTCATACACATAAATAACATACACTTTACACGTCCCTTATCAGCTGGTGGCAGCCTACCCCTACACAGGACAGGATTCACGTTACCACAGATTTAATCGGGGATTTGCTTTGGGGCAAGGGGAATCTCTCGATGAATCACTACACCAGCACTACATACCAGGCAGTAGGATCTCGCATGCTGGAGATACAAGAAGGTATCTTCGATGAGGTGCGAGGAATTCGCAATGCATTGGAAGACCAGACAGCTGTTCTCCGCAGTACATCAGAGGGCCAAACAGAAGCCCTACTATCTATATATGAATCTTTATTTGGCTTGACAAATGCCATAATAAAATTATCAAAACCATAGTATTATATTTTGTATTTTTCTATTATATATATATATTTTTTCTTTTCACCCCTACCCCTAATCCTCCTCTCTCTTTTCTCTTCCTAATCCCTTGTTTCTTTTATTCTTTCCTTCTCTCTCTTCTTTTTGTTACTTTCTCTTTCTTTTTCTCTTTTTGTTTCTTTCCTTCTCGTTTTATCTCATGCTTCTTGTGTATTTCATTTGATATTTTTCTACTGTATCTCTTTTTCTTTCTCTTCACCCCTACCCATCTCCCTTCTCTCTATTGCCTCTCTTCCTTCTTTTTCTTTCATTACTTCTCTCTCCCTTCTCTTTTTGTTACTTTCATTTTCATTTACTCTCTTTCTTTCCTTCTCATTGTATCTCTTTCGTCATTCCTTATTTATTTTTTCTCTCCCTACCTATTCCCCTATTTATAGGTTCATTAATTGTCAATAAATGTAAAAAAAAAAAATGTCATTCATTTAGGTTATAACAAATCTGTGAAACTAATAAGTATGATATACCAGCTGGTAATATGCCAAAGCTTTTGTAGAAAAATGTTGCTTTGATAATAAAAAGTCAAAGATATCATACAAGGAATCTGTACATGGACAAATGGTACAATGCATTTTCTTTTAAATGAATTTATTCACACTAGAAAAATATGTAAGCAAAATATACAAATAGACAAATCTTTGGTATGAAATAGAAAAAAAAACAGAAACGAAAACAAAACTCAAATATAAATATGTAAGGTCAATATAAGAATAGCCATTTCACTACAAACTATAGCTGGAAAATAAGTCCTATACATGAATATGCTATATGTAAAGGGATTAATATAACAGCTTTACTAACTTCAAACATCACAAGTGTGCTATGATGATGTGAAGAATGTAAAACAATATTTGAATATCTACGAGGAAATAATTACCCTTATTAAATATCGATATACATCGATATACATGTTAATTAATTTATATCTTAACTCCCTTATTTTGTAATGCGCATGCGCGTAGGTATGCCTCACCTGGTATTGTTCCACTATACAATCAGTCACTTAGCCATACCACCTGTTCGAGTGAGCACGGTGACCCTCACCTCGTGAGTACAGCTATAGCGGTCTTATTACGCTGGTATATATAGCGTGGTAATATTGTAAATACACTATATTTATATTGTATTTCTATTCTTTTCAGTCTTATTTTTGTATTTGGTTATTCTTATAACGTTGACGCCAGGCGCCACTACAGTGTGCCTCTCATGTCCCCTGAAGTTATAATATTCGGAGGAGCGCCAAGCTTTAACAAGCCCCGTGACACCTGGGCGGTTTGACACGCTCGAAGGGACGTGATTTGTGAACTATATTATTTGTAATGTATATATGTTTTTGTAAATATAAGGTGAATGGTATCTAATCTTTATATAACCCCTTTTTGGAAGTGAAGAGTACGATAAAGCTAAAAGTGCAATACTACCAATGATAAATTTCCATATATAATGAAAGATCCTTTTTACACTATATAAATGTAATATTTCCATTAATATTAGACATAAATCAATAAAAAAGTAAATCAAACAAAAGGAGCCGTGTATGAATGCCAACCTCTCCTGCTGAGCATTTTTTCAACCATGAAATTCATCATAGCTTCCTCTGGTGGATCATCAACCTCAAGTAAATCATCAAAAGGAATTCTCCTTTTGACATAGATTATGGAGGAATTGGCAGGAAACAACTATCTTTGCACACTTTTTTGGTGTATATTGGAGTGCACCTCCTGACTTGTGCAAGCAGCGGAACCTACTTTTGAGCACCCCTAAGCATTGTTCCGTAACTGCTCTTGTGCAAGCATGGCTGATATTATAGCGTCTCTCTGCTGGTGTTATTGGCTCTGCCAAAGGTGTCATAAGGCAAGTTGCCAGAGGATATCCTGAGTCTCCTACAAAACAATAAAGTACTTTGGTCAGTCATGTAAGCAAATATGATATGCATACTTTAAATACTGTTATATACTTTACAGAAAATATGAGAGAGGTAAAATATATATCAGTGATACAATATATGCATACTTACCGAGCAGGTATGGGTGGCCAAACTGTTGTTCAAGGAAGTGTCGACGCAAATTACTATCATTCCAGATGTAAGAATCATGAACACTTCCTGGAAATTTTGCAGAAAAACTCATAATTTTCACGTGGGCATCGGACACTACCTGAACATAGAGAATGAACCCTCTTCCTGTTCAGGTAAATATGCTCTTGCCTCAGAAGTTTGATAGGGATATGTGTACAGTCAATGGCCCCTAGTACACTGGGAAAGCCCTTGATTACAAAGAAGTCTTGCTTTATTTTCTGAATTTCATCCCTTGTGCGATGTGTCTTTATATCCATCTGAGCCAGGTTGAAAATTGCACTGGTGACTGCATTTATTATTCTAGACACACTGGATTGGCTCAGTCCTACAGAGTCCCCTATCACATTCTGCCACTTGCATAAAAACGCAGGGCAACTAACACATGTGGCCACAGGTTTGAGTGTGACCTGTTTGTGTGCCTAGAAATTTCTGGTCCAATCCTCTCACACAGCCATTGAATTTCATTCCTAGGATATCTGTAGTATCTACAAAATATTAGAAATCTAAATGAATCATATGTTTCTTAAAGTTTATTATCTTCCTATACCTTAGGAGATGGGCATCACTAACTGCAAGAGGGTTGAGTCTGTCTTTGAACACTCTTTCTCTCCTAAGCCTATCATGTTCCAATGCCCATAACAATTCCATCCTGTGAATTACATGACAAGAGTTAGGTAGTCTTATTATACAAGGTGAACAGTATATAGAATCCAAATATCAATCATTCACAAGGCATTTTCTTTCACAGTTGTTGCAAAATTTAAGTCATTTATATGAAATTATATACATCTTTTAACTAAGGATATTGAAACTTGTATTCACTTATTCTTGCCTAATGGAAATCTCATATCTATTAATTTTGTAAATATCAATATAGAAGAACCAAAATTATCAACAAAATGTAGAGATTTCTGCATTTTCTTACTGGTCACCAGCCTCATCTTGTACAAGAAATAATTTCCCATTTTATAGAGAGATGCCTCCTGATTCAATTTGCAAACAAAATAAACATGAAAGATTTTGGACTTCAGTTTTAGGCAATATTTACTCAAATTAATGATGGGTAAGAAATAAAGGTTCTGCGACTTTAAGGGTTTATAAAAATAGTCCGAAATCTGTGTCATATATATTATCACTTAAAAAATCGTTGAAATAAGATACTTATTCATGTAAAGTATGGGTCAGTAAACCTTAATTGCAGCAGACCAGTACCATATATATTTCTTGTATTTGACAACCTCGCATTCAGCCTTTAATTTCTTTCTACTGCAAATATGTTAAATTAAAGTTATTTCAAAACCAAATATCACTAACCCTTCTTGATACAAAAATGCTCTGTCATTGTCCATGCAACAATACTCAAAAACTATAGCATTTGCTTTCTTCCCCTTCCAATTTTCTAGTGTCATTATCATTGTCATTATATCTATGATCGTAAGTCATGAATATAATATCTACAAATATACTATTATAATTATAATTGTTATTATTACCATCATCATTATTATCTAATACACGTGTCATAGTGAACGACTCGCATTCTCACTTTATTTATTTATTCTTTTATTTTTTTTATTAGAATAATGAAGTCAGTAATTAAGGTTATATGCTTCAAAGAAATTATTAATTTTCTAATTTCTATTTTGTATGGATGACATTTAAAAAAAAAAAAATCCTAACCTTTGAATTAAATATTAACTACTTTTCTAATACCCATCATATGTGCTGTTCAAAGTCCTTAATGTCTATCATCAAAAGTTGAACCAGTTTATACTATTTTACCAATGGCAGTTAGAGTTTGTTGATCTTTACCAGAGCACCGACAAGCGCTATGCCTACAGTAATTGTTTGACGTATGTATCACTAGTTTATTATTAGTATTATTAATATTAATTTCTAGCAACTATGTCATGAAAGAAAAATATATTAAAATTAATCGATTTCACGTGGTATTTTCATTATTCTACTAGTTAGTGGCTGCTGAAATTTCACCAGTTTGTGCGAACATTACTCCCGCTTATTTCAAGAGAAATTTTCGTGTTTTTTTTTATTATGTTCACATATTGATATAGGCTTGTTATCGCTACAAACATGGCCAATATAAAAATAAATCAAAACCTCACCTTAAATCTTGATTTATGGAGGAGATAAGTGGTGATGAGATGGTTGTCGCTCCAGTTACTAGCAGTCTTACGCGCGCTCCAACCACTGGTAAGTATTATCATGGTAACTCCAAAGATTAATTGTTCGTGAATACCACCACGGTCTGTTTACCATGATAACTGTTATTACCAGTGAATTTATCATGGTAAGTCAATTGATGAATCCAGCCCCATGTTGGTATCGAGGGGAACGACTTAGCCGACAGGTTGGCAGAGGAAGGCAGGAAGAAACCCTTGAATGATCTTGTGGTGCATCCTAGCCGGGAACTGCTAAGGCGTAAAAGGATGGCCGCAGGGCAGGTCGGTGCCCTGCAGCGACATAGAGAGGAAGCGAGAACCTCCCCCTCGGCCAGCTGGTACTCAGACGCCACAGGCTATGAGTCGCTGATACTCTCCCCCAGAATATCAAGGTGTGCTGAAGTCAGCCTTCACAGACTGACTTGTGCATGGCAAATCGTACCCACTATTGGGCATGATGAGCGGCGCTGTGAACATTGTGGCGCACCCGACGCCAATTAGAGTACTACCTGATGGAGTGCGAGCACATTCGTTTCCTCAGGCAGGGCCTAGGGACGACAGCCGCCGGGCTGGTTAGGCGACTATGCCTGTCGCTTGCCCCCTGGCAACTGGAGCGCCTACAGGCAATCCGACCGCCACGGTAAACATTCAGTTATGATAATCAGATCAATCAGGACTTATAGCTGGCAGAGGCCGGGCCGCCTCCTCCATATAGCCCGGGCGAAGCGACGTCTTCGCGAATCTCTCTGAACTGAATTGAACTGCCCCCTGGCAACTGGAGCGTCCACAGGCACTCCGACCGCCACGGTAAGCATTCAGTTATGATGATCAGATGAGTCAGCACTTATAGCTGACAGAGGCCGGGCCGCCTCGTGCATATAGCCCGGGCAAATCTCTCTGAACTGAACTGCCATAGACTGTTCGAAGGAAAATACCACGACTACTTATTTTAAGCTCAGTCGGCAATGCCCATGCCAGCCCCCCCCCCCCCCCGCCTAAAAAAAGAAAAAGAAAAAAAGGATTCCACAGCTGCTTCCTTCAAGCCTCTCTTCTCTCTCGTGACCCGATCTGCCTCTCTCGCCCTTTCACGCATAGAAGATGACATCTTCCACCACCTCAACATTTAGAACAAAAAAAAAAAAAAAAACTGTAAAATACTGGAACATAAGAATTGAGAAGGGCCGGGGATATACAAGTAAAAACGATCAGTTCCCGATAATGATAAAAAAAAAAAATTGAGAACAGTAAAAACCTGCTTGGTCTTTTAAAAGATTATAATAGAATAATTAAAGAAACAACCTAATATACGAACTCGCAGATATAAATCAAATACCAAATCTCATCATAAAATAAAACAGGAAAGAAAAAAGATAAATCAGTTACCCCTCCTGTCAGGCTGCGCAAGGGGTTTTCTTTAGGGAAGAGTACGGAGGAGGGGGTGACTAAGCGAATTCTTACGGCCATTGTCTTCTTCCTGACTCACAGTCGACACTCTAGCCACACTGCGGGAAAATGACAGTGCACACCGGCGGGTGTCTAGAAGTTGAAGTAGGGACCGCTGTGAGATGGACTGTGGTCCAATAAAGGACCAATCGATGCTAGGCCAAACTCTACATTTCATTTATCTCTAGTATCGCCTGTAGGTTGCAGTGCTATCTACTGTGCATACATTGTGCCTCATTTGTACTTGTATATAGTATTATATGTCATGACATAATGTATTGATATTGACGTAATAACTTGTTTATATATAATCGCCAATTTTAAGGCCTTATCTGCAGCGTCAAAGTCTTGAAATCATTTCACCCTCATGGGCACTGTCGGGCGTATGACAGCGAAAGTGTCGTACCGCTCGAACAAAACCAGCCGTCAGGCTCTCAGAGCGACCTGTGCCTCTGTGGCGCGCCTTTGAAAAACATTTTTTTACAGTTATTTGCTTCTTCTTCTGATAAAAAAAAAACACTTTTGAGTTCATAAGACACGACAAATACATATCTTGTTTGTTTTAAGTAATTCATGTTGGAATGTGAATCTGAATATGTTAACATCATGCTACTTTAAACATGAAAAAAATATTTATTAAAAAAAACTAGTTGTGCAGATTAGCAGTCAGTAAATAGATCTTATTTGTGCAAACATAGAATGCATTTCATGACACATCAATCGAAGTAAAATTTATTCTAGGCTTATTCACCTAGGTATGCTATACTTTTTTCATGATATTTTCATGATATTTTCATTGCAATACACGCATATCGTGCGTGTATTACAGAAGTCGTGTTTAAAATGGAAATCGCACCACACAAAAATGATTATTATTTGCAAACGTTATAGGTTATCACTGTTTATAAATTAAACTCGGATATTTTATTGTTTTATATGAGTTACCGACTTGATTTACTTCAGTTTTCTCTGAAGAGACCACTTGCTGCCCATCAAATCTAAACAAATTCGAACGTATTACTCTGATTGTGACTATATACTTTAATAGGCTTTAATTACCAGTCTGCCCTGAGAATGAACATAAAAATACACCCAATAGATTTTTTGTTGCTGTTTAAATGTTTTTCATGTCAAACACTTAGTAAATTCAGTTTAATACGAGTTAAAAAGTAAATGTAATCCAAGCCAAAGGATTCAAACAATTATTTATCACCCATTTATCAAAGCTACATATGGCGGTATTTGTTTTACATTTTCACGCATGAACTGGAGTCTCGAAATATGCAGTATACTATACATTATAATCTTACTTCATTGTTACATAAATTTAGTTGTAAACCATCATTAAGATACTCTTTAAACGGTTGAATGAGACGACATAAAATAAAAATCAGGAAATATTTGACATTTTCGCCATTCAGCGATGGATCGCGCATGCGTGTTGGCGCCCCTATTGGATAGGTTGGTACGCGTGGGCGGGTGGTGCTCTTTGGCAATAGAACTTGAAATACGACAGCAAATTATTGCGAGTTTTTGGCAATTATTGCAGATAAGGACGCCGCAGATAAGGCCTTTAGTCTGTAAGATGAGTAGTAAATCTATCTAGAAACCATATCTTTCACATATTGGTGTAGCAACAGAAATGCTACCTTCACAAATACTCTAGTTAAGAGTATATTGGTAATTTTCATGGAGTCAGTAGGGCACCTGGTTGGACAAACCTCTTAATAGATAGTTTGGTCATTAGGAGCCGGGATTCTCATATTGAGGTCCCGAGTTCTAGTCACGGTCAGATATGTATATTTGTATTTCGATATTAAAATGTGCCACTGCATTCTTCCGTCTTTCATTTACACAACCACACACCCACCCACACACACAATAGAAGAAATATATAATGGTATATTATTGCATTTTGCCTTTGTTGATATTGTGGCAACGATGGGGAGGTGGTCGCTCGCTGTGATGTCACCTTGTGTTGGGTGAATGTTTAGGTGCGCATGTTTGTTTGTGAGGATGATGTCTGGTGTGGTTGCTGACCAGTTGATTATGCGTGTTGAGAAGTGTGGGCCGATGTGTTGTAGTGTGCTGTCGAGGATGCGAGATGCGAACCATCGTCACACGGCGTTTGTGTAGTTGTAGCCGAATGTGTGGTGTTGTGCATTCCAGTCTCCGAGTAAATATGTAGGTTTTCTGTGTCTGAGGAACTGGAATATGTCCTGGTCAGGTATATAAGGTCGTCGTGGCGGTAGGTATATTGTTGCTATGAGGATGGAACCACGTGGTGTGTTAATTTCCATAAGCTCTGTTGTGTATTTTGTGTTTGAAGTTAGATTGAATGGCGCTTCATTCATCTGAGTGATTTGTTTGGTATGTTGTATATGTGTGTATCTTTATTTTGCTTGTGTTATCGAGGTCGTGGCTGCTGAGCAGTATTATGTATGGGTCGTATATGCTATACATGTTACAGGGCTCATTGCACCTGTCGAAATTCCACTGTCGTACTACTGTGAGGCGGTTAGTTATCAAAGGGAACAAATTCATGATTACTGTTGTTCTGCAGGAAGGTATCCATTGCTCAGCTGGTTTATATGTTTGTACCTTATTATGTGTATGTAGATGTCCATCTCACCAGCAAGGAGGTTTTTGTGTAAAGTGTTGGCTGTGACCATGTCTTCATTGGATGAGTCAATAAATCCATTTGATGTTACCTTTGGCGATTTCTCTGCCAATTTGATGTGTGTTGGTCCAGTCGTATTTGCGAGGTTCGAATACTCTAGTAGGACGCATCAGGTACTATGCCGTCCAGCAGCCTTACAGGGCTGTTGTTATTGCTGTGCTTGTTGCTACAAGCTGCTTGGTGTTCTGGGCAGGGCCCTGTGAATCTCTTTTTCTTTCTTTAATCTGCCGTTTGCGTGATTCGGATCTACTGCGGTCCTTAAGGTGTGTTTGTGTGGTTTGTTGTTTGTGTGTGGGTTGTTTCGGCCTGGCAGCGGTTTGTGTAGCCTGAATCGGCGTTTGTACCATCGGTTTTGCTACTTATGTTTTTTTCGATTTGTTTGACTGGGAGTTGAGGCGTGAAATCATGAGCTTTATCTGATTGTCCAGAGCCACTGTTGCCGACGTGCTGAGGTTTGTGTTGGGAGGGATTACTTTTAGAATCCTCCATGAGTCGGATTCTACCAGGTCGAGCAGTAGGATGTTGTTTCGGGCTAGGGTATTTTTTGCTTGTTGTCTGAAAATGACTGTCGGGTTTATTAGGTTCTGGATGTGGGCATGGAGAAAAGTGATGGAGATTTCTTTAGAAAGATTGTTTGGGAGTGCCAGCTGCACTGTCTGTACTATTTTCTTTTTCTTTTTATATATCTTAGCTTACTTGGCTTATTAATGGTTTCCAGGCGTTTTGAGTTGAGCTACTTTTTATTGGTTTTATTTCCTTTTCTTTTTCTTCGGCTTTTTCTGTCATGATTTCCTGGACATTTTTTAATTTCTTGTTTAACTGCAGGACGTTGGAGGATAGGATTAAGAACGAAATGTTGAGGGAAAGAGTGGCAGTGGGAGAGTTGCGAGAGGCCAGGCTGAGGTGGTTGGGGCACGTTGTGCGGAGAGAGGAGAGCTACATAAAGAACAGAGTGAGGGAGGAGGTGGTTGGGCAGAGAAAGAGGGGAAAACTAAAGAGGAGATGGAAAGACTGTGTGAAGGAGGATCTGAACCCAAAGGGATTGAAGGAGGAAGATGCAAGAAACTGAGCACTATGGAGGGCGAAAATCCGCACCGGCAACCTTACGTGAGTGGGATTGAATCCAGAAGACAAGATTTTCATTCCGTAGAACATCTTGCTATGAATTGTTATCATAATCAGTACACAATACAGTTCACACCAATGACTATAGACAACGTCCTTTTTGCAGTCAACTTATGGCAGTCTGGTATTTACTTGTATATAGACTCGAAATCAGAGACAGACAGACAGACAAAGACAAAAACAGATAGAGGCAGACAGAGACAGACAGAGAGACAGAGAGAGAGAGATCCTGCATATGTTAATAGCCTGTGGTTACAAGCTGGGCCAGCAAGCAGACAAGGAATTGTTTGAAAATAGTAATAACTGTTATTAATATCATTATTATTCACGTTTTTATCATTATTCTTTGATTATTAATATCATTATTATCGTTAGCATTATAATTTTCATCAATTTCATTATTATCATTATCATTATTATGAATATTAGAATCATTACAATATTTTTGGTATTATTAGCATCATTATGAACATTATTATCATTATCCTTAATAATCTTATTGTTATTATTATAATCATTATTATTATCAACATTATTATTGCTATCATGGATCCAAATTTAGGTAAATTCAGTTTCTTACGAGTTAAAGAATAAATGTATCATCAAAATTATTATCATAATCATTAACAATATCATTGTAATGATTATTATCACCATCGTCATTGTTGTTATTGTTATCATTATCATCATTTTTGCTATAACTATTATTATAATAATAAAAATTATTATTATTATTATTATTGTTATTACCATTATCGAATTTTTCATTTTTAACCTTAATATTGCCATTATCTTTGTGTTTTTTTTATAATCAGTTTCATTATTATTGGTATTTTCATTATCGTCATCATTTATAATTTGTTATCAGTGTTATCCTTATCATTTATATAATTATCGTTACTATTCCTAATATCATAATTATCATATCTAATAATTATTACCATGATAAATTTTACCACTATCATTATTATCATTATTAGTTATATTAGTATTATTATCATTACTACTAGTGGTAGTAATAGTAGTAGTATCCTTATTATCATTATATGATCACAATTATTATTATCATTGTTATTATCATTATTATATTCATTATTATTGTTATAATTATTCATTTAGTCATTACTGATGACAATACCATCGTCATTATCACCGGCATCATTGTTTTTGTCATTACTATTACTTCCCCTTTTGTTGGTATTTTCACCATTATCATAATTATCATTATTGTCATTAGTATTATCATATTCGCTATTATCGTTATTACTATTAACATTTTTTTTACTATTCTTCTTCTTATTATTATTATCATTTAAATCATTATCCTATAACAATAATGATGATAATTATTATCATTACTATCATGATAGCCATTGTGATTGTCTTTATTCATGTTATCATTACTATCTTCCTTGTTACTTTTATTATCATTACTATTACTACCATTATGGTTACTTTTGTTATCATCATGTTGAATAATTACCAACTTAATCACAATAATCACTTTTGTTTTATCATCATGATAATAATTCTTATTACCTTTATAATCATAAATATTATCATGGTAATGATGAAGATAATTTATCATACTTTTGTAGTTGTTATCAATATCATTATCAGTTTTTAAGTCGATGCTTTTCTTATTATCAATAATAATGGTTATTATTAGTAGTATTAACAGTTTATCATCATTAATATAGTTATCATCATTAGTATTCTTATTCTTATTTTCATAGTTTTTATTAGTATTGATTTTATTATCATGATTAACCTTATTACCATCATCATTGTTATTATCATTATCGTCATTATTATTATCATCATTTTCATAATCATTATTACTATCATTTTGATTATTGTTATAATTGTTAGTAGTAACATTATCATCAATGTTATTTTTTGTTTGTATTATTATTTATATTATCATCATAGATTGCCTTATGGCTTTTTATCATTATTCCTATTATTTTTATCATTATCATTTTTATCATTACCCTTATTAACATTATGATCATCATTACGGAATTATAAGGCGCCAACTGCTGCGTCACCTGTTACCACTTCAGGGTGGAGCAGGGGACAGCGTCGGGCGACCCCGTGCCACTGCGGCGCATCTTTGAAATAGTAATCTTTGCAGTTACTTGTTTCTTCCTCTACTAAAAACACATTTGAGTTCATAGGACACTCAGGCCTAGGAGAGTGTATGTCAAATAGTAATTGTGATTTAATTTAATGCCTGATAATACTTTTGTCTTAATTCATTCATATTGGCATGTGAAGGGAAGTTGAATATGTTAACATCATGTTTCTTTAAGCATGAAAAAAAGTTCAGCTTACTTCTTCAAATAGCATTTGTGCAGATTAGCAGTCAGTAAATAGATCTTATTTGTGCATTTTTATTATTGTATTTGTGTATTTTTGTTTATTTACCTAGGCGTTGCTGTATTATTTGTATTAAAACACAAAAGTTATCCTCACATCAGGGTAGACTTTTCATTTAATGGCGATTAATTATGGATAATATTATACGTGCATTACAGTAGTGTTGAAAATGGACATTACACGACACACATTACTTGCTAAAAATAAAGGTTATCTCTGTAACTGAACTAAATTCAGCTCTTTTATCATTTTTACACGAGTTACCGTTTTAATTTATCTTGGCATGGTTGCATGACAATATATGAAAGAGAAGGGAAATGGTAAACTTTTAATCATTTATTCAAAATGTAATTAAATTCGAACGTATTCCTCTGATTGTGACTGTATACTTTATAATATATATATAGTCTAAGGATTCCAACAATTATTCATCACCCATTTATCAAAGCTATTTATGATGGTATTTGTTTGAAATATTTTATATGCTAATTATCATATTCTTACCTCATTTTTACATAAATGTTGTTGTAACATTTGTAATATTTAGCATTTTCGTCATCGGTAATTGTTCTAGCATGCGTGTTGGCGGCCTTACTGTATAGGTTGGCACGCGTGTGTAGGGAGCTATCTCTCTCGAGAAAAAAAAAATGGAAATACGACAGCGAATGATTGTGAGTGATTGGCAGTAATTGCAGAGAAAGATGCTGCAGATAACGACTATAATCATTCCAAATATTCTCCCACAAGTCGTTATCATTAAATGATTTATCACATATATCATTATCACTTAATTGAATCAGATTATTCTCATCTCGTAAATCATCATTATTATTGTAAATATGTGCATTATCAGAATTATTAGGAAAATTGTTATCATTAATACTAATATCACGCGGCGGCGACCCCAGTGAAACACTCGGCCTGTGACCTATCAGATCTGTCATGGTGCCGGCGAGCCAAATTTTTGTTCCGCCTCAGTAAAGTCACCGATAGCCATACCAAAGCCGATTATGGGCCATTTTTTCTAAATATCATGGTTTTGGGCGTTACCAAACCGAAAATAAATTGCGTGGGGCCGGCCCGAAAACTTAATCGATTTTTTCAAACGTCAAGGCAGTGCGGTGGGCCGGCCCCAAAATGTTTTCGGGCGGCCCGAATATTTGCAACAGTTGGTAGCCCTGCGTACGCAGAAAGCATGCCAAATGATCGAACAACCATGGCGAGCGGGAAGGATAAAACTATATCGCTCACGGAAGATCAGAGGAAAATGTTGATTTCTCTCATCACTGACCATAGCCATAGCCTAGATTAAAACATGTACGACCCTGGAACATCAACCGCAAGCAGCAAGCATGGGAGAGCATAACTGCCAGCTTTAATGGCATCCATTAAACTCAGCTAAATCGAGCTTGGGAGTACATGCGCGAAACGTAAGTAATATTGAACGTTTTCTGTGTGTTTGTTATTTTAAACATACATATTGTGATAAAGAATAATTTATTTGAATTATATTAAGAGATTACTCATGAATAAACACGAGGCATCAGCAAACAAGTCAGATTAGGAATCAACGATAAGCAGTTGCAATATTTGAATTATGTTTTCTCTTGTGTCAGCGTTTCATATACATTCTTTGATATGATTCAGAATCAGCTACGCCAAATATGTGTATGCCTGTCACCAACCCACCCACACATATGTAACTATATAGAAACAGATTTTCAAATGTTTAATCGCTACCATTTCTTCATTGATGTCAATTTCAGAATGGGTTGATGAAGGTCCTTCATTCATATAACAGGACTTTGCTATACCTCCTGCAATTCCAAGCCCTCTAGGACCTCCTTTACTTCCTAGAAAACCCTCTCTGTCAACAGCTCCACCACTGACCCCAGTTCCACCATCTGCCTGTGGTGAACCACCATCTCCTTCAACCATTTCATCACCTTCTTCAACAACTCATAGGAAGGGCAAAAAGAGGAACCAAGCTTCAGAGAATGAGAAATGCTACAGGGATATTAGGCTGAACAACAAAAAGCTCCATGATGCCCAACTCTTACAGGCGAAGGAAATTAGAAAGGAATTCTCCAAGTCTTGTGAAGCAGATTTTAATCTCATTTTTAGGTGATGCAAAGCAATATTTGCAACTTCATGGCACAAAATCTGGGAAAAAACATAAATGCTGCAAAAGTATGAAATAAAACAACAAAATCAACATAGCTCTTTTATTTCATTCTTATAATAAAAGTAATAAAAAAACATACAAGCAAAGGCCTCTTTTTGCATATATAATTCAATTTTTTTTTACTAGAAAGCTCTTATCCCACTAATAACCAATGCAATAGACTAAATAACATAACTTCAGACATCAAAAAGAAAAAAAAAGAAAAATCTAGACATTCCCCAGTTAGGTAGATAACTAAATATCAGTAAATAGATAAGTCGTATTTAACAAAAAAAAAAAAAAAAAAAAAAAAAAAAATCTGCACGTAGTTATTTGCGACTTAAAAATAATAAATTTATATATATCTTGACATCTCCTGTGGTTCCACAGATAAAATATTTTAAAACAGAAAATATGTCTCATTTTACTAATAAAGAATCAGAAAAAAAAACACAGATTGACAAGGTTTCTGACAAGGTCTTATTTCACTTTTAAACAATAATAAGGTAAATGTTTGATATGACGGTTCCTGATACCAATAATAATTACTGCAATTTACTATAAACATTTTTTTTTTAATATACAGGTAATATAAAATAAGTAGCAATATGCTTAAATTAGAAATTAATGATTCATCCAGAAATTCTCTGACTGCTAAGCCATCCTAAAACCATTGTTCACCAACATTTTCTGACATCAAACCCTAAACGATTATCATTATTTTCGCAGTGTACTGCATCATGCTCTAGTTCATCTGTGTCTTCTTCTTTGGCAATATCAATATTCTCAGTTGTGGCTAGATTATGCAACACAACACAAGCTGCAACCTATTAAAAATAAAAGAAAATATATATCAGCACCATAGTTTAAATTCCACACACCCATACATTAGTATATATATTTTATATCATATTTATATTAATAATATTTTGTATAACCAGCATTATTTTGAAAGAAGAATAATTACCTCTGCCATCTCTTGCTGTGGGTAATTTTCTGCTGATTTTCTGAAGCAGGTTTCTGGTGCACTGCTTTGACAGTCGATAACGTTTCACGAACTCCTCCTCTGACTGCATGACAACTGGATCCTTCTACCTCTCACCACTAAACGTGGCAGACAGACCTCCTCTACTTCCTCAACTTGGTCCACATTACCATTATTACCTATAATAAAGAGGATTTACACAATAGTACACAATTCCCAAATAAACAGGGGGGGGGGGAGGATTGTTAGCATTTGCCAGTGCATGAAGCATGGCGGCCACAAAA
>NW_028234411.1:15906514-15921375 GCF_977035675.1 Penaeus japonicus
ATATGTACAATTAAATCTATACAATTAAAATCTATACAAATAAATCTATACAAATAAATCTATACAATTAAATCTATACAATCAAATCTATACAATTAAATCTGTATAATTAAAATCTATACAAATAAATCTATACAATAAAAATCTATACAAATAAATCTATACAATTAAATCAATATAATTAAAATCTATACAATTAAATCTATACAATTAAATCTATACAATTAAATCTATACAATTAAATCTATACAATTAAATCTATACAATTAAATCTATACAATCAAATATATACAATTAAATCTATACAATTAAATCTATACAATTAAAATCTATACAAATAAATCAAATCTATACAATTAAATATATACAATTAAATATATACAATGAAATCTATACACTTAAATCTATACAATTAAATCTATACAATTAAAATCTATACTGGCTAAATACGCAGTGTTTTGCGAAAAAAGACATTCCGATCATAATTGCAATAGCTTGGATTATAATAACAATATCTGTAGTGGGTAATTAATAAACTCCGTAGAGTTTTTTATTGGAGATGTTAAATTTGGTAGCGTGTTACCCAACTACGCGTAATTATTCAATGTGTGGGTCTGGCGCAGTTTAGATAAGATGACTCTCGGGTGTAAAAAAGTTCATCCCGTAGCCACCGTTTAAAACATACTGGCTGGCTGACTTAAAAGGCAATATAAAAAAATAGAAGCATCCATATTATACATTTATTAACACAGTCATTCGGAAAACAAAACCAATATACATGAATAACACACCATACACTTACTTGATAAAAAGAGGGTAAAACCATACAGCACAGGATACTGCCAGCCAGGTAAAAATCCAAGAGGTCGTCTGCCACTACACAAGTCCAAGAACCCTCTCTCTGTCAACTGCCCTGGCCTGACCTTTTATGTGGCAGTTTCCCGCGCTTATGATGAGGTTTTACCCATGATGCAATATATTATAATTAAAAATAAAAACGGTGTGTCTTAAAACTAAACTTAAAATACATAAAATAAAACTAAGAAATAAAACATATACAAAAATGGGCATAAAAAGACTTAAAACAGGAAAGTAGGAAATAAAGTGAAAGAAGGGATCCGTGTGGAGAAACGAGAGAAAACAGGAAGAGGTACACAGATGAAGAATGAAGGTAAGGTGTTATAGTCGAAGGAAAAGAGACAAAATCAAGGGAAGGTAAGTAAAGAATATAAGGTAAGCAGTGTATAAATACTTGTTGTGTAGAGTAGTAGAAATGTAGATGTAGACGAAGAACACGGAACAATCAGAAAGGTAAGTCGAAGGAAAATAAAAACACACTTTATTCTTATTAAAAATAAACACACTCACGCAGAACAGCGAAGCCAAATCATCTTGCAGGGCGGAAAGGTCCGGAGACTCTGCGGGGTGACCCGCCTGATACCAGGGGATAATTCACTACGATATCAATAGTAACAACAAGGATTATGATCATTACGATAATGAAAACAATGATAATAGTAATGATGACAATAATGATCATAAGAATAAGAATGATAACTACACTGATAATAAAAGGGATATTAATGATAATCATTATCATTGTTATAATCATTGTTGTTGTCCATATTACATTATTACTGATAACCATAATGATAATGCTAGCGATGATGATAACCGTAACTAATAATAATGATGATACAATTAAATCTATACAATTAAAATCTATGCAATTAAATCTATACAATTGAATATATACAATTAAATCTATACAATTAAATCTATACAATTAAATTTATACAATTAAATCTATGCAAATAAATCTATACAATTAAATTTATACAATTAAATCTATACAATTAAATCTATACAATTAAAATCTATACAAGTAAATTTATACAATTAAATCTATACAATCAAATCTATACAATTAAATCTATACAATTGGATCTATACAATTAAAATCTATACAAATAAATCTATACAATTAAATCTATACAATTAAATCTATACAATTAAATCTATACAATCAAAATCTATACAAGTAAATCTATACAATTAAATCTATACAATCAAAATCTATACAAATAAATCTATACAATTAAATCTATACAATCAAAATCTATACAAATAAATCTATACAATTAAATCTATACAATTAAATCTATACAATTAAATCTATACAATTAAATCTATACAATTAAATCTATACAATTAAATCTATACAAATAAATCTATACAATTAAATCTATACAATTAAATCTATACAATCAAAATCTATACAAATAAATCTATACAATTAAATCTATACAATTAAAATCTATACAATTAAATATATACAATTAAATCTATACAATTAAATCTATACAAACAAATCTATACAATTAAATCTATACAATTAAATCAATACAATTAAAATCTATACTATTAAATCTATATAATTAAATCTATACAGTTAAATCTATACAATAAAAATCTATACAATTAAAATTTATACAAATAAATCTATACAATAAAAATCTATACAAATAAATCTATACAATTAAATCTATACAATTAAATCTATACAATTAAATCTATACAATCAAATCTATAAAATTAAATCTATACAATTAAAATTTATACAAATAAATATATACAATAAAAATCTATACAAATAAATCTATACAATTAAATCAATATAATTAAAATCTATACAATCAAATCTATACAATTAAATCTATACAATTAAATATATACAATTAAATATATACAAATAAATCTATACAATTAAATCTATACAATTAAATCTATACAATTAAATATATACAATTAAAATCTATACAAATAAATCTATACAATCAAATCTATACAATTAAATATATACAATTAAATATGTACAATCAAATCTATACAATTAAATCTATACAATTAAAATCTATACAAGTAAATCTATACAATTAAATCTATACAATTAAAATCTATACAAATAAATCTATACTATCAAATATATACAATTAAATATATACAATTAAATATATACAATCAAATATATACAATTAAATCTATACAATTAAAATCTATACAAATCGAGTTTGTAGATCAGGTTATGATTTCACAAAAGGTCCCACTCCCCACAGTATAATAGGCCTATTGGCATGCGTAGTAGCTTTTCGTCCTAGAATTAGATATACCTGCATTTTCTTTAATAAGTCTTACTAGCTAACCCATCCACCATTCCACTTTAAAATGCATTCAATCGGGCAGGAAATGAAGCTATTAATCGAGGTGAGATCGCTAGATTATATACGTCTACATCTGTCTTTATACACGAAGTTGATCTAGATTGAAAGTTGCAACGAGGTAAGGTTTCCCCAAATATAAAATGAAGATACTGCAGTTGATGTAGTGTATTGCAGTCAACGAATCTCTTATTCCTGGTGTATATATAATTTAGGTAATTATTTTATGGGAATGATAATGATAATGATGATAATTAGGATGATATTTACAAAAATGATGATGATGGTGATGATATTATGATAAGTATAATGATAATAATTATGAGGATATTAACAAAAAGGATGATGATGGGGATGATATTATGATAATGATAATGATGATAATTATGAGAATGTTAACAAAAAGGATGATGATAGGGATGATATTATGATAATTATAATGATGATAATTATGATGATTTTAACAAAAAAGGATGATGATGGGGATGATATTATGATAATGATAATGATGATAATTATGATGATTTTAACAAAAAAGGATGATGATGGGGATGATATTATGATAATGATAATGATGATAATTATGATGATTTTAACAAAAATGATGATGATGGGGATGATATTATGATAATTATAATGATGATAATTATGATGATTTTAACAAAAAAGGATGATGATGGGGATGATATTATGATGATTATAATGATGATAACTATGATGATTTTAACAAAAATGATGATGATGGGGATGATATTATGATAATGATAATAATCATGATGATATGAACAAAATGGATAATGATGGGGATGATATTATAATAATGATAATTATCATGATGATATTAACAAAATTTATCATTATTTTTTTTCATCTCCCCCTTTTTTCTCAATTCATATTTCCTCTAATATCACGAAAAGCAGCATATTTAACTGTACTTTTCATCATCAAAATGCTTATAATAGGTATTTTTAGCATTTTTGGTATTTTCCTGATCTTTATATATTTATCATTATTTTTTAATTTACCCTTTTTCTCTCAATTCATATTTCCTCTAATATCACGAAAAACAGCGTATTTAACTGTACTCCTTTTCATCATCAAGATGCCTATAATAGGTATTTTGAGCATTTTTTGTTTTTTCGTGATCTTTATATATTTATCATTATTTCTTCATTTTTCCCTTTTTTCTCATTTCATATTTCCTCTAATATCACGAAAAACAATGTATTCAACTGTACTCCTTTTCATCATCAAAATGCTTATAATAGGTATTTTTAGTATTTTTTATATTTTCCTGATCTTTATATATTTATCATTATTATTTTCATTTCCCCCTTTTTTTCTCAATTCATATTTCCTCTTATATCAGGAAAAAACAGCGTATTTAACTGTACTCCTTTTCATCATCAAAATGCTTATAAGAGGTATTTTTAGCATTTTTGGTATTTTCGTGATTTTTATATATTCATCCTTATTTTTTCATTTCCCCCTTTTTTTCTCTCAATTCATATTTCCTCTAATATCACAAAAACAACGTATTTAACTGTACTCCTTTCCATCATCAATATGCTTATAATAGGTATTTTTAGCATTTTTGGTATTTTCGTGATCTTTATATATTTAATACTATTTTTTCATTTCCCTTTTTTTCTCAATTCATATTTCCTCTAATATCACGAAAAACAGCGTATTAAACTGTACTCCTTTACATCATCAAAATGCTTATAATAAGTATTTTTAGCATTTATGGTATTTACGTGATCTTTATATATTCATCATTATTTTTTAATTTCCCCCTTTTTCACTCAATTCAGCGCATTGAACTATAATCCGTTTCATTATCAGAATGGCTGTAACGTGTATTTTAAGCATTTTTGGGTATTTTGAGGATTGTATATATTACTATCATTTTTTTATTGCACCTTTTTTCTCTGAATTGCTTTTTCCTTTAATATAACGAAAATCAGCGCATTTAACTAAAATCCGTTTCATTATCAGAATGGCTCTAACGTGTATTTTAAGCATTTTTGGGTATTTTCAGGATCGTATATATTACTGTCATTTTTTTTATTGCACCTTTTTTCTTTCAATTGCAAAATCCTTTAATATAACGAAAATCAGCGCATCTAACTATAATCTGTTTCATTATCAGAATGGCTGTAACGTGTATTTTAAGCATTTTTGGCTATTTTCAGTGTCGTATATATTACTGTTATTTTTTTTATTAAACCTTTTTTCTCTATATTGCTAAATCCTTTAATATAACGAAAATAAGCGAATTAACTATAATCCATTTAATTATCAGAATGGCTCTACCGTGTATTTTAAGCATTGCTTTTTCCTTTAATATAACAAAAATCAGCACATTTAACTATAATCCGTTTCATTATCAGAATGTCTGTAACGTTTATTTTAAGCATTTTTGGGTATTTTCAGGATCGTATATATTACTGTCATTTTTTTTTTCTTTTTGCACCTTTTTTCTCTCAATTGCTTTTTCTTTAATATAACGAAAATCAGCGCATTTAACTATAATCTGTTTCATTATCAGAATGGCTCTAACGTGTATTTTAAGCATTTTTGGGTATTTTCAGGATCGCATATATTACTGTCATTTTTTTTTTTATTGAACCTTTTTTCTCTCAATTGATTTTTCCTTTAATATAACGAAAATCAGCATATTTAACTATAATCTATTTCATTATCAGAATGACCTTGAAAAAGCCAAAAAGGCTTAAAATACACGTTAGAACCATTCTGATAATGAAACGGATTATAGTTAAATGCGCTGATTTTTTTTTTTTTTTTTCATATTAAAGGAAAAAGCAATTGCGAGAAAAAAGGTGCAAGAAAAAAAAAAAGCACATTCCTGAAAAAAAGAATACTTACAATACATGTTATAGCCATTTTGAATGAAACGGATTACAGTTAAATGCGCTGATTTTCGTTATATTAACGGAAAAAAGATTTGAGATAAAAAAGGTGCAAGAAAAAAAAATGCATCATCCTGAAAAAAGCGAAAAATGCTTGAAATACACGTTAGAGCCATTCTGATAATGAAACGGATTACAGTTAAATGCGCTGATTTTCGTTATATTAAAAGAAAAAGCAATTGCAAGAAAAAAGGTGCATTTAACTATAATCCATTTCATTATCAGAGTGGCTCAAACGTGTATTTTAAGCATTTTTTGGCTATTTTCAGGGTCGTATATATAAATGTCATTTTTCATTACATTTTTGTTTTTTCTCTGAATTGGTAAATCCTTTAATATAACGAAAATCAGCGCATTTAACTATAATCCGTTTCATTATCAGAGTGGCTCTAACGTGTATTTTATGCATTTTTGGCTTTTTTCAGGGTCATTTATATTACTGTCATTTTTCTTATTGCACCTTTTTTCTGTCAATTGCTAAATCCTTTAATATAACGAAAATCAGCGCATTTAACTATAATCTGTTTCATTATCTTAATGGATCAAATGTGTATTTTAAGCATTTTTGGCTATTTTCAGGGTCGTATACATTACTGTCATTTTTTTATTGTACCTTTTTTCTCTCAATTGCTAAATCTTTTAATATAACGAAAATCAGCGCATTTAACTATAGTACGTTTTATTATCAGAATGGGTCTAACGTGTATTTCAAGCATTTTAGGTCATTTTTTTTATATTGCACCTTTTTTCTCTCAATTACTAAATCCTTTAATATAACGAAAATCAGCGCATATCATAATAATTCGTTTCGTTATCAGAATGGCTCAAACGTGTATTTTAAGCATTTTTGGCTATTTTCAGGGTCGTATATTTTACTGTCATTTTTTTTTATTGCGCCTTTTTTTCTCAATTGCCAAATCCTTTAATATAACGAAAATCAGCGGATTTAACTATAATTCGTTTCATTATCAGACTGGCTCTATCGTTTATTTTAAGCATTTTTGGCTATTTTCAGGGTCGTACAAATTACTATCATTTTTTTTTTTATTGCAGGTTTTTTCTTTCAATTGTCAATTAAATCCTTTAATATAACAAAAAAAGTGCATTTAACTATAATCCGTTTCATTACCAGAATGGCTCAAACGTGTATTTTAAGCACTTGTGGCTTTTTTCAGGGTCGTATATATTACTGTCATTTTTTTATTGCACCTTTTTACTCTCAATTGCTAAATCCTTTAATATAACGGAAATCAGCGTATTCAAATATATTCCGTTTCATTATTAGAATGGCTCTAACGTGTATTTTAAGCATTTTTAGCTATTTTCAGGGTCATTTTTTTATTGGACCTTTTGTATCTCAATTGCTAAATCCTTTAATATAAGGAAAATTAGCGCATTGAACTATAATCCGTTTCATTATCAGCATTTCTGAAACGTGTATTTTAAGCACTTTTGGCAATTTTCAGAGAAAAAAAGTGCGCTCTGCGGCTGACGGATGTAAACAATGAAGTCGAGCACTTAAAACAAATTTTATTTATGGAAATAAAATTTAGATTTACATATTTCTCTTTGTCAATTTTACGTTATGAATAATGAAAGGAAACTTAATCATATTTGAATATTATTAATGATTTAAAACAAATACGAAAATTTAAAAATATAGTTCTTGATTTATTTACACTTGGCCAATAAGACGATGGGAATGTTTCACGCGGAAACTCGGAATTATCGTCTGACTAGAAAGATGCCAATGCGCTCAAAAATTGACAATTTTTCAGAAAATTGACGGAAAAGTGCTAGTGTGACAGCGCCTTAACTATAGTATGTTTCATTATCAGCATGAGTCTAACGTGTATTTAAAGTATTTTTGGCTATTTTCAGGGTTGTATATTTTACTGTCATTTTTTTTTATTACACCTTTTTTCTCTCAATTGCTAAATCCTTTAATATAGCGAAAATCAGCGCATTTAGCTATAAATCGTTCCATTATCGGAATGGCTCTAACGTGTATTTTAAGCATTTTTGGCTATTTGCAGGGTCGTATATTTAACTCTCATTTTTTTTGCACTTTTTTCTCTCAATTGCTAAATCCTTTAATATAACGAAATTCAGCGCATTTCACTATAATCCGTTTCATTATCAGACTGGCTCTAACGTGTATTTTAAGCAATTTTGGTTATTTTCAATGTCGTATATATTAGTAATTTTTTTATTGCACCTTTTTTCTCTCAATTGCTAAATCCTTTATTATAACGAAAGTTAGGGCATTTAACTATAATCAGTTTCATTATCAGAATGGCTCAAATCCTTTAATATAACGAAAATCAGCGCATTTAACTATAATCCGTTTCATTATTAGAATGGCTCTAACGTTTATTTTAAGCATTTTTGGCTATTTTCAGGGTCGTATATATTATTGTCATTTTTTTTATTCCACCTTTTTTCTCTGAATTGTCATTATAATCCTATAATATAACGAAAATCAGCGCATTTAACTATAATTCGTTTCATTACCAGAATGGCTCAAACGTGTATTTTAAGCATTTTATTGCACCGTTTTTCTCTTTATTACTAAATCCTTTAATATAACGAAAATCAGCGCATTTAACTATACACCGTTTCATAATCAGGGTCGTATATATTAGTGTCATTTTTTTCATTGCACCTTTTTCTCTCAACTGCTAAACCCTTTAATATAACGAAAATCAGCGCATTTAACTATAATCCGTTTCATTATCAGAATGGGTCAAACGTGTATTTTAAGCATTTTTGGCTATTTTCAGGGTCGTATATATTACTGTCATTTTTTATTGCACCTTTTTTCTCTCAATTGCTAAATCCTTTAATATAACGAAAATCAAAGCATTTAACTAGAATCCGTTTCATTATCAGAATGGGTCTAACGTGTATTTTAAGCATTTTTGGCTCTTTTCAGGGTCGTATATATAATTGTCATTCTTTTATTACACCTTTTTTCTCTCAATTACTAAAACCTTTGATATAACGAAAATCAGTGCATTTAACTATAATCCATTTCATTATCAGAATGGCTCTAACGTGTATTTTTAGCATTTTTGGATTTTTTCAGTGTCGTATATATTACTGTCATTTTTTTTATTGCAGCTTTTTTCTTTTAATTGCTAAATCCTTTAATATAACGAAAATCAGCGCATTTAACTATAATCCGTTTCATTATCAGAATGGCTCTAACGTGTATTTTAAGCATTTATGGCTATTTTCAGGGTCGTATATATTACTGTCATTTCTTTTCTTAAACCTTTTTTCTCTCAATTTTCATTATAATCCTTTAATATAACGAAAATCAGCGGATTTAACTATAATCCGTTTCATTACCAGAATGGCTCAAACGTGTATTTTAATCATTTCCGGCTATTTTCAGGGTCGTATATATTACTGTCATTTTTTTATTGCACTGTCTTTCTCATAATTGCTAAATCCTTTAATATAACGAAAATCAGCGCATTTAACTAGAAAACGTTTCATTATCAGAATGGCTCTAACGTGTATTTTAAGCATTTGTGGCTATTTTTAGGGTCGTATATATTACTGTCATTTTTTTTATTGCACCTTTTTTCTCTCAATTTTCATTATAATCCTTTAATATAACGAAAATCACCGCATGTAACTATAATCCGTTTACTTGCCAGAATGGCTCAAACGTGTATTTTAATTATTTTTGGGTATTTTCAGGTCGGTTATATTACTGCCATTTTTATCTTTTTGCACATTTTTTCTCGCAATTGCTTTTTCCTTTAATATAACGAAAATCATGGCATTTAACTGTAATCCATTTCATTATCAGAATGGCTCTAACGTGTATTTTAAGCATTTTAGGCTATTTTCAGGGTCGTATATATTACTGTCATTTTTTTTATTCCACCTTTTCTCTCTCAATTTCTAAATGCACTAATTTTAATTATATAAAAGGATTTAGCAATTGAGAGAAAAAAGGTGAAATACAAAAAAGATGACAGTAATATAAACGACCCTGAAAATAGCCAAAAATGCTTAAAATACACGTTTGTGCCATTCTGATAATGAAACGGATTATAGTTAAATGTTCTGATATTCGTTGTATTAAAGGATTTAGCAATTGAGGGAAAAAAGGGGTAATAAAAAAAAATGCTTAAAATTCACTTTAGAGCCATTCTGATAATAAAACTGATTATACTTAAATGCACTAATTTTAATTATATAAAAGGATTTAGCAATTGAGAGAAAAAATGTGCAATAAAAAAAATGTCTGTAAAATATACGACCCTGAAAATAGCTAAAAATGCTTAAAATACACGTTAGAGCCATACCAATAATGAAACGGATTATAGTTAAATGCGCTGATTTTCGTTATATTAAAGGATTTAGGAATTGAGAGAAAAATGGTGCAATCAAAAAAGATGACAGTAATATATACGACCCTGAAAATAGCGAGAAAATACTTTAGATACACGTTTGATATATTCTGATAATGAGATGCGCTGATTTTCGTTATATTTAAGGATTTAGTAATTGAGAGAAAAAAGGTGTAATATAAAAAGATGACAGTAACATATACGACGCTGAAAATAGCCAAAAATGCTTAAAATACAAGTTAGACCCATTCTGATAATAAAACGTACTATAGTTAAATCCGGTGATTTTCGTTATATTAAAGGATTTAGCAATTGAGAGAAAATAGGTGCAATAAAAAAATGACAATAAAATATACGACCCTAAAAATAGCCAAAAATACTTAAAATACACGTTAGAGCCATTCTCATAATGACACGGATTAAAGTTAAATGCACTGATTTTCGTTATATTAAAATATTTAGAAATTGAGAGAAAAAAAGTGCAATAAAAAAAATGACAGTAATATATACGACACTGAAAATAGCCAAAAATGCTTAAAATACACGTTAGAGCCATTCTCATAATGAAACGGATTATAGTTAAATGCGCTGATTTTCGTTATATTAAAGGATTTAGCAATTGAAAGAAAAACGCTGCAATAAAAAAATAAAAAAACTAATATTTACGACCCTGAAAATAGCCAAAAATGCTTAAAATACACGTTTGAGCCATTCTGATAATAAAACGGATTCTAGTTAAATGCGCTGATTTTCATTATATTAAAGGATTTAGCAATTGAGAGAAAAAAAAAGTGCAATAAAAAAAATGACAGTAATATATACGACCCTGAAAATAGCCAAAAATGATTAAAATACACGGAAGAGCCATTCTGATAACGAAACGGATTACAGTTCAATTCACTGATTTTTGTTATATCAAAAGGAAAAATCAATTGCGAAAAAAAAGGTGAAAGAAAAAAAAAATGACGATCCTGAAAAAAATCAAAAATGCTTAAAATACACGTTAGAGCCATTCTGATAACGAAACGGATTACAGTTCAATTCACTGATTTTTGTTATATTAAAGGAAAAATCAATTGCGAAAAAAAAGGTGCAAGAAAAAAAAAAAAATGACGATCCTGAAAAAACCCCAAAATGCTTAAAATACACGTTAGAGCCATTCTGATAACGAAACGGATTACAGTTCAATTCACTGATTTTTGTTATATTAAAGGAAAAATCAATTGCGAAAAGAAAGGTGCAAGAAAAAAAAAATTGACGATCCTGAAAAAAAGCCAAAAATGCTTAAAATACACGTTAGAGCCATTCTGATAACGAAACGGATTACAGTTCAATTCACTGATTTTTGTTATATTAAAGAAAAAATCAATTGCGAAAAAAAAGGTGCAAGAAAAAAAAAAAATGACGATCCTGAAAAAAAGCCAAAAATGCTTAAAATACACGTTAGAGCCATTCTGATAACGAAACGGATTACAGTTCAATTCACTGATTTTTGTTATATTAAAGGAAAAATCAATTGCGAAAAAAAGGTGCAAGAAAAAAAAATGACGATCCTGAAAAAAAGCCAAAAATGCTTAAAATACACGTTAGAGCCATTCTGATAACGAAACGGATTACAGTTCAATTCACTGATTTTTGTTATATTAAAGGAAAAATCAATTGCGAAAAAAAAGGTGCAAGAAAAAAAAAATGACGATCCTGAAAAAAAAGCCAAAAATGCTTAAAATACACGTTAGAGCCATTCTGATAACGAAACGGATTACAGTTCAATTCACTGATTTTTTTTTATATTAAAGGAAAAATCAATTGCGAAAAAAAAGGTGCAAGAAAAAAAAAATGACGATCCTGAAAAAAAGCCAAAAATGCTTAAAATACACGTTAGAGCCATTCTGATAGCGAAACAGATTACAGTTCAATTCACTGATTTTTGTTATATGAAAGGAAAAATCAATTGCGAAAAAAAGGTGCAAGACAAAAAAAAAGGACGATCCTGAAAAAAAGCCAAAAATGCTTAAAATACACGTTAGAGCCATACTGATAACGAAACGGATTACAGTTCAATTCACTGATTTTTGTTATATTAAAGGAAAAATCAATTGCGAAAAAAGGTGCAAGAAAAAAAAAATGACGATCCTGAAAAAAAGCCAAAAACGCTTAAAATACACGTTAGAGCCATTTTGATAACGAAACGGATTACAGTTCAATTCACTGATTTTTGTAATATTAAAGGGAAAATCAATTGCGAAAAAAAGGTGCAAGAAAAAAAAAAAATGACGATCCTGAAAAAAAGCCAAAAACGCTTAAAATACACGTTAGAGCCATTGTGATAACGAAACGGATTACAGTTCAATTCACTGATTTTTGTTATATTAAAGGAAAAATCAATAGCGAAAAAAAAGGTGCAAGAAAAAAAAAAAAATGACGATCCTGAAATAAGCCAAAAATGCTAATTTAAATACCGTTGAGCCATTCTGAACGAAACGGATTACAGTTCAATTCACTGATTTTTTTTATTCAAGAAAAAATCGCGTCACAATACACGCAATTGATTTTTCCTTTAATATAACAAAAATCAGTGAATTGAACTGAAATCCGTTTCGTTATCAGAATGGCTCTAACGTGTATTTTAAGCGTTTTTGGCTTTTTTTCAGGATCGTCATTTTTTTTTTCTTGCACCTTTTTTTTCGCAATTGATTTTTCCTTTAATATAACAAAAATCAGTGAATTGAACTGTAATCCATTTCGTTATCAGAATGGCTTTTTTTCAGGATCGTCCTTTTATTTTTCTTGCACCTTTTTTTTCGCAATTGATTTTTCCTTTAATATAACAAAAATCAGTGAATTGAACTGTAATCCGTTTCGTTATCAGAATGGCTCTAACGTGTATTTTAAGCATTTTTGGCTTTTTTTCAGGATCGTCATTTTTTTTTCTTGCACCTTTTTTTTCGCAATTGATTTTTCCTTTAATATAACAAAAATCAGTGAATTGAACTGTAATCCGTTTCGTTATCAGAATGGCTCTAACGTGTATTTTAAGCGTTTTTGGCTTTTTTTCAGGATCGTCATTTTTTTTCTTGCACCTTTTTTTCGCAATTGATTTTTCCTTTAATATAACAAAAATCAGTGAATTGAACTGTAATCCGTTTCGTTATCAGAATGGCTCTAACGTGTATTTTAATCGTTTTTTGCTTTTTTTTCAGGATCGTCATTTTTTTTTCTTGCACTTTTTTTCGCAATTGATTTTTCCTTTAATATAACAAAAATCAGTGAATTGAACTGTAATCCGTTTCGTTATCAGAATGGCTCTAACGTGTATTTTAAGCATTTTTGGCTTTTTTTCAGGATCGTCATTTTTTTTTCTTGCACCTTTTTTTTCGCAATTGATTTTTCCTTTAATATAACAAAAATCAGTGAATTGAACTGTAATCCGTTTCGTTTTTAGAATTGCTCAAACGTGTATTTTAAGCATTTTTTTTTTTTTTTTTCAGGATCGTCATTTTTTTTTTCTTGCACCTTTTTTTTTCGCAATTGATATTTCCTTTACTATAACAAAAATCAGTAATTGAACTGTAATCCAGATTTCGTTATCAGAATGGCTCAAACGTGTATTCTAAGCATTTTGTTTTTTTTTCAGATCGTCATTTTTTTTTTTCTTGCACCTTTTTTTTCGCAATTCATTTTTCCTTTAATATAACAAAAATCAGTGAATTGAACTGTAATCCGTTTCGTTATCAGAATGTCTCTAACGTGTATTTTAAACGTTTTTGGCTTTTTTTCAGGATCGTCATTTTTTTTTCTTGCACATTTTTTTTCGCAATTGATTTTTCCTTTAAAGAAAAAAAAATGACGATCCTGAAAAAAAGCCAAAAATGCTTAAAATACACGTTAGAGCCATTCTGATAACGAAACGGATTACAGTTCAATTCACTGATTTTTGTTATATTAAAGGAAAAATCAATTGCGAAAAAAATGGTGCAAGAAAAAAAAAATTACGATCCTGAAAAAAAGCCAAAATGTTTAAAATACACGTTAGAGCATTTCTGATAACGAAACGGATTACAGTTCAATTCACTGATTTTTGTTATATTAAAGAAAAATCAATTGCGAAAAAAAAGGTGCAAGAAAAAAAATGACGATCCTGAAAAAAAGCAAAAGATGCTTAACATACACGTTAGAGCCATTCTGATAACGAAACGGATTACAGTTCAATTCACTGATTTTTGTTATATTAAAAGAAAAATCAATTGCGAAAAAAAAGGTGTAAGAAAAAAAATGACGATCCTGAAAAAAAGCAAAAGATGCTTAACATACACGTTAGAGCCATTCTGATAACGAAACGG
>NW_028234411.1:15921475-15966475 GCF_977035675.1 Penaeus japonicus
TAAAATAAACGTTAGAGCCATTCTGATAACGAAACGGATTACAGTTCAATTCACTGATTTTTGTTATATTAAAGGATAAATCAATTGCAAAAAAAAAGGTGCAAGAAAAAAAAATGACGATCCTGAAAAAAAGCCAAAAATGCATAAAATACACGTTAGAGCCATTCTGATAACGAAACGGATTACAGTTCAATTCACTGATTTTTGTTATATTAAAGGAAAAATCAATTGCGAAAAAAAAGGTGCATGAAAAAAAATGACGATCCTGAAAAAAGCCAAAAATGCTTAAAATACACGTTAGAGCCATTCTGATACCGAAACGGATTACAGTTCAATTCACTGATTTTTGTTATATTAAAGGAAAAATCAATTGCGAAAAAAAAGGTGCAAGAAAAAAAAATGACGAAACGGATTACAGTTCAATTCACTGATTTTTGTTATATTAAAGGAAAAATCAATTGCGAAAAAAAGGTGCATGAAAAAAAAATGACAATCCTGAAAAAAGCCAAAAATGCTTAAAATACACGTCAGAGCCATTATGATACCGTAACGGATTACAGTTTAATTCACTGATTTTATTTATATTAAAGGAAAAATCAATTGCGAAAAAAAAGGTGCAAGAAAAAAAAAATGACGAAACGGGTTACAGTTCAATTCACTGATTTTTGTTATATTAAAGGAAAAATCAATTGCGAAAAAAAGGTGCAAGAAAAAAAAATGACGATCCTGAAAAAAAAGCCAAAAACGCTTAAAATACACGTTAGAGCCATTCTGATAACGAAACGGATTACAGTTCAATTCACTGATTTTTGTTATATTAAAGGAAAAATCAATTGCGAAAAAAAAGGTGCAAGAAAAAAAAATGACGATCCTGAAAAAAGCCAAAAATGCTTAAAATACACGTTAGAGCCATTCTGATAACGAAACGGATTACAGTTCAATTCACTGATTTTTGTTATATTAAAGGAAAAATCAATTGCGAAAAAAAAGGTGCAAGAAAAAAAAATGACGATCCTGAAAAAAAGCCAAAAATGCTTAAAATACACGTTAGAGCCATTCTGATAACGAAACGGATTACAGTTGAATTCACTGATTTTTGTTATATTAAAGGAAAAATCAATTGCGAAAAAAAAGGTGCAAGAAAAAAAAATGACGATCCTGAAAAAAAGCCAAAAACGCTTAAAATACACGTTAGAGCCATTCTGATAACGAAACGGATTACAGTTCAATTCACTGATTTTTGTTATATTAAAGGAAAAAAAATAATTGCGAAAAAAAAGGTGCAAGAAAAAAAAATGACGATCCTGAAAAAAAAGCAAAAAACGCTTAAAATAGAGCCATTCTGATAACGAAACGGATTACAGTTCAATTCACTGATTTTTGTTATATTAAAGGAAAAATCAATTGCGAAAAAAAGGTGCAAGAAAAAAAAAATGACGATCCTGAAAAAAAGCCAAAAATGCTTAAAATACACGTTAGAGCCATTCTGATAACGAAACGGATTACAGTTCAATTCACTGATTTTTGTTATATTAAAGGAAAAATCAATTGCGAAAAAAAATGTGCAAGAAAAAAAAATGACGATCCTGAAAAAAAGCCAAAAATGCTTAAAATACACGTTAGAGCCATTCTGATAACGAAACGGATTACAGTTCAATTCACTGATTTTTGTTATATTAAAGGAAAAATCAATTGCGAAAAAAAAGGTGCATGAAAAAAAAAATGACGATCCTGAAAAAAGCCAAAAATGCTTAAAATACACGTTAGAGCCATTCTGATACCGAAACGGATTACAGTTCAATTCACTGATTTTTGTTATATTAAAGGAAAAATCAATTGCGAAAAAAAAGGTGCAAGAAAAAAAAAATGACGAAACGGATTACAGTTCAATTCACTGATTTTTGTTATATTAAAGGAAAAATCAATTGCGAAAAAAAGGTGCATGAAAAAAAAATGACAATCCTGAAAAAAGCCAAAAATGCTTAAAATACACGTCAGAGCCATTCTGATACCGTAACGGATTACAGTTTAATTCACTGATTTTATTTATATTAAAGGAAAAATCAATTGCGAAAAAAAGGTGCAAGAAAAAAAAATGACGAAACGGGTTACAGTTCAATTCACTGATTTTTGTTATATTAAAGGAAAAATCAATTGCGAAAAAAAAGGTGCAAGAAAAAAAAAATGACGATCCATAAAAAAAAAGCCAAAAACGCTTAAAATACACGTTAGAGCCATTCTGATAACGAAACGGATTACAGTTCAATTCACTGATTTTTGTTATATTAAAGGAAAAATCAATTGCGAAAAAAAAGGTGCAAGAAAAAAAAAGACGATCCTGAAAAAAGCCAAAAATGCTTAAAATACACGTTAGAGCCATTCTGATAACGAAACGGATTACAGTTCAATTCACTGTTTTTTGTTATATTAAAGGAAAAATCAATTGCGAGAAAAAAGGTGCAAGAAAAAAAAAATGACGATCCTGAAAAAATAGCAAAAAATGCTTAAAATACACGTTAGAGCCATTCTGATAACGAAACGGATTACAGTTCAATTCACTGATTTTTGTTATATTAAAGGAAAAATCAATTGCGAGAAAAAAGGTGCAAGAAAAAAAATGACGATCCTGAAAAAAAAGCCAAAAATGCTTAAAATACACGTTAGAGCTATTCTGATAACGAAACGAATTACAGTTGAATGCACTGATTTTTGTTATATTGAAGGAAAAATCCATTGTGAGAAAAAAGGTGCAAGAAAAAAAAAATGACGATCCTGAAAAAAAGCCAAAAATGCTTAAAATACACGTTAGAGCCATTCTGATAACGAAACGGATTACAGTTCAATGTACTGATTTTTGTTATATTAAAGGAAAAATCAATTGCGAGAAAAAAGGTGCAAGAAAAAAAATGACGATCCTGAAAAAAAACCAAAAATGCTTAAAAACCACGTTAGAGCCATTCTGATAACGAAACTGATTACAGTTCAATGCACTGATTTTTGTTATATTAAAGGAAAAATCAATTGAGAGAAAAAAGGTGCAAGAAAAGAAAATGACGATCCTTCCGTTTCATTATCAGAATGGCTCTAACGTGTATTTTAAGCATTTTTGGCTTTTTTTTCAGGATCGTGCAATTTTTTTTTTTACACCTTTTTTCTCGCAATTGCATTTTTTTTTCAGTATCGGGCATTTTTTTTTTCTCGCAATTGCTTTTTCCTTTAATGTAACGAAAATCAGCGCATTTAACTGTAATCAGTTTCATTATCAGAATGGCTCTAACGTGTATTTTAAGCAATTTTTTTTCTTCAGGATCGTGCATTTTTTTTTTTTACACCTTTTTTCTCGCAATTGCTTTTTCCTTTAATATAACGAAAATCGGCGCATTTAACTGTAATCCGTTTCATTATGAGAATGGCTCTAACGTGTATTTTAAGCATTTTTTTTTCAGTATTGGGCATTTTTTTTTCTCGCAATTGCTTTTTCCTTTAATATAACGAAAATCAGCGCATTTAACTGTAATCCGTTTCATTATCAGAATAGCTCTAACGTGTATTTTAAGCAATTTTTTTTTTCAGGATCGTGCATTTTTTTTTTTTACATTTTTTTTCTCGCAATTGCTTTTTCCTTTAATATAACGAAAATCAGCGCATTTAACTTTAATCCGTTTCATTATCAGAATGGCTCTAACGTGTATTTTAAGCATTTTTGGCTTTTTTTCAGGATCGTGCATTTTTTTTTTTTTTTGCATTTTTTTCGCAATTGCTTTTTCCTTTAGTATAACGAAAATCAGCGCATTTAACTGTAATCCGTTTCATTATCAGAATGGCTCTAACGTGTATTTTAAGCATTTTTTGCTTTTTTTTGAGGATCGTGCATTTTTTTTGCACCTTTTTTTCTCGCAATTGCTTTATCCTTAAATATAACGAAAATCAGCGCATTTAACTGTAATCCGTTTCATTATCAGAATGGCTCTAACGTGTATTTTAAGCATTTTTTTTTTTCAGGATCGTGCATTTTTTTTTCTCGCAATTGCTTTTTCCTTTAATATAACGAAAATCAGCGCATTTAACTGTAATCCGTTTCATTATCAGAATGGCTCTAACGTGTATTTTAAGCATTTTCTTTTTTTTTTTATAGGATCTTGCATTATTTTTTTTTTTGCACCTTTTTTCTCGCAATTGATTTTTACTTTAATATAACGAAAATCAGCGCATTTAACTGTAATCCGTTTCATTATCAGAATGGCTCTAACGTGTATTTTAAGCATTTTCTTTTTTTTTACAGGATCTTGCATTTTTTTTCTCGCAATTGCTTTTTCCTTTAATATAACGAAAATCAGTGCATTTAACTTTAATCCGTTTCATTATCAGAATGGCTCTAACCTGTATTTTAAGCATTTTTGGCTTTTTTTTCAGGATCGTGCATTTTTTTTTGCACCTTTTTTTTCTCGGAATAGCTTTTTCCTTTAATATATATTAAAATCAGCGCCTTTAACTGAAATCCGTTTTATCATCAGAATGACTCTAACGTGTATTTTAAGCATTTTTTTTTTTTTCAGGATCGTGCATTTTTTTTTTTTTTTTACACCTTTTTTCTCGGAATTGCTTTTTCCTTTAATATATATTAAAATCAGTGCATTTAACTGTAATCCGTTTCATTATCAGAATAGCTCTAACGTGTATTTTAAGCATTTTTGTCTTTTTTCAGGATCGTGCATTTTTGTTTTGCACTTTTTTTTCGCAATTGCTTTTTCCTTTAATATAACGATAATCAGCGCATTTAACTGTAATCCGTTTCATTATCAGAATGGCTCTAACGTGTATTTTAAGCATTTTTGGCTTATTTTTAGGATCGCTCATTTTTTTTTTGCACCTTTTTTTCTCGCAATTGCTTTTTCCTTTAAAATAACGAAAATCAGCGCATTGAACTGTAATCCGTTTCATTATCAGAATGGCTTTAACGTGTATTTTAAGTATTTTTGGCTTTTTTTTCAGGATCGTGCATTTTTTTTTCTCGCAATTGCTTTTTCCTTTAATATAACGAAAATCAGCGCATTTAACTGTATTCCGTTTCATTATCAGAATGGCTCTAACGTGTATTTTAAGTGTTTTTGGTCTTTTTTTTCAGGATCGTGCATTTTTTTTTTGCACCTTTTTTTCTTGCTATTGCTTTTTCCTTTAATATAACGAAAATCAGCGCATTTAACTGTAATCCGTTTCATTATCAGAATGGCTCTAACGTGTATTTTAAGCATTTTTGGCTTTTTTTCAGGATTGTGCATTTTTTTTGCACCTTTTTTTTCGCAATTGCTTTTTCCTTTAATATAACGAAAATCAGCGCATTTAACTGTAATCCGTTTCATTATCAGAATGGCTCTAACGTGTATTTTAGGCATTTTTGGCTTTTTTTCAGGATCGTGCATTTTTTTTGTGCACCTTTTTCTCGCAATTGATTTTTCCTTTAATATAACGAAAATCAGCGCATTTAACTGTAATCCGTTTCATTATCAGAATGGCTCTAACGTGTATTTTAGGCATTTTTGGCTTTTTTTTCAGGATCGTGCATTTTTTTTGTGCACCTTTTTTCTCGCAATTGATTTTTCCTTTAATATAACGAAAATCAGCGCATTTAACTGTAATCCGTTTCATTATCAGAATGGCTCTAACGTGTATTTTAGGCATTTTTGTTTTTTTTTCATGATCGTGCATTTTTTTTTTGTGCACCTTTTCTCTCGCAATTGATTTTTTCTTTAATATAACGAAAATCAGCGCATTTAACTGTAATCTGTTTCATTATCAGAATGGCTCTAACGTGTATTTTAGGCATTTTTGGCTTTTTTTCAGGATCGTGCATTTTTTTGTGCACCTGTTTTCTTGCAATTGAATTTTCCTTTAATATAACGAAAATCAGCGCATTTAATTTTAATCCGTTTCATTATCTGAATGGCTCTAATGTGTATTTTAGGCATTTTTGGCTTTTTTTCAGGATCGTCCATTATTTTTGTTCACCTTTTTTCTCGTAATTGATTTTTCCTTTAATATAACGAAAATCAGCGCATTTAACTGTAATCTGTTTTATTAGAAGAATGGCTCTAACGTGTATTTTAGGCATTTTTGGCTGTTTTTCAGGATCGTGCATTTTTTTTTTTTTTGTGCACCTTTTTTCTCGCAATCCATTTTTCCTTTAATATAACGAAAATCAGCGCATTTAACTGTAATCAGTTTCATTATCAGGATGACTCTAACGTGTATTTTAGGCATTTTTGTTTTTTTTTTCAGGATCGTGCCTTTTTTTTGTGCACCTTTTTTCTCGCAATCCATTTTTCCTTTAATATAACGAAAATCAGCGCATTTAACTGTAATCCGTTTCATTATCAGAATGGCTCTAACGTGTAATTTAGGGATTATTTGGCTTTTTTTCAGGATCGTGCATTTTTATTTTTTTTTTTGCACCTTTTTTCTTGGAATTGATTTTTCCTTAAATATAACGAAAATCCGCGCATTTAACTGTAATCCATTTCATTATCAGAATGGCTCCAACGTGTATTTTAGGCATTTTTTGGCTTTTTTTCAGGATCGTGCATTTTTTTTGTGCACCTTTTTTCTCGCAATTGGTTTTTCCTTTAATATAACGAAAATCAGCGCATTTAACTGTAATCCGTTTCATTATCAGAATGGCTCTAACGTGTATTTTAGGCATTTTTGGCTTTTTTCTGGATCGTGCATTTCTTTTTTTTTGTGCACTTTTTTTTTCGCAATTGATTTTTCCTTTAATATAACGAAAATCAGCGCATTTAACTGTAATCCGTTTCATTATCAGAATGGCTCTAACGTGTATGTTAGGCATTTTTGGCTTTTTTTCAGGATCGTGCATTTTTTTGTGCACCTTTTTTCTCGTAATTGATTTTTCCTTTAATATAACGAAAATCAGCGCATTTAACTGTAATCCGTTTCATTATCAGTGTCGCGGTCGACGGCGCCGTCCATGCGCAATCGCCCTCGATTACGTTACATAAAGGTGCGCCCTGCCTCAATTAAGATTGAAATTGAACGCCATGACTTTGCAGGAACGTATCTTGAGCGAGGAAGCAATATTGAAACAGCAGTGACCCCTGGCAACCCCTTTGGCGACATCGAGTGACGTTAGATACGACTCTGGCGCCGCTTCATCATCTCGCTGCTTCCGGGTCGACGTAGCAGCATGACAAGTGGATGCCTTATCAACCTGGAACGATATCATGTTGTGAATTATGCGACGAAGTATCGGTGACACTACTTAACGACCATAGAACAGGCCTATGCAAGTCTTGCCGCTGGAAAACTACACCTTGGTCGTTACCTTATGTTAATTCTTGTGACGAAAACAAAGCGGGAATTTGCAGGAGACTGGACTCCCCCGCTTAAATGTAACTTGGACTGGCCGAAATATCCAGCCGGTAGACCGACCTTGGCTGCGCTTGACGGAGGGAGAACTCATTATTGTGAAGGTTAAGTAACACCATTATGGCAAATTTAGTCTCAATTTCACGGTTAAGTACATAGGCTCAGTGTGGAAATAAACTATGTATGTACATGTTTGGTATTGGGAATTAATAATAAGGAATTATTGTTAAGTGTGGTTTTCTTATATTTTTCCTCGTTTCTTATTTTTGAAAAGTATGGTGCATAATGGGAGAGTATGAAATAACGAATAAAAAGATAAATATATATATACAATATAAAAGGATAATTAAAATGACCAACACTACAATCAGGCCATTCCAGCATCCCCTGGCCTGAAAAGATGAATATAAACATTAGTTGCAGTTGCCAGATGCCGCATCGTCCTCTTTTAAATGTTTATCAATGTTTTTAGGATGTAAGGAGTTTTCATTTCAAATGCTAGGATATATATTTGTGTTGATGACACTGCAATACGTAATCTTTTGTACACAGAACATTCGAGCTTTTATTGCATAAAGAAGGTCGGGAGGTTGTTTCTTCAGCAGCAGCATCTTTAGACGTTTAATCGGTTTTGCATTTTTACTTATTTTTTCAGTTTTAAGAGCTTTTACGCCTTTTTAGCATATCTTATTCCCGACATTCTTTTGTTTACATTCGGGTTTGTTTTTATTTACGTTAATTCTTTTACCTCTGCGTTTTAAGAGTCATTTTTATTTTTCACTAATTCTATTTTAAGAACAGTATTTCATTTTTAGTTATTTTACGTGTTTATTTACCTTTACGTAGTATTTTAAGATAACTCGAAAGCTCTGTATATAAGAGCTGCCACGTGGGCTTCCAGTGGAGCCCGCTGCCAGCCTTTGTTCAACACGCTTGTCTTGTCAGAAAGCTCTGTTCTCTCTCTTCGAGTACCCTGGCTGATTTTTCCATCTCGTCCAGCAATCAGATAAATTATTGGTCGTGTACAGTTGTGAAATTCAGGCCGAGAGTGGTGATTATTGCATCAAAATTAACGCCAGGTATAACATAGACAAAGTGCCTTTTTTTTTTTTACTTTATTCGTGACTAAATTCTGCAGAAAACTATATATTGTGGTGTCATCTATGTGACTGCGTCAATCCGCCATATTTCATTTATATTAGTCAAGCTAATAATTCGTTTCTTTTCATTGTCTATAACTGCTTGCCCATATACGCAGTTATCTTAGTACAATTATTAAGTTAATCTATATTCAGTCTTTAGGATATTGCCTAGTATCATTCCGGTATTTCCGCCTCCACATCCATTTTAGATTAATTTTATTGGGGCGACATCAACCCCGATTTCTTAGTTGATTCGTTTCGCTATTTATCTATTTTTATTGTGTTAGTTAAGGTCCCTTTTGCTACTGTTTGTATACCATCGGATATTTCTATGTATATATATGTCACATCTTGAACGGTGTCTAAGAGTGAACGTCTGTGGAGCAAAGGCCAACAACTATAAAGTTCATTTATTTTTACATGTATGTCAATTATTCTGTTATTTAATGATTACGGTATTTCTGCACATAATAAACGAAATTACCTGTGAAGTGTTTCTGAATCATATGTTTTAAATACCGAGTGAATGATTATCATTTTAAAGTTTGTATATTCATTTTAAATCATTTTAATTTATTTCCCATTGTGGATACTTTGGCTGAAGGAGGATACGAAATACTTTACCTTAAAACTGGAAAAAAAAGTATTAATCTGAATATTGTATTTGAAACGAAGAGATCAATTTCAGCTTTCCATCTGAAGAGAATTATTCAAATATTTTATCCGAATAGAAAGATTAACTTGAATTCTGTATCTGGAAAAGAAAAAAAAAATATTAACAATAGTATAATAATACAACTCTATCTTGCTAATACTGGCAGGTTGAGCATACGTTAAAATAATTATCAAATTAAATCTATTGCACCAGTATATGTGAATGAGCGATGGATATACTCCTGGCCTATTTATTTATAAATTATTAAAAAGAAACTTGGTCACAGAAGAAATTTATGTACTTACCTGGAAGCTGGTTTCATTGTTTTTAAAGGTTTGGATCACTACTTACCTGAGAGTTGAAGTCGCCTCAGATGATGGACTCTAGGATTACTATTTACCTATGGTTGAAATCTCCAGCTACATGTTGATTACTCTGAAGACTCGCACATATATGAATAATTAGTACACATCGAGTCGGTTTAAGCACGCAGTCTCAACTGTTTACTCACTCACACATTCGTTCAGTTATTCGTTCATACATTCACACATCTCATACACCCACCACGCCCCCTCGGTTCGCACGCTACCAAACCACTTTCATACACGCATATTATACACACATACATCCACGCCCACACTCCTGTTTTTCCCTTACACTCTCTTGCACACGATTCTTACACCCCCACACACACATGACGTTCCCAGACGTATAACTGGGTGGTGGCAGCAAAGGAAGAGTGACGTGCCAAGCGGGCTAATTCTATGCATATACTCATCATCACACATCTCCATATTATACTCATTTGGCATTGAGCCACTGCACTGTCATTCCCTACATCTGCACACTACATTTAGTGGTAAGCAGGACGTCTATTTGGTATTCAACGGTACTACGCCTATTCGCCACAGGTATAGGGCGTCCCGCACTACTACAATCAGAATGGCTCTAACGTGTATTTTAGGCATTTTTGGCTTTTTTTCAGGATCGTGCATTTTTTTTGTGCACCTTTTTTCTCGCAATTGATTTTTCCTTTAATATAACGAAAATCAGCGCATTTAACTGTAATCCGTTTCATTATCAGAATGGCTCTAACGTGTATTTTAGGCATTTTTGGCTTTTTTCAGGATCGTGTATTTTTTTATGCACCTTTTTTCTCGCAATTGATTTTTCCTTTAATATAACGAAAATTAGGCGCATTTAACTGTAATCCGTTTCATTATCAGAATGGCTCTAACGTGTATTTTATGCTTTTTTGCCGTTTTTTCAGGATCGTGCATTTTTTTGTGCACCTTTTTTGTCGCAATTGATTTTTCCTTTAATATAACTAAAATCAGCGCATTTAACTGTAATCTGTTTCAGTATCAGAATGGCTCTAACGTGTATTTTAGGCATTTTTGGCTTTTTTTCAGGATCGTGTATTTTTTGTGCACCTTTTTTCTCGCAATTGATTTTTCCTTTAATATAACGAAAATCAGCGCATTTAACTGTTATCCGTTTCATTATGAGACTGGCTCTAACGTGTATTTTAGGCATTTTTGGCTTTTTTTTTGAGGATCGTGCATTTTTTTTTTGTGCACCTTTTTTCTCGCAATTGATTTTTCCTTTAAATTAACGAAAATCAGCGCATTTAACTGTAATCCGTTTCATTAAAAGAAGGGCTTTAACGTGTATTTTAGGCTTTTTTGCCTTATTTTCAGGATCGTGCATTTTTTTTGTGCACCGTTTTTCTCGCAATTGATTTTTCCTTTAAATTAACGAAAATCAGCGCATTTAACTGTAATCCGCTTGATTATCAGAATGGCTCTAATTTGTATTTTAGGCATTTTTGGCTTTTTTTCAAGATGGTGCATTTTTTTTTTTTTTTTGTGCACATTTTTTCTCGCAATTGATTTTTCCTTTAATATAACGAAAATAAGCGAATCCGTTTCATTATCAGAATGGCTCTAACGTGTATTTTAGGTATTTTTGTTTTTTTTCAGGATCGTGTATTTTTTTTTTTTTTTTTTGCACCTTTTTTCTCGCAATTGATTTTTCCTTTAATATAACGAAAATCAGCGCATTTAACTGTAGTCCGTTCATTATCTAACGTGTATTTTAGGCATTTTTGGCTTTTTTCAGGATCGTGCATTTTTTTTTTTTTTTTAGTGCACCCTTTTTCTCGCAATTCATTTTTTCTTTAATATAACGAAAATCAGTGCATTTAACTGTATTCTGTTTCATTATCTAACGTGTATTTTAGGCTTTTTTGGCTTTTTTCCGTATCGTGCATTTTTTTGTGCACTTTTTTTCTTGCAATTGAGTTTTCTTTTAATATAACGAAACTCATTATCAGAATGGCTCTAACGTGTATTTTAGGCATGTTTGGCTTTTTTTCAGGGTCATGCATTTTTTTTTTCTGCACCTTTTTTCTCGCAATTCATTTTTCCTTTAATATAACGAAAATCAGTGCATTTAACTGTAATCCGTTTCATTATCTAACGTATATTTTAGGCTTTTTTGGCTTTTTTTCAGTATCGTGCTTTTTTTTGTGCACATTTTCTCTTGCAATTGAGTTTTCCTTTAATATAACGAAAATCAGCGCATTTAACTGTAATCCGTTTCATTATCAGAATGGCTCTAACGTGTATTTTAGGCATTTTTGGCTTTTTTTCAGGATCATGCATTTTTTTTGTGCACCTTTTTTCTCGCAATTGATTTTTCCTTTAATATAACGAAAATCAGCGCATTTAACTGTAATCCGTTTCATTATCAGAATGGCTCTAACGTATATTTTAGGCATTTTTGGCTTTTTTTCAGGATCGGGCATTTTTTTTGTGCACCTTTTTTCTCGCAATTGATTTTTCCTTTAATGTAACGAAAATCAGGGCATTTAACTGTAATCCGTTTTATTATCGGAATGGTTCTAACGTGTATTTTAGGCATTTTTAGTTTTTTTTCAAGATCGTCCATATTTTTGTGCACGTTTTTTCTCGCAATTGATTTTTCCTTTAATATAACGAAAATCAGGGTATTTAACTGTAATCAGTTTCATTATCAGAATGGCTCTTACGTGTATTTTAGGCATTTTTGTTTTTTTTCAGGATCGTGCAATTTTTTTTTTTTTTGTGGACCTTTTTTCTCGGAATTGATTTTTCCTTTAATATAACGAAAATCAGCGGATTTAACTGTAATCCGTTTCATTATCAGAATGGCTCTAAAGTGTATTTTAGGCATTTTTGGCTTTTTTTCAGGATCGTGTATTTTTTTTTGTGCACTTTTTTCTCGCAATTGATTTTTCCTTTAATATAACGAAAATCAGCGCATTTAACTTTTTTTTTGTACCTTTTTTCTCGCAATTGATTTTTCAATATAACGAAATCAGCGCATTTAATGTGTATTTTAGTGTATTTTAGGCTTTTTTGCCGTTTTTTCAGGATCGTGCATTTTTTGTGCACCTTTTTTCTCGCAATTTATTTTTCCTTTAATATAACGAAAATCAGTGCATTGAACTGTAACCCGTTTCGTTATCAGAATGGCTCTAATGTGTATTTTAAGCATTTATTTGTTTTTTTTTCAGGATCGTGCATTTTTTTTTTATTTTTTGCACCTTTTTTCTCGATATTGCTTTTTCCTTTAATATAACGAAAATCAGCGCATTGAATTGTAATCTGTTTCATTATGATTATAGTTAATTGCGGTGATTTTCGTTATATTGAGGGATTTAGCAATTGAGAGAAAAAAGGTGTAATAAAAAAAAAATGACAGTAATATATACGACACTGAAAATAGCCAAAAATGCTTAAGATACACGTTTGAGCCATCCTGATAATGAAACAGATTATAGTGAAATGCGCTGATTTTTGTTATATTAAAGGTTTTTAGCAATTCAGAGAAAAAAGGTGCAATAAAAAAAATGACAGCAATATACACGACGCTGAAAACAGCAATAAATGCTTAAAATACACGTTTGAGCCATTATAATAATGAAACGGATAATGGATAAATGCGCTGATTTTTGTTATATTGAAGGATTTAGCAGTTGAGAGAAAAAAGGTGTAATAAAAAATGACAGTAATATATACGACCCTGAAAATAGCCATAAATACTTAAAATACAGGTTTGATCCATTCTGATAATGAAACGGATTATAGTTAAATGCGCTGATTTTCGTTATATTAAAGGATCTAGCAATTGAGAGAAAAAATGTGCAATAGAAAAAATGACAACAATATATACGACCCTTAAAATAGCCAAAAATTCTTAAAATAAACGTTTGAGCCATTCAGAAACTGAAACGGATTATAGTTAAATGCGCTGATTTTCGTTATATGAAAGGATTTAGCAATTGAGAGAAAAAAGGTGCTATAAAAAAATGAAAGCAATATATACGACCCTGTAAATAGCCAAACATGGTTAAAATACTCGTTTGTGCAATTCTTAAAATAAAACGGATTATAGTTAAATGCTCTGATTTTCGTTATATTCAAGAATTTAGCAATTGGGAGAAAAAAGGTAGAATAAAATGAAATGACGGTAATATATATGACCCTGAAAATAGCCCAAAATGCTTAAAATACACGTTAGAGCCATTCTCATAACGAAACGGATTATAGTTAAATGTGCTGATTTTCGTTATATTCAAGAATTTAGCAATTGGGAGAAAAAAGGTGGAATAAAATGAAATGACGGTAATATATACGACCCTGAAAATAGCCAAAAATGCTTAAAAGACACGTTAAAGCCATTCTGATAATGAAACAGATTATAGTTAAATGCGCTGATTTTCATTATATTAAAGGATTTTGCAACTGAGAGAAAAATGTGAAAAAAAAAAAAAAATGACTGTAATATATACGACCCTGAAAATAGTAAAAAAAATCCTTAAAATACATGTTTGTGCCATTCTGATAATGAAACGGATTATAGTTAAATGCGCTGATTTTCGTTATATTAAAGGATTTAGCAATAGAGGGAAGAAAGGTGTAATAAAAAAATGGACAGTAATATATACGACCCTGAAAATAGCCAAAAACTCTTAAAATACACGTTAGAGCCATACTGATAATGAAACGGATTATAGTTAAATGTGCTGATTTTCGTTATATTAAAGGATTTAGGAATTGAGAGAAAAAGGTGGAATAAAAAAAATGACAGTAATATATACGACCCTGAAAATAGCCAAAAATGCTTAAAATACACGATTGAGCCATTCTGATAATGAAACGGATTATACTTAAATGCGCTGATTTTCGTTATATTAAAGGATTTAACAATTGAGAGAAAAAAGTTGCAATAAAAAAATGACAGTAATATATACGACCCTGAAAATAGCCAAAAATGCTTAAAATACACGTTACAGCCATTCTGATAATTAAAAAAGACTGTAGTTAAATGCGCTGATTTTCGTTATATTAAAGGATTTAGCAATTGAGAGAAAAAAGGGGCAATAAAAAAAAAACAGTAATATATACGACCCTGAAAATAGCCAAAAATGCTTAAAATACACGTTTGAGCTATTCTAATAATGAAACGGAATATAGTTAAATTCGCTGATTATCGTTAAATTAAATGATTTAGCAATTGAGAGAAAAAAGGTGCAATAAAAAATTAATAATAGTAAAATATTCGACCTTGAAAATAGCCAAAAATGCTTAAAATACACGTTTGAGCCATTCTGATAATGAAACGATTATAGTTAAATGCGCTGATTTTCGTTATATTTAAGGATTAAGCAATTGAGAGAAAAAAGGTGCAATAAAAGAAATGTCTAATATATAAGACCTTGCAAATAGCCAAAAAGGCTTAAAACGCACGTTTGAGCCATTCTGATAATGAAACGGATTATAGTTAAAGGCGTTGATTATCGTTAAATTAAAGGATTTAGCAATTAAGTGAAAAAAAGGTGCAATAAAAAGAAATGACAGTAATATATACGATCCTGAAAATAGCCAAAAATGCTTTAAATACACGATTGAACTATGCTGATAATGAAAGAGATTATAGTTAAATGCTCTCATTTTCGTTATATTAAAGGATTTAGCAATTGAGAGAAAAAAAGTGCAATAAAAAAAATGACTGTAATATATATGACCCTCAAAATAGCCAAAAAATGCTTAAAATACACGTTTGAGCCATTCTGATAATGAAACGGATTATATTTAAATATGGTGATTTTCGTTATATGAAAGGATTTAGCTATTGAGAGAAAAAAAGGTGCTATTAAAAAAAATGACAGTAATATATACGACCCTGAAAATAGCGAAAAATGCTTAAAATACACGTTAGAGCCATTCTGATAATGAAACGGATTATAGTAAAATGTGTTTTTTTTATATATTAAAAGATTTAGCAATTGAGAGAAAAAAGGTGCAATAAAAAAAAAGACATTCATACATACGACACTGAAAATAGCCAAAAATGCTTAAAATACACGTTTGAGCCATTCTGATAATGAAACGGTTTATAGTTAAATGCGCTTATTTTCGTTATATGAAAGATTTTAGCAATTGAGAGAAAAAAGATGCAATAAAAAAAAAGGAGTTGTAGTAAACTCTGGGGTCCACTTGGCTCTGGATTCAGGATTGGGAATTGAGAAAATTACTTAATTTCCCGTTGAAAAGGGCCCACGTCCGTTCTCTGTTCGAGTTGCACTTTATTTTTTTTTTTTTTGCATTTTTAACGGGGACACTTTTATTTTTTCGTGCGTACCTTTGATAATGTAATTTTGTCTTTTATTGATTTTTCGATTGTTGTTTTATAATGTACTTTTTATTTTCATCCTTTATTGTATGTATTTTTAACATTTGATTTCAACTATTTAAGCCATTGATAAGATATGCCCCTAATTGGGTATTGGCCAATCAGGTCAACGGGCGTGTTAGTCCAGCCAATCAGGATCGTTCAAGGTCCCGCTCCCCTGCAGTGATTTTCAGGGGCGCGAGAGTTCACGCTCACGCTCACGACTGGCTGGACGCACGCTCATGTCCCCCCCCCCCCCGGGTCTCGCACTCGTGTTTAAAAGCTAAGTATTTACTCAGTATTTTGTGATGGTATTGGCCCAGGTATTAAAAGGCTGTTATTGACGACTTTTTCTTGCGGCAAGAGTGATATTTGTAAAATATGAATATAATAAATTAATGTACTATAAAAGAGTATAAGTGTAAGATCCCCCACGAGCGTTCCAGTCAGTCGATTTATTAAATTATAAATGAATTACCATTAAAAGTGCATAATCAATTTCATCATGGTAAATTAATGAATGAGTTGCATGACATAATAAATGAAGATATCTAATTGTAGCGAGTGAATTTTCGAAGACCCCCCGCAAAGAAAACGACTGTGCTTGAGAGCAAGGGGAGAGGGTGCCCTCTGTGCGGCTGCGCAGACTGAAACACCGATATAATAGATACGGCGTTACGTTTCCCACCGATATGAATACTATAACTTAATTAAGGATAGGGAGAATAAACACACTGTGTAGCGCAGGATAAAAGCGCCCTCTTTGCTTAAAATGCAATTTGCGGTGACGTCACTGCGCAACTGAAAATGCGCACGTAAGAACAATAGCGACAGAACCGCCACTCGGACCAGAGACGCCATTATAGAAACATCATTAAATACCAATTTTTATATTGTTTAAGTGTTCATCTTCTATATATTTTATATGTATTTTCTGTGTGACGGTGAATCGACATCGGAGGCTACAGAGACGGCAGTTTATATTAAGGTATTGTTTTTATATTGATCGTGTTTATGTAAGCTGTCACTCCTATAGTAAAATACAGAACCCGTATGCTGAGTTTTTCCTAGAACCCTTTTATTTTGTTTTATATTAACTTTGGTATTTTATTTCGAGTCGAGTATTATATGCCATTTTATTTTTGTAAATTATTTATGAAACAATATCAGCATGTTTGACTCTCAGGCCTAAAATTATCATGAAGAGGGCCAAACGCTACCATTTATTTGACCTGGACAATGAAAAATAAGATTTGTTAACGTAATAAATATAAATGAAAGTGACATGAAAACAAATATTAATGAAAGTGGCATGAAAATGAATAGTAATGAAATGTGACATTGGAATAAATAGCAATGAGATAATAAAATAATGAATAGTAATAAATAATGAATAACGAGAAATGAAAGATGAAATTTATGTCCGCAGAGTAAATAGACTATAAGAGTTAAGGCAAATGCTACATAATGAACATACAATGAACATAGTAGGAAGACGACCAGACGACCCCGCTACAACAATAATATATACGACCCTGAAAATAGCCAAAAATGCTTAAAATACACGTTATACCCATTCTGATAATGAAACGGATTAAATGCGCTGATTTTCGTTATATTAAAGGATTTAGCAATTGAGAGAAAAAAGGTGCAATAAAAAAAATGAAAGTGATATATACGACCCTGAAAATAGCCAAAAATGCTTAAAATACACGTTAAAGCCATTCTGATAATGAAAAGGAATATAGTTAAATGCGCTGGTTTTCGTTATATTAAAGGATTTAGCAATTGAGAGAAAAAAAGTATAATTTTAAAAAATGACAGTAATATATACGACCCTGAAAATAGCCAAAAATGCTTAATATACACGTTAGAGCCATTCTGATAATGAAACGGATTATAGTTAAATGCGCTGATTTTCATATATTAAAGGATTTAGCAATTGAGAGAAGAAAGGTGCAATAAAAAAAAATGACAGTAATATATACGATCCTGAAAATAGCAAAAAATGCTTAAAATACACGTTTCAGCCATTCTGATAATGAAACAGATTATAGTTAAATGCGCTGAATTTCGTTATATCAAAGGATTTAACAATTGAGAGAAAAAAGGTACAATAAAAAAATGACAGTAATATATACGACCCTGAAAATAGCCAAAAATGCTTAAAATACACATTAAAGCCATACTGATAATGAAACGGATTATAGTTAAATGCGCTGATTTTCGTTATATTAAAGGATTTAGCAACAGAGAGAAAAAAGGTGTAATAATAAAATGACTAGAATAAACGACCCTGAAAATAGCCAAAAATGCTTAAAATACACGTTGGAGCCATTCTGATAGTGAAACAGATTATAGTTAAATGCGCTGCTTCTCGTTATATTAAAGAATTTAGCAATTAAGAGAAAAAAAGGTGCAATGAAAAAAATGACACTAATATATACGACCCTGAAAAAAACCAAAAAAAATTAAAATACACGTTTGAGCCATTCTGATAATGAAACAGATTATAGTTAAATGCGCTGATTTTCGTTATATAAAAGGATTTAGCAATTAAAAGAAAAAAGGTGCAATATAAAAAAATGACAGTAATATATACGACCCTGAAAATAGCCATAAAATGCTTAAAATAAACGTTAGAGCCATTCTCATAATGAGACAGATTATAGTTAAATGCGCTGATTTTCATTATATTAAAGGATTTAGCAATTGAGAGAAAAAGGTGCAATAGAAAAATGATAGTAATATATACGAACCTGAAAATAGCCAAAAATGCTTAAAATACACGTTTGAGCCATTCTGATAATGAAACGGATTCTAGTTAAATGCGCTGATTTTCGTTATATTAAAGGATTTAGCAATTGAGAGAAAAAAGGTACAATAAAAAAAATGACAGTAATATATACGATCCTGAAAATAGCCAAAAATGCTTAAAATACATATGGTGATAATGAAACGGATTATAGTTAAATGCGATGATTTTCGTTATAATAAAGGATTTAGCAATTGAGAGAAAGAAGGTGCAATAAAAAAAAATGACAGTAACATATACAACTCTGAAAAAAGCCTAAAATGCTTAAAATACACTTTAGAGCCATTCAGATAATTAAGCGGATTATAGTTAAATGCGCTGATTTTCGTTATATTAAAGGATTTAGCAATTGAGAGAAAAAAGGTGCAATATAAAAAAATGACAGTAATATATACGACCCTCAAAATAGCCAAAAATGCTTAAAATACACGTTTGAGCCATTCGGATAATGACACGGTTTGTAGTTAAATGCCCTGATTTTGGTTACATTCAAGGATTTAGCAATTGAGAGAAAAAAGGTGCAATAAAAAAATGAAAGTAATATATACGACCCAGAAAATTGCCAAAAATGCTCAAAATACACGTTAGAGCTATTCTGCTAATGAAACGGATTATACTTAAATGCGCTGATTTTCGTTATATAAAAGGATTTAACAATTGAGAGAAAAAAGGTGCAATAAAAAAAAGGACAGTAATATATACGACCCTGAAAATAGCCAAAAAAGCATAAAATACACGTTCGAGCCATTCTGATATGGAAACGGATTATAGTTAAATGCGCTGATTTTCGTTATATTAAAGGATTTAGCAATTGAGAGAAAAAAGGTACAATACAAAAAAAAAAAGACTAATATATACAACCCTGAAAATAGCCAAAAATACTCAAAATACAGGTTTGAGCCATTCTGATAATGAAACAGATTATACTTAATTGCGCTGATTTTTATTGTATTAAAGGATTTAGGAACTGAGAGAAAAAAGGTGCAATAAAAAAAATGACTGTAATATATACGACCTTGAAAATAGCCAAAAATGCTTAAAAAAAAACGTTTGAGCCTTTCTGATAATGAAATGGATTATAGTTTAGTGCGCTGATTTTCGTTATATTAAAGGATTTAGCAACTGTGAGAGAAAAGGTGCAATAAAGAAAATTACATTAATATATATGACCCTGAAAATACCCAAAAAGGCTTTAAATACACGTTAGAGCCATTCTGATAATGAAAAGGATTATAGATAAATGCGGTGATTTTCGTTATATTAAAGGATTTAGCAATTGAGAGAAAAAAAATTGCAATAAAAAAAATGACAGTAATATATACGACCCTGAAAATTCCCAAAAATGCTCAAAATACACGTTAGAGCTATTCTGCTAATGAAACGGATTATAGTTAAATGCACTGATTTTCGTTACATTAAAGGATTTAGCAATTGAGAGAAAAAAGTGCAATAAAAAATAACATTTATATATACGACCCTGCTTAAAATACACGTTTGATCCATGAAACGCTGAATTTCGTAATACTAATGGGTTTAGCAATTGAGAGAAAAATGGTGCAATAAAAAGAAGACAGCAATATATACTACGCTGAAAATAGCCAAAAATGCTTAAAATACATATTAAAGCCATTCTGATAATGAAACGGATTATAGATAAATCCGCTGATTTTCGTTACATTAAAGGATTTAGCAATTGAGAGAAAAAAGGTACAATAAAAAAAATGACAGTAATATATACGACCTTGAAAATAGCAAAAAATCCTTAAAATACACGTTAGAGCAATTCGGATAATGAAACGGATTATAGTTAAATGCGCTGATTTCCGTTTTATTGAAGGATTTAGCAATTGAGAGAAAAAAGGTGTTATAAAAAATGACAATGATATATACGACCCTGAAAATAGCCAAAAATGCTTAAAATACACGTTTGAGCATTTCTGATAATGAAACGGATTATTTTCGCTGATTTTCGTTACATTAAAGGATTGAGCAAATGAGAGAAAAAAGGTGCAATAAAAAAAATTGACAATAATATATACGACCCTGAAAATAGCCAAAAATGCTTGAAATACACTTTAGAGCCATTCTGATAATGAAACTGAATATAGTTAAATGCACTGATTTTCGTTATATTAAGGGATTTAGTAATTGAGAGAAAAAAGGTGCAATAAATAAAGGATGACAACTATACATACGACCCTGAAAATAGCCAAAAATGCTTAAAATACACGTTCGAGCCATTCTGATAATGAAACAGATTATAGTTAAATGCGCTGCTTTTCGTTATATTAAAGGTTTTAGCAATTGAGAGAAAAAAGGTGCATAAAAAAAAAAAAAAATTACAGTAATATATACGACCCTGAAAATAGCCAATAATACTTAAAATACACGTTAGAGGCATTCTGATAATGAAACGGATTATAGTTAAATGCGATGCTTTTCGTTATATTAAAGGATTTAGCAATTGAGAGGAAAAATCTGCAATTAAAAAAATAACAGTAATATATACGACCCTGAAAATACACAAAAATCCTTAAAATACAGGTTTGAGCCATGCTGATAATCAAACGGATTATAGTTAAATACGCTGATTTTTGTTATATTAAAGGATTTAGCAATTGAGAGAAAAAGATGCAATAAAAATGAATTACAGTAATATATACGACCCTGTAAATAGCCAAAAATGCTTAAAATAAACGTTAGAGCCATTCTGATAATGAAACGGGTTATATTTAAATGCGCTGACTTTCGTTATATTAAAAGATTTAGCAATTTTCATAATGAAACACATTATTGTTAAATGCACTAATTTTCGTTATATTAAAGGATTTACCAATTGAGCGAAAAAAAGTGCAATAAAAAAAATGACAGTATTATATACGACCTTGAAAATAACCAGAAAATGCTTAAAATACACGTTTGAGCCATTCTGATAATGATACGGATTCTAGTTAAATGCGCTGATTTTTCTTATATTAAAGGATTTAGCTATTGAGAGAAAAAAAGTGCAATAAAAAAATTGAGAGTAATATATACGACCCTGAAAATAGCCAAAAATTCTTAAAATACACTTTAGAGCCATTCTGATAATGAAACGGATTATAGTTAAATGCACTGATTTTCGTTAAATTAAGGGATTGAGCTATTGAGAGAAAAAAGGTGCAATAAAAAAATGACAGTAATATATACAACCCTGAAAAAAAACAAAAATGCTTAAAATACACGTTAGAGCCATTCTGATAATGAAACGGATTTTTATTAAATGCACTGATTTTCGTTATATTAAAAGATTTAAGAATTGAGAGAAAAAAAAGTGCAATAAAAAATGACTAATATATACGACCCTGAAAATAGCCAAAAAGGCTTAAAATACACGTTTGAGCCATTCTGATTATGAAACGGATTATAGTTAAATGCGGTGATTTTCGTTATATTAAAGGATTTAGCAATTCAGAGGAAAAATGTGCAATTAAAAAAATAACAGTAATATATACGACCCTGAAAATACCCTAAAATCCTTAAAATACAGGTTTGAGCCATGCTGATAATCAAACGGATTATAGTTAAATACGCTGATTTTTGTTATATTAAAGGATTTAGCAATTGAGAGAAAAAAGGTGCAATAAAAATGAATTACAGTAATATATACGACCCTGATAATACCATGAAATGCTTAAAATAAACGTTAGAGCCATTCTGATAATGAAACAGGTTATATTTAAATGCGCTGACTTTCGTTATATTAAAGGATTTAGCAATTCAGGGAAAAATGGAGGAATAAAAAAAAATAACAGTAATATATGCGACACCGAAAATAGCCAAAAATGCTTAAAATACACCTTTGAGCCATTTTCATAATGAAACAGATTATAGTTAAATGCGCTGATTTTCGTTATATTAAAGCAATTGAGAGAAAAAAGTTGCAATAAAAAAAAAATGACAGTATTATATACGACCTTGAAAATAACCAAAAAATGCTTAAAATACACGTTTGAGCCATTCTGATAATGAAACGGATTCTAGTTAAATGCGCTGATTTTTGTTATATTAAAGGATTTAGCTATTCAGAGAAAAAAAGTCCAATAAAAAAATTGAAAGTAATATATACGACCCTGAAAATAGCCAAAAATGCTTAAAATACACGTTAGAGCCATTCTGATAATGAAACGGATTATTGTTAAATGCACTGATTTTCGTTATATTAAAAGATTTAAGAATTGAGAGAAAAAAAGTGCAATAAAAAAATGACTAATATATACGACCCTAAAAATAGCATAAAAGGCTTAAAATACACGTTTGAGCCATTCTGATAATGAAACAGATTATAGTTAAATGCAGTGATTTTCGTTATATTAAAGGATTTTGCAATTGAGAGAAAAAAGGTGCAATAAAAAAAATGACAGTAATATATACGACCCTGAAAATTGCCAAAAATGCTTAAAATACACGTTAGAGCCATTCTGACAATGAAACGGATTATAGTTAAATGCCCTGATTTTCGTTATATTAAAGGATTTAGCAATGGAGAGAAAAATGTGAATAAAAAAGTGACAGTAAAATATACGACCCTGAAAATAGCCAAAAATGCTTAAAATACGCGTTTGAGCCATTCTCATAATGAAACGGATTATAGTTACATCCGCTAATTTTAGTTATGTTAAAAGATTTAGCAATTGAGAGAAAAAAGGTGCAATAAAAAAATGACATTAATATATACGACCCTGAAAATAGCCAAAAATACTTTAGATACACGTTGTAGCCATTCTGATAATAAAACGCGCTGATTTTCGTTATATTAAAGGATTTAGCAATTGAGAGAAAAAAGGTTCAATAAAAAAAATGACAGTAATATATACGGCCCTGAAAATAGCCAAAAAATACTAAAAATACAGGTTTGAGCCATTCTGATAATGAAAAGGATTATAGTTAAATGCGCTGGTATTCGTTATATTAAAGGATTTAGCAATTGAGAGAAAAAAGGTTCAATAAAAAAATGACAGTAATATATACGACCCTGAAAATAGCCAAAAAGGCTTAAAATACAAGTTAGAGCCATTCTGATAATGAAACGTATTCTAGTTAAATGCGCTGATTTTCGTTATATTAAAAGATTTAACAATTGAGAGAAAAAAGGTGCAATAAAAAGAAATGACAGTAATATATACGACCTTGAAAATAGCCAAAAATGCTTAAAATACAAGTTTGAGCCATTCTGATATTGAAAAGGATTATAGATAAATGCGGTGATTTTCGCTATATTAAAGGATTTAGCAATTGAGAGAAAAAAGTGCAATAAAAAAATGACAGTAATATATACGACTCTGAGAATTGCCAAAAATGCTCAAAATGCACGTTAGAGCTATTCAGCTAATGAAACAGATTATACTTAAATGCGCTGATTTTCGTTACATTAAAGGATTTAGCAATTGAGAGAAAAAAGAGCAATAAAAAATAACATTTATATATAAGACCCTGAAAATAGCCAAAAATGCTTAAAATACACGTTTGATCCATTCTGATAATGAAACGGATAATGGTTAAATGCGCTGAATTTCGTTATATTAATGGATTTAGCAATTGAGAGAAAAAGGGTGCAATAAAAAAATGACAGCAATATATACGACGCTGAAAATAGCCAAAAATGCATAAGATACACGTTAGAGCAATTTGGATAATGAAACGGATTATAGTTAAATGCGCTGATTTTCGTTTTATTGATGGATTTTACAATTGAGAGAAAAAAGGTGTTATAAGAAAAAATGACAATAATATATACGACCCTGAAAATAGCCAAAAATGCTTAAAATACACGTTTGAGCCATTCTGATAATGATACAGATTATAGCTAAATGCGCTGATTTTCACTATATTAAAGGATTTAGGAATTGATAGAAAAAAAAGGTTCAATAAAAAAATGACAGTTATATATGCGAAGCTGAAAAGAGCTAAAAATGCTTAAAATACACATTAAAGCCATACTGATAATGAAATGGATTATAGTTAAATCCGCTGATTTTCGTTACATTAAAAGATTGAACAAATGAGAGAAAAAAGGTGCAATGAAAAAAAATGACAGTAATATACACGATCCTGAAAATAGCCAAAAATGCAGGAAATACACGTTAGAGCCATTCTGATAATGAAAACTGAATACAGTTAAATGCACTGATTTTCGTTAAATTCAGGGATTTAACAATTGAGAGAAAAAAGGTGCAATAAAAAGAAATGACAGTAATATATACGACCTTGAAAATAGCCAAAAATGCTTAAAATACACTTTTGAGCCATTCTGATAATGAAACGGATTATAGTTAAATACGCTGCTTTTCGTTATATTAAAGATTTTAGCAATTGAGAGAAAAAAGGTGCAATTTAAAAAAATGACAGTAATATATACTACCCTGAAAAAAGCCAAAAATACTTAAAATGCAGGTTTGAGCCATTCTGATAATCAAACGGATTATAGTTAAATGCGCTGATTTTTGTTATATTAAAGGATTTAGCAATTGAGAGAAAAAAGGTGCAATAAAAAAGAATGACAGTAATATATACGACCCTGAAAATAGCCAAAAATGCTTAAAATAAACGATAGAGCCATTCTGATAATGAAACGGGTTATATTTAAATGCGCTGATTTTCGTTATATTAAAGGATTTAGCAATTCAGGGAAAAAAGGTGCAATAAAAAAATGACAGTAATATATGCGACACTGAAAATAGCCAAAAGTGGTTAAATACACCTTTGAGCCATTGTGATAATGAAACGGATTATAGTTAAATGCGCTGATTTTCGTTATATTAAAGGATTTAGCAACTGAGAGAAAAAAGGTGCAATAAAAAAAAATGACAGTAATATATACGACCTTGAAAATAACCAAAAAATGCTTAAAATACACGTTTGAGCCATTCTGATAATGAAACAGATTCTAGTTAAATGCGCTGATTTTTGTTATATTAAAGGATTTAGCTATTGAGAGAAAAAAAGGTTCAATAAAAAAATGAAAGTAATATATACGACACTGAAAATAGCCAAAAATGCTGAAAATACACATTAAAGCCATTCTGCTAATGAAACGGATTTTAGTTAAATGCACTGATTTTCGTTATATTAAAGGATTTAGCAATTGAGAGAAAGAAGGTGTAATAAAAAAAATGACAGTAATATATACGAAACTGAAAATAGCCAAGAATGCTTAAAATACATGTTAGAGCCATTCTGATAATGAAACGGATAATAGTTAAATATATTGATTTTCGTCAAATTAAAGGATTTAGTAATTGAGAGAGAAAAGGTGCAAAAAAATATAAAATACAACAATATATACAACCAAAAAATGCTTAGAATACACGTTTGAGCCATTCTGATAATGAAACGGATTATAGTTAAATGCGCTGATTTTCGTTACATTAAAGGTTTTAGCAATTGAGAGAAAAAAGGTGCAATAAAGAAAAAATGACAACAATATATACGACCCTGAAAATAGCCAAAAATGATTAAAATACACGTTCGAGCCATTCTGATAATGAAACGGATTACAGTTTAATGCGCTGATTTTCGTTATATTAAAGGATTTAGCAATTGAGAGAAAAAAAGGTGCAATAAAAAAAATGACAGTAATATATACGACCCTGAAAATAGCCAAAAATGCTTAAAATACACGTTACAGCCATTCTGATAATCAAACAGATTATAGTTAATGCGCTGATTTTCGTTATATTAAAGGATTTATGCAATAAAAAAATGACTAGCCAAAAAATGCTTAAAATACACGTTAGAGGCATTCTGATAATGAAACGGATTCTAGTTAATTGCGCTGATTTTCGTTATATTAAAGGATTAAGCTATTGAGAGAAAAAAAGTGCAATAAAAAAATTACAGTAATATATACGATCCTGAAAATAGCCAAAAATGCTTAAAATACACGTTAGAGGCATTCTGAAAATGAAACGGATTATAGTTAAATGTGGTGATTTTCGTTATATGAAAGGATTTAGCAATTGACAGAAAAAAAGGTGCAATAAAAAAAAATGACAGTAATATATAGGATCCTGAAAATAGCCAAAAATGCTTTAAATACACGTTAGAGCCATTCTGACAATGAAACGGATTATAGTTAAATGCGCTGAATTTCGTTATGTTAAAGGATTTAGCAATTGAGAGAAAAAAGGTGGAATAAAAAAAAATGACAGTAATATATACGACCCTGAAAATAGCAAAAAATGCTTAAAATACACGTTTGACCCATTCTGATAATGAAACGGATTAATGTTAAATGCCCTTGTTTTTCGTTATATTAAAGGATTTAGCAATTGAGAGAAAAAAGGTGCAATAAAAAAATGACAGTAAAACATACGACCCTGAAAATAGCCAAAAGTGCTTAAAATACACGTTTGAGCCATTCTGATAATGAAACGGATTATAGTTAAATCCGCTAATTTTAGTTATGTTAAAGTATTTAGCAATTGAGAGAAAAAAGGTGCAATAAAAAATGACAGTAATATATACGACCCTGAAAATAGCGAAAAATACTTTAAATACACGTTGTATTAATTCTGATAATGAAATGCGCTGATTTTCGCTATATTAAAGGATTTAGCAATTGAGAGAGAAAAATGTGCAATATAAAAAAATGACAGAAATATATACGACCCTGAAAATAGCCAAAATTGCTTAAAATACACGTTAGACCCATTCTGATGATTAAACGTACTATAGTTAAATGCGCTGATTTTCGTTATATTAAAGGATTTAGTAATTGAGAGAAAAAAGGTGCAATTAAAAAAATGAGAGTAATATATACGACCCTGAAAATAGCCAAAAATGCTTAAAATACACGTTAGAGCCATTCTGATAATGAAACGAATTATAGTTAAATGCGCTGATTTTCGTTATATTAATGGATCTAGCAATTAAGAGGAAAAAGTTTCAATAAAAAAATAACAGTAATATATACGACCCTGAAAATAGCCAAAAATGCTTAAAATACACGTTTGAGGCATTCTGGTAATGAAACGGATTATAGTTAAATGCGCTGATTTTCGTTATATTAAAGGATTTAGCAATTGAGAGAAAAAAGGTGAAAAAAAAAAATAACAGTAATATATATGACCCTGAAAATAGCCAAAAATGCTTAAAATACACATTTCAGCCATTCTGATAATGAAACGGATTCTAGTTAAATGCGCTGATTATCGTTATATTAAAGGACTTAGCAATTGAGAGAGAAAAGGTGAATAAAAAAATGACAGTAATATATACGACACTGAAAATATCCAAAAATGCTCAAAATACATGTTTCAGCCATCCTGATAATGAAACGGATTATAGTTAAATGCGCTGATTTTCGTTATATTAAAGGATTTAGTAATTGAGAGAAAAAAGGTGCAATAAAAAAAAATGCCAGCAATATATAAGACCCTGAAAATAGCCAAAAAATCTTAAAATACACGTTAGAGCCATTCTGATAATGAAACGGATTATAGTTAAATGCGCAGATTTTCGTTATATGAAAGATTTTAGTAATTGAGAGAAAAAAGGTGCAATAAAAAAAAGACAGTTGTAGTGAACCCTGGTGTCCACCTGGCTCTGTATTCAGGATTGCGAATTGAGAAAATTACTTTATTTCGCGTTGAAAAGGGCCCACTTCCGTTCTCTGTTTGAGTTGCACTTTATTTTCTTTTTTTGCATTTTTAACGGGGACATTTTTATTTTTTCGTGCGTATCTTTTATAATGTAATTTTGTCTTTTATTGATTTTTCGATTGTTGTTTTATAGTGTACTTTTTATTTTAATCGATTATTGTATGTATTTTTAACATTTGATTTCAACTATTTAAGCCATTGATAAGATATGCCCCTTAATTGGGTATCGGCCAATCAGGTCAACGGGCGTGTTAGTCCAGCCAATCAGGATCGTTCAAGGTCCCGCTCCCCTGCAGTGATTTTCAGGGGCGCGAGAGTTCACGCTCACGCTCACGACTGGCTGGACGCACGCTCATGCCCCCCCCCCCCCCCCCCCCCCACCGGTCTCGCACTCGTGTTTAAAAGCTAAGTATTTACTCAGTATTTTGTGATGGTATTGGCCCAGGTATTAAAAGGCTGTTGTTGATGACTTTTTCTTGCGGCAAGAGTGATATTTGTAAAATATGAATATAATAAATGAATGTACTATAAAAGAGTATAAGTGTGAGATCCCCCATGAGCGTTCCAGTCAGTCGATTTATTAAATTATAAATGAATTACCATTAAAAGTGCAAAATTAAGTTAATCATGGTAAATTAATGAATGAGTTACATGACATGATAAATGAAGATATCTAATTGTAGCGAGTGAATTTTCGAAGACCCCCCGCAAAGAAAACGACTGTGCTTGAGAGCAAGGGGAGAGGGTGCCCTCTGTGCGGCTGCGCAGACTGAAACACCGATATAATAGATACGGCGTTACGTTTCCCACCGATATGAATACTATAACTTAATTAAGGATAGGGAGAATAAACACACTGTGTAGCGCAGGATAAAAGCGCCCTCTTTGCTTAAAATGCAATTTGCGGTGACGTCACTGCGCAACTGAAAATGCGCACGTAAGAACAATAGCGACAGAACCGCCACTCGGACCAGAGACGCCATTATAGAAACATCATTAAATACCAATTTTTATATTGTTTAAGTGTTCATCTTCTATATATTTTATATGTATTTTCTGTGAGACGGTGAATCGACATCGGAGGCTACAGAGACGGCAGTTTATATTAAGGTATTGTTTTTATATTGATCGTGTTTATGTAAGCTGTCACTCCTATAGTAAAATACAGAACCCGTATGCTGAGTTTTTCCTAGAACCCTTTTATTTTGTTTTATATTAACTTTGGTATTTTATTTCGAGTCGAGTATTATATGCCATTTTATTTTTGTAAATTATTTATGAAACAATATCAGCATGTTTGATTCTCAGGCCTAAAATTTTCATGAAGAGGGCCAAACGCTACCATTTATTTGACCTGGACAATGAAAAATAAGATTTGTTAACGTAATAAATATAAATGAAAGTGACATGAAAACAAATAGTAATGAAAGTGGCATGAAAATGAATAGTAATGAAATGTGACATTGGAATAAATAGCAATGAGATAATAAGATAATGAATAGTAATAAATAATGAATAACGAGAAATGAAAGATGAAATTTATGTCCGCAGAGTAAATAGACTATAAGAGTTAAGGCAAATGCTACATAATGAACATACAATGAACATAGTAGGAAGATAGCGAACGACCACAGCTAACCTTTTCTAGTTTTAACGTGAACAATCATAGCGGGTCAGGCACTCACGACCAGACGACCCCGCTACAACAATAATATATACGACCCTGAAAATAGCCAAAAATGCTTAAAATACACGTTATACCCATTCTGATAATGAAACAGATTAAATGCGCTGATTTTCGTTATATTAAAGGATTTAGCAATTGAGAGAAAAAAGGTGCAATAAAAAAAATGAAAGTGATATATACGACCCTGAAAATAGCCAAAAATGCTTAAAATACACGTTAGAGCATTTCTGATAATGAAACGGATTCTAGTTAAATGCCCTGATTTTCGTTATAATAAAGGATTTAGATATTGACAGAAAAAAGGTGCAATAAAAAAAATGACAGTAATATATACGACTCTGAAAATAGCTAAAAATTCTTAAAATACACGTTAGAGCCTTTCTGATAATGAAACGGATTCTAGTTAAATGCCCTGATTTTCGTTATATTAAAGGATTTAGCAATTGAGAGAAAAAAGGTGCAATAAAAAATGACAGCAATATATCCGACCCTGAAAATAGCCAAAAATGCTTAAAATACACTTTAGAGCCATTCTGATAATGAAACGCATTATAGTTAAATACACCGATTTTCGTTATATAAAAGGATTTAGGAATTGAGAGAAAAAGGTGCAATAAAATAAATGACAGTAATATATACGACCCTGAAAATAGCCAAAAATGCTTAAAATACACGTTAGAGCATTTCTGATAATGAAACGCATTATAGTTAAATACACCGATTTTCGTTATATAAAAGGATTTAGGAATTGAGAGAAAAAGGTGCAATAAAATAAATGACAGTAATATATACGATCCTGAAAATAGCCAAAAATGCTAAAAATACACGTTAGAGCCATTTTCATAATGAAACAGACTATAGTCAAATGCGATGATTTTCGTTATATTAAAGGATTTAGCAATTGAGAGAAAAAAAGGTGCAATAAAAAAAATGACAGTAATATATACGACCCTAAAAATAGCTAAAAATTCTTAAAATACACGTTTGAGCCATTCTGATAATGAAACGGACTATAGTTAAATGCGCTTATTTTCGTTATATTAAAGGATTTAGCAATTGAGAGAAGAAAAGGTGCAATAAAAAAATGACAGTAATATATACGACCCTGAAAATAGCCAAAAATGCTAAAAATACACGTTAGAGCCATTTTCATAATGAAACAGACTATACTCAAATGCGCTGATTTTCGTTATATTAAAGGATTTAGCAATTGAGAGAAAAAAAAGGCGAATAAAAAAAAATGACAGTAATATATACGACCCTGGATATAGCTAAAAATCCTTAAAATACACGTTAGAGCAATTCAGATAATGAAACAGATTATAGTTAAATGCGCTGATTTTCGTTATATTAAAGGATTTAGCAATTGACAGAAAAAAGGTGCAATAAAAATAAATGACAATAATATATAAGACCCTGAAAATAGCCAAAAATGCTTAAAATACACGTTTGATTTTCTTTATATTAAAGGATTTAGCAATTCAGAGAAAAAAAGTGCAATAAAAAAAAAATGACCGTAATATTTACGACCCTGAAAATAGCCCAAACTGCTTATAATACACGTTTGAGCCATTCTGATAATGAAACGGATTATAGTTAAATGCACTGATTTTCGTTATATTAAAGGATTTAGGAATTCAAAGAAAAAAGGTGTAATAAGAAAAGAATGACAGCAATATATACGACCCTGAAAATAGCCAAAAATCATTAAAATAAACGTCTGAGCCATTCTGAAAATTAAAAGGATTATAGTTAAATGCTCTGAGTTTCGTTATATTAAAGTATTTAGCAATTGAGAGAAAAAAGTTGCAATAAAAAAAATTGACAGTAATATAGACGACCCTGAAAATAGCCAAAAATGATTAAAATACGCGTTTGAGCCATTCTGATAATGAGACGGATTATAGTTAAATGCGTTGATTCTCGTTATATTAAAGGATTTAGCAATTGAGAGAAAAAATGTGCAATAAAAAAAGAATGACAGTAATATATACGACCCTGAAAATTGCAAAAAATGCTTAACATACACGTTAGAGCCATTCTGATAATGAAACGGATTATAGTTAAATGCGCTGATTTTCGTTACATTAATTAAAGGAATTAGCAATTGAGAGAAGAAAGCCGCACAAAGAAAAATGACAGTAATATGTTCAACCCTGAAAATAGCCAGAAATGCTTATATTCACGTTAGAGCCATTATGATAATGGAACGGATTATAGTTAAATGCGCTGATTTTCGTTATATTAAAGGTTTTAGCAATTGAGAAAAAAAGGTGCAATAAAAAGAAAGACAGTAATATATACGAACCTGAAAATACCGAAAAAGGTTTAAAATACACGTCTGAGCCATTCTGATAATGAAACGGATTATAGTTGAATGCACCGATTTTCATTATATGAAAGAATTTAGAAATTTAGAGAAAAAAAGTGCAATAAAAAAATGACTTTTATATAGATGACCCTGAAAATAGCAAAAAATGCTTAAAATACACGTTTGAGCCATTCTGATAATGAAACGGATTATAGTTAAATGCGCTGATTTTCGTTATTTTGAATTTAGCAATTGAGAGAAAAAAGGTGCAATAAAAAAATGACAGTAATATATACGACCCTGAAAATAGCCAAAAATGCTTATAATACACGTTTCAGCCATTCTGATAATGAAACAGATTATAGTTAGATGCGCTGATTTTCGTTATATTAAAGGATTTAGTAGTTGAGGGAAAAAAGTGCAATAAAAAATGCCAGTAATATTTACGACACTGAAAATAGCCAAAAATACACGTTAAAGCCATTTTCATGATGAAACGGATTATAGTTAAATGCGCTGATTTTCGTTATATTAAAGGATTTAGCAATTGAAAGAAAAAAGCTCCAATAAAAAAAATAACAGTAATGTACACGACCCTGAATATAGCCAAAAATGCTTAAAATACACGTTAGAGCCATTCTGATAATGAAACGGATTATAGTTAAATGCGCTGATTCTCGTTATATTAAAGGATTCAGCAATTGAGAGAAGAAAGCTGCAAAAAAAAAAAAAAAAGACTAATATATGGAACCCTGAAAATAGCCAAAAATGTTTATAATCACGTTAGAGCCATTCTGATAATGAAACGGATTATAGTTAAATGCGCTGATTTTCGTTATATTAAAGGATTTAGCAATTGAGAGAAAAAAGGTGCAATAAAATAAAAATGACAGTAATATTTACAACTCTGAAAAAAGCCAAAACTGCTTAAAATACACGTTAGAGCCATTCTGATAATGAAAATGATTATAGATAAGTGCGCTGATTTTCGGTATATCAAAGGATTTAGCAAATGAGAGAAAAAAAAGTGCTAAAAAAATGACAGTAAAATATACGAAACTGAAAAAAGCCAAAAATTCCTAAAATACACGATAGAGCCATTCTGATAATGAAACGGATTCTAGTTAAATACGCTGATTTTGCTTAAAATAAAGGATTTAGCTATTGAGAGAAAAAAGGTGCAATAAAAAATGCTTAAAATACACGTTAGAGCCATTCCGATAATGAAACGGAATATAATTAATTACGCTGATTTTCGTTATATTAAAGGATTTAGCAATTGAGAGAAAAAAGGTGCAACAAAAAAAAAATATATATATATATACGACCCTGAAAATAGACATTAATCCTTAGAATACACGTTAAACCCATTCTGATAAGGAAACGGACTATATTTAAATGCGCTGATTTTCGTTATATTAAAGGATTTAGCAATTGAGAGAAGAAAGCTGCAAAAAAATAAGTATGACAGTAATATATGCAACCCTAAAAATAGCCAAAAATGCTTATATTTACGTAAGAGCCATTCTGATAATGATACGGATTATAGTTAAATGCGCTGATTTTCGTTATATTAAAGGATTTACCAATTGAGAGAAAAAAGGTGCAATAAAAAATAAGTAATATATACGACCATGCTGATAATGAAAAGGGTTATAGTTAAATGCGCTGATTTTGCTTATATTAAAGGATTTAGAAATTGAGAGAAAAAAAGGTGCAATAAAAAAAAAATGACAGTAATATATACGATCCTGAAAATAACCAAAAATACTTAAAATACAGGTTTAAGCCATCCTGATAATGAAACAGATTATAGTTAAATGCGCTGATTTTCGTTATATTAAAGGATTTAGCAATTGAGATAAAAAAAAAGGTGCAATAAAAAAAAATGACTAATATATACGACTCTGAAAATAGCCAATATTGCTGAAAATACACCTTAGAGCCATTCTGATAATGAAACGGATTATAGTTAAATGCGGTGATTTTCGTTACATTAAAGGATTTAGCAATTGAGATAAAAAAGTGCAATAAAAAAATTACTAATATATACGACCTTGAAAATAGCTAAAAATACTCAAAATACACGTTAGAGCTATTCTGATAATGATACGGATTATAGTCAAATGCGCTGATTTTCGTTATATTAAAGGATTTAGCAATTGAGAAAAAAGTGCAATAAAAAATGACATTTATATATACTACCCTGAAAATAGCCAAAAATGCATAAAATACACGTTTGAGCCATTCTGATAGTGAAACGGATTATAGTTAAATGCGCTGATTTTCGTTATATTAAACGATTTAGCAATTGAAAGAAAAATGGTGCAGTTAAAAAAATGAAAGTAATATATACGTCCCTGAAAATAGCCAAAATGATTAAAATACACGTTTGAGCCATTCTGATAACGAAACGGATTATAGTTAAATGCGCTGATTTTCGCTATATTAAAAGATTTAGGATTTGAGAGAAAAAAGTGCAATAAAAAAAATGACTGTAAAATATACGACCCTGTTAATAGCCAAAAATGCTTAAAATACATGTTTGAGCCTTTCTGATAATGAGACGGATTATAGCTAAATGCGCTAATTTTCGTTATATTAAAGGATTTAGCAATTGAGAGAAAAAAGTTGTAATAAAAAAAATGACAGTAATATATACGACCCTGAAAATAGCCAAAAATACTTTAAATACACGTTGTAGCCATTCTGATAATGAAATACGCTGATTTTCGTTATATTAAAGGATTTAGCAATTGAGAGAAGAAAAGGTGCAATAGAAAAAAAATGAGAGTAGTATATACGACCCTGAAAATAGCCAAAAATGCTTACAATACACGTTTGAGCCATTCTGATAATGAAATGGATTACAGTTCAATGCATTGATTTTCCTTATATATAAGGAAAAAGCAAATGCGAGATAAAATGTGCAAAAAAGACAAAAAAAAGGGCAGTAATATCACCGATCCTGAAAATACCCAAAAATGCTTAGTATAAACGTTAGAGCCAATCTGATAATGAAACGATTTACAGTTAAATGTGTTGATTTTCGTTATATTAGAGGATTATGGAATTGAGAGAAAAAAAGGTGCAAGAAATAAATGACAGTAATATATACGACTCTGAAAATAGCCAAAAATTCTTAAAATACACGTTAGAGCCATTCTGATAATGAAACGGATTACAGTTCAATGCGTTGATTTTCCTTATATATAAGGAAAAAGCAAATGCGAGATAAAATATGCAAAAAAGACAAAAAAGGGCAGTAATATAACCGATCCTGAAAATACCCAAAAATGCTTAGAATAAACGTTAGAGCCATTCTGATAATGAAACGGATTACAGTTAAATGCGCTGATTTTCGTTATATTAAAGGAAAAAGCAATTGCGAGAAAAAATGTGCAAAAAAGACAAAAATGGCAGTGATATAACCGATCCTGAAACTACCTAAAAATGCTTAAAATACACGTTAGAGCCATTCTGATAATGAAAAGGATTATAGTTAAATGCGCTCATTTTCGTTATATTTAAGGAATAGGCAATTCCGAGAAAAAATGTGCAAAAAAGACAAAAATGGTAGTAATATAACTGATCCTGAAAATGCCCAAAAATTCTTAAAAATACACGTTAGAGCCACTCTGATAATGAAAGGGATTATAGTTAAATGCGCTGATTTTGGTTATATTAAAGGATTTAGCAATTGAGAGAAAAAAGGTGCAATAAAAAAATGACAGTAATATATGGACCCTGAAAAAAAACAAAAATGCTTAAAATTAACATTTGAGCAATATTGATAATGAAACGGATTATAGTTAAATGCGCTGATTTTCGTTCTATTAAAGGATTTAGCAATTGAGAGAAAAAAGGTGCAATAAAAAGAAATGAGAGTAATATATACGACCCTGAAAATAGCCAAAAATGCTTAAAATACACGTTAGAGCCATTCTGATAATGAAACGGATTACAGATAAATGCGCTGATTTTCGTTATATTAAAGGAAAAAAGAATTGTGAGAAAAAATGCGCAAAAAAAGACAAAAATGACAGTAATAGAACCGATCCTGAAAATACCCAAATATGCATAAAATACACGTTAGAGCCATTCTGATAATGAAACTTGTCGCGGTCGACGGCGCCGTCCTTGCGCAATCGCCCTCGATTACGTTACATAAAGGTGCGCCCTGCCTCAATATTGAAGCAATATTGAAACACCAGTGACCCCTGGCAACCCCTTTGGCGACATCGAGTGACGTTAGAGATGACTCTGGCGCCGCTTCATCATCTCGCTGCTTCTGGGTCGACGTAGCAGCATGACAAGTGGATGCCCTATCAACCTGGAACGATATCAGGCCATTCCAGCATCCCCTGGCCTGAAAAAATGAATATAAATATTAGTTGCAGTTGCCAGATGCCACCAGAATCATTCGCTGCACTTCTATCTGCTCTTCTACGACGTAAATCGCGTTGTCGCGCCGCATCGTCCTCTTTTAAATGTTTATCAATGTTTTTTAGGATGTAAGGAGTCTTCATTTCAAATGCTAGGATATATATTTGTGTTGATGACACTGCAATACGTAATCTTTTGTACACAGAACATTCGAGCTTTTATTGTATAGAGAAGGTCGGGAGGTTGTTTCCTAAGCAGCAGCATCTTTAGACGTTTAATCGGTTTTGCATTTTTACTCATTTTTCCAGTTTTAAGAGCTTTTACGCCTTTTTAGCGTATTTGATTCCCGACATTCTTTTGTTTACCTTCGGGTTTGTTTTTATTTACGTTAATTATTTTACCTCTGCATTTTAAGAGTCATTTTTATTTTTCATTAATTCCATTTTAAGAACAGTATTTCATTTTTAGTTATTTTACGTGTTTATTTACTTTTACGTAGTATTTTAAGATAACACGAAAGCTCTGTATATAAGAGCTGCCACGTGGGCTTCCAGCGGAGCCCGCTGCCAGCCTTTGTTCAACACGCTTGTCTTGTCAGAAAGCTCTGTTCTCTCTCTTCGAGTACCCTGGCTGATTTTTCCATCTCGTCCAGCAATCAGATAAGTTATTGGTCGTGTGCAGTTGTGAAATTCAGGTCGAGAGTGGTGACTATTGCATCAAAATTAACGCCAGGTATAACATAGACAAAGTGCCTCTTTTTTTTTTTTTTTACTTTATTCGTGACTAAATTCTACATAAAACTATATATTGTGGTGTCATCTATGTGACTGCGTCAATTCGCCATATTTTATTTATATTAGTCAAGCTAATAATTCGTTTCTTTTAATTGTTTATAACTGATTGCCCCTATACGCAGTTATTTTAGTACATAATAAACGAAATTACCTGTGAAGTGTTTCTGAATCATATGTTTTAAATACCGAGTGAATGATTATTATTTCAAAGTTTGTATATTCATTTTAAATCATTTTAATTTGTTTCTCATTGTGGATACTTTGGCTGAAGGAGGATACGAAATACTTTACCTTAAAACTGGAAAAAAAAGTATTAATCTGAATATTGTATTTGAAACGAAGAGATCAATTTCAGCTTTCCATCTGAAGAGAATTATTCAAATATTTTATCCGAATAGAAAGATTAATTTGAATTCTGCATCTGGAAAAGAAAAAAAATATTAACAGTAGTATAATGATACAACTCTATCTTGATAATACTGGCAGGTTGAGCATACGTTAAAATAATTATCAAATTAAACTTATTGCACCAGTATTTGTGAATGAGCGATGGATATACTCCTGGCCTATTCATTTATAAATTATTTTAAAAAAACTTGGTCACAGAAGAAATTTATTTACTTACCTGGAAGCTAGTTTCATTGTTTTTAAAGGTTTGGATCACTACTTACCTAAAAGTTGAAGTCGCCTCAGATGATGGACTCTAGGATTACTATTTCCCTATGGTTGAAATCTCCAGCTACATGTTGATTACTCTGAAGGCTCGCACATATATGAATAATTAGTACACATCGAGTCGGTTTAAGCACGCAGTCTCTCAACTGTTTACTCACTCACACATTCGTTCAGTTATTCGTTCATACATTCACACATCTCATACACCCACCACGCCCCCTCGGTTCGCACGCTACCAAACCACTTTCATACACGCATATCATGCACACATACATCCACGCCCACACTCCTGTTTTTCCCTTACACTCTCTTGCACACGATTCTTACACCCCCCCCCCACACACACACACACACACATGACGTTCCCAGACGTATAACTGGGTGGTGGCAGCAAAGGAAGAGTGACGTGCCAAGCGGGCTAATTTTATGTATATACTCATCATCAAACATCTCCATATTATACTCATTTGGCATTGAGCCATTGCACTGTCATTAAGTATATCTGCACACTACATTTAGTGGTAGGCAGGACGTCTATTTGGTATTCAACGGTACTACGCCTATTCGCCACAGGTATAGGGCGTCCCGCACTACTACAAAACGGATTACAGTTAAATGCGCGGATTTTTGTTATATTAAATGAAAAAGTAATTACGAGAAAAAATGTGCAAAAAAGACAAAAATGGCAGTAATATAACCGATCCTGAAAATACCCAAAAATACTTAAAATACACGTTAGAGCCATTCTGATAATGAAACGGATTACATTTAAATGCGAACATTTTCGTTATATTCAAGGAAAAAGCAATTGCGAGAAAAAAAATTGCAAAAAAATACAAAAACGGTAGTAATATAACCAATCCTGAAAATACCCAAAAATGCTTAAAATACACGTTAGAGCCATTCTGATAATAAAACGCATTACAGTTAAATGCGCTAATTTTCATTATACTAAATGAAAAAGCTTTTTCGAGAAAAAATGTGCAAAAAAGACAAAAATGGCAGTAATGTAACCGATCCTGAAAATACCTAAAAATGCTTAAAATACACGTTATAGCCGTTCTGATAATGAAACTGATTACAGTTAAATGCGCTGATTTTCGTTATACAAAAGAAAAAAACAATTCCGAGAAAAAATGTGCAAAAAAGGGAAAAGTGACAGCCCTTCTGATAATGAAACGGATTACAGATAAATGCGCTTATTTTCGTTATATTAAAGGAAAAATCAATTGCGAGAAAAAATGTACATAAAAAAAGACAAAAATGGCAGTAATGTATCAGTTCCTGAAAATAACCAAAAATGCTTAAAATACACGTTACAGCCATTCTGATAATGAAACAGATTAAGTTAAATGCGCTGATTTTATTTATATTGAAGGAAAAAGCAATTGCGAGAAAAAGTGTGTGAAAAAGAAAAAAACAGCAGTAATGTAACCCATCATAAAAATACCTAAAACTGATTAAATTACACGTTCAAGCCATTCTGATAATGAAACGGATTACACTTAAATGCGCTGATTTTCGTTATACTAAAGGAAAAGCGATTGCGAGAAAAAATGTGCAAAAAAGACAAAAAATGGCAGTAATGTAACAGATCCTGAAAATACACAAAAATGCTTAAAATACTCGTTAGACCCATTCTGATAATGAAACGGATAACAGTTAAATGCGCTGATTTTCGTTATATTAAAGGAAAAAACAATTGCGAGAAAAAAATGTTCAAAAAAGAAAAGATGGCAGTAATATAACTGATCTTAAAAATACCCAAAAATGCTTAAAATACACGTTAGAGCCTTTCAGATAATAAAACGGATTACAGTTAAATGAGCTGATTTTTGTTATATTAAAGAAAAAGAAATTGCGAGAAAAAATGTGCAAAATAGACAAAAATGGCAGTAATGTAACCAATCCTGAAAATACCCCAAAATGCTTAAAATACACGTTAGAGCCATTCTCATAATGAAACGGATTAGTTTAATGCGGAGATTCTCGTTATGTTAAAGAAAAAGCAATTGCGAGAAAAAATGTGCAAAAAAGATAAAAATGGCAGTAATATAAACGATACAGAAAATACCAATAAATGCCATAAAATGCTTAAAATACACGTTAGAGCCATTCTCATAATGAAACGGATTAGTTTAATGCGGAGATTTTCGTTATGTTAAAGAAAAAGCAATTGCGAGAAAAAATGTGCAAAAAAGACAAAAATGGCAGTAATATAAACGATACAGAAAATACACAAAAATGCTTAAAATACTCGTTAGACCCATTCTGATAATGAAACGGATTACAGTTCAATTCACTGATTTTCGTTATGTTAAAGAAAAAGCAATTGCGAGAAAAAATGTGCAAAAAAGACAAAAATGGCAGTAATATAAACGATACAGAAAATACACAAAAATGCTTAAAATACTCGTTAGACCCATTCTGATAATGAAACGGATAACAGTTAAATGCGCTGATTTTCGTTATATTAAAGGAAAAAACAATTGCGAGAAAAAAATGTTCAAAAAAGAAAAGATGGCAGTAATGTAAGAAAATACCCAAAATGCTTAAAATACTCGTTAGACCCATTCTGATAATGAAACGGATAACAGTTAAATGCGCTGATTTTCGTTATATTAAAGGAAAAAACAATTGCGAGAAAAAAATGTTCAAAAAAGAAAAGATGGCAGTAATATAACTGATCTTAAAAATACCCAAAAATGCTTAAAATACACGTTAGAGCCTTTCAGATAATAAAACGGATTACAGTTAAATGAGCTGATTTTTGTTATATTAAAGAAAAAGAAATTGCGAGAAAAAATGTGCAAAATAGACAAAAATGGCAGTAATGTAACCAATCCTGAAAATACCCCAAAATGCTTAAAATACACGTTAGAGCCATTCTCATAATGAAACGGATTAGTTTAATGCGGAGATTTTCGTTATGTTAAAGAAAAAGCAATTGCGAGAAAAAATGTGCAAAAAAGACAAAAATGGCAGTAATATAAACGATACAGAAAATACCAATAGATGCTTAAAATACACGTTAGAGCCATTCTGATAATGAAACGGATAACAGTTAAATGCGCTGATTTTCGTTATATTAAAGGATTTAGCAATTGAGAGAAAAAAGGTGCAATCAAAAAATGACTAATAAATACGACCCTGAAAATAGCCAAAAATGCTAAAAAACACGTTTGAGCCATTCTGATAATAAAACGGATTATGGTTAAATGCGCTGATTTTCGTTATATTAAAGGATTTAGCAATTGAGAGAAAAAAGATGCAATAAAAAATGACTAATAAATACGACCCTGAAAATAGCCAAAAATGCTAAAAGACACGTTTGAGCCATTCTGATAATGAAACGGATTAGAGTTGAATGCGTTGATTTTCGTTATATTAAAGGATTTAGCAATTGAGAGAAAAAAGATGTATTAAAAAAAATGACAATAATATATACGACCCTGAAATTAGACAAAAATGTTTTAAATACACGTTAGAGCCATCCTGATAATGAAACAGATTATAGTTAAATGCTCTGAATTTCGTTATATTAAAGGATTTAGGAATTGAGAGAAAAAAGGTATAATAAAAAAATATGACAAATAGCCAAAAATGCTTAAAATTCACGTTAGAGCCATTCCAATAATGAAACGGACTATAGTTAAATGAGCTGATTTTTGTTATATTAAAAGAATTAGCAATTGAGAGAAAAAGGCGCAATAAATATAAAAAAGGCGCAGTAATATATACGACCCAGACAATAGCCAAAAATTCTTAAATTACACGTTAGAGCCATTCTGATAATGAAACGGATTATACTTATATTAAAGTTATATTAAAGGATTTAGCAATTCAGGGAAAAAGCTGCAATAAAAAGAAAAGACATGAATATATACGACCTTGAAAATAGCCAAAAATGCTTAAAATAGACGTTTGAGCCATTCTGATAATGAAACGGATTATAGTTAGATGCGCTGATTTTTGTTATATTAAAGGATTTAGGAATTGAGAGAAAAATGGCGCAATAAAAAAAGAAAAAAATGACAGTAATATAGAGGATCCTGAAAATAGCCAAAATGCTTAAAATACACGTTAAAGCCACTCTGCTAATGAAACGGATTATAGTTAAATGCGCTGATTTTCGTTATATTAAATGATTTATCAATTGAGAGAAAAAAGGTATAATAAAATGAAAATGACAGTAATATATACGACTCTGAAAATAGCCAAAAGTGCTTGAAATACACGTTAGAGCCATTCTGATAATGAAACAGATTACAGTTAAATGCGCTGATTTTCGCTATATTAAAGGATTTAGCAATTGCGTGAAATAATTGTGCAAAAGAGACAAAAATGGCAGTAATGCTACCGATCCTGAAAATACCCCAAAATGCTTAAAGTACACGTTAGAGCCATTCTGATACTGAAACGGATTAGTTTAATGCGCTGATTTTCCTTATGTTAAAGGAAAAAGAAATTTCGAGAAAAAAATTGCCAATAAGACAAAAATGGCAGTAATATAACCGATTCTGAAAATACCAATAAATGCACGCTAGAGCCATTCTGATAATGAAAGGGATTATAGCTAATTGCGCCGATTTTCGTTATATTAGAGGATTTAGCAATTGAGAGAAAAAAGGTGCAATAAAACAAAATGACTAATATATACGACCCTGAAAATAGCCAAAAATGCTAAAATACACGTTTGAGCCATTTTGATAATGAAACGAATTATAGTTAAATACACTGATTTTCAATATATTGAAGGATTTAGCAATTGAGAGAAAAAAGGTGCAATAAAAAAAGACATAAATGCTTAAAATGCTTAATGCTTAAAATACACGTTAGAGCCTTTCTGATAATGGAACGGATTATAGTTAAATGCGCTAATTTTCGTTATATTAAAGGATTTAACAATTGGGAGAAAAAAGGTGCAATAAAAAATAATGACAGTAATATATACGACCCTGAAAATAGCTAAAATGCTTAATATACCCGTTTGAGCCATTCTGATAATGAAACGGATTATAGTTAAATACGCTTCTTTTCGTTATATTAAAGGATTTAGCAGTTGAGAGAAAAAAGGTGCAATATAAAAAAAATGACAGTTATATATACGACCCTGAAAATAGCCAAAAATGCTTAATATACCCGTTTGAGCCATTCTGATAATGAAAAGGATTATAGTTAAATGCGCTGATTTTCGTTATATTTAAGGATTTGGCAATTGAGAGAAAAAAGGTGCAATAAAAAAATGACATATATATGACCCTGAAAATAGCCAAAAATTCTTAAAATAAACGTTTCAGCCATTATGATAATGAAACGGATCATAGTTAAATGCGCTGATTTTCGTTATGATAATGAAACGGATTATAGTTAAATGTGCTGTTTTTCGTTATATTAAAGGATTTAACAATCGAGAGAAAAAAGGTGCAATAAATAAAAATGACAGTAATATATACGACCCTGAAAATAGCCAAAAATGCTCAAAATACACGTTTGAGCCATATTGATAATGAAACGGATTATAGTGAAATACGCTGATTATCGTTATATTAAAAGATTTAACAATTGAGAGAAAAAAAGGTGCAATAGAAAAATGACAGTAATATATACGACCCTGAAAATAGCCAAAAATGCTTAAAATACACGTTAGAGCCATTCTGATAATGAAACGGATTATAGTTATATGCGCTGATTTTCATTATATTAAAGGATTTAGGAATTGAGAGAAAAAAAGGTGCAATAAAAAGAAATGACAGTAATATTGAAATTAAAATAATTTTGTTTTTCGTTATATTAAAGGATTTAACAATCGAGAGAAAAAAGGTGCAATAAATAAAAATGACAGTAATATATACGACCCTGAAAATAGCCAAAAATGCTCAAAATACACGTTTGAGCCATATTGATAATGAAACGGATTATAGTGAAATACGCTGATTATCGTTATATTAAAAGATTTAACAATTGAGAGAAAAAAAGGTGCAATAGAAAAATGACAGTAATATATACGACCCTGAAAATAGCCAAAAATGCTTAAAATACACGTTAGAGCCATTCTGATAATGAAACGGATTATAGTTATATGCGCTGATTTTCATTATATTAAAGGATTTAGGAATTGAGAGAAAAAAAGGTGCAATAAAAAGAAATGACAGTAATATATACGACCCTGAAATTAGCCAAAAATGCTTAAAATAAACGTTAGAGCCATGCTGATAATAAAACGGATTCTAGTTAATTGCGCTAATTTTCGCTATATTAAAGGATTTAGCAACTGAGAGAAAAAGTTGCTATAAAAAAAGTGACAGTAATATGTACGATCCTGAAAATAGCCAAAAATGCACTATTGAACCATGTTGATAATGAAAGAGATTATAGTTAAATGCCCTGATTTTCGTTATATGAAAGGATTTAGGGATTTAGAGAAAAAAAAAAGGCAATAAAAAAAATGACAGTAATATATATGACCCTGAAAATAGCCAAAAATGCTTAAAATACACATTTCAGCCATTCTGATAATGAAACGGATTATAGTTAAATGCGCTGATTTTCGTTATATTAAAGGATTTAGCAATTGAAAGAAAAAAGGTGCAATAAAAAAAAATTAAAGTAATATATACGTCCCTGAAAATAGCCAAAAAGCTTAAAATACACGTTAGAGCCATTCTGATAATGAAACGGATTATAGTTAAATGCGCTGATTTTCGTTATATTAAAGGATTTAGCAATTAAGAGGAAAAAAGATGCAATAAAATAAATGACAGTAATATATACGACCCTGAAAAGTAACCAAA
>NW_028234411.1:15978975-15981475 GCF_977035675.1 Penaeus japonicus
TAATATATATATATATATATAGATTATATATATGTTTTTATTTATGCTATATATAGTATATATATATTTATATATATATTTATATTTTATAGATATTTATGTTAGATATATATATATATTTATTTATATGTTATGATATAGATTTAGGTATTTAGATATATATTTATATTTATATTGGTTATATTTATATTTTGATAGATATTGATTGGTACTGGAGAGACTGTCATACACTTATACATACATATTTAGATATTTATATATTTATATATATATATATATATATATATTTATATATATATACATATATATATTTATATATGTTTATAAATATATTATATATATATATTTATATATATATATATTATATATGTATATATTTATACATACATATATATATATATATATATATATGTATATATTATTTATATATATTATATATATATATTATATCAAGTTATATATGTATTTATCTATAGATATATTTAGATTTTTATATATATATATAGGTATGTTATATATGTGTATATATGTTTATATGTATTTATATATATATTATTATATATGTATGTAATTACATACATACATACTTATTATATATATTTTATATATATAGATATATATATATCTCTTATATTTACATATATATATATATATATATATATTATAAATATATTATATATATATATTTATAGTAGAGATATATATATAGAGATTTTTATATATATATATATTATATATATATATATTTATATATATGTATGTATATATGTATATATATTATATATATATATATATATATATATAGATTATTATATATATTTATATATATATGTAGATATATAAATATATATATTTATATTTATATATCTTTATATATTATATATATATATACATATATGTATACATTCCTATTTATATATATATATATATATCTCTAGATATATATTACATATATGTATACATTCATTATGTATATATATGTATATATTGATATGTATTATATATATATATATATATATATATATATATAGTAATATATATATATATTTTATATATAATATATATATATATTTATATATTATATATATATTTACATATATTATATACTTATATATATTTTTTTGTTTCTTATTTATAAATATAATCAGATATTTATATATAATAGATTATACATATTATACATATTTACCACATATATATATACATATAAACTATATAAAATATATAAATATTTATATATATATATATATATACATATATATATATATATATATATATATATATATGTATATATATTTATATATATATATTTTAGTATGTTCTATATATATATATATGTTACACACGCACACACACACCACACACAACAATATATATATATAATATATATATATTTATATATATATATAGATATATTATTTTATATATAAATATTTATATTCCGTATATATGATGAATGTCGAGATAAACCCACTACACACAAAATAGATTTATTGAAAATGATGACGCCAGTTTCAAAGATCCATCTGGATCCCATCTTCAGGTCTGAGGAGGAGCCGAACAAGAGGGTATATGAAAAGGGTAAAAAGCGGGGGGGGAGGAGGGGGGGGGGGGTGTTAGTAGTAAGAGTAAGTGAGGGAGAAGTAAGTGAGGGGAGAGTAGGAGTAAAGTTGTCGTAAGCTAGAGAAAGAGAGTAGATGTAAGTAAAAGTAAGTATATAGTAAAGTAGTAGTAAGTAGTAACCCGGTTGCAAGAAGGTTCAAGCGAGGACCAGGCCGAACCGGAACAAAAGAGGCAGGCAAGAGGCGGAACAGCGAACGGATACAGGTCATGTCGGTCTAGTGGGTCATTTATATATATATATATATATTCTATATATATATATATCATATATATATATATATATATACATACATTTACATGATACATATATATATATAAAGTATAATGATATATATATATATACATATATATATATATATATATATATATAAATCACAAAAAACACAAACAAAGTAACGTGCACATAACATAATTAATAAAACACTGCCACAAAGTGAAAGGAAAAACTTTTTAAAGAAAGTTCCTCTTCAGGCGTTTTATTAATATATATATATACATATATATATATATATATATATAAGATATATATATATATATTATATATATTATACATATAATATAATACTTATATTTATATATTATATATATATATATATATAGATTAATATATAGATGTATTATTTATATATATATCTATATTTATACATATATGTATTTATTAGTAATATGAATATACATCAATACATACATTATATGTATATATATATATAATATATATATATATATATATATATTTAATATATATATATATATGTATATATTTTATTTACATTTATATATATATATATATATATATATATATATATATTTATATATATATATATGTATGTATGTTATGATTATACATATTCATATGAATACATATATATACAAATTC
>NW_028234411.1:16016475-16018975 GCF_977035675.1 Penaeus japonicus
CACACACCATACACACACGTCACACACACACAAACACACACCATACACACACGTCACACACACACATAAACACACGTCACACACGTCACACACACACACATCATACACACACGTCACACATCCATACACACCATACACACACGTCACACACACACCATACACACACGTCACACACACACCATACACACACGTCACACACACACCATACACACACGTCACACACACACCATACACACACGTCACACACACATACACCATACACACACGTCACACACACACAGACACCATGCACACACATCACACATACACACACGTTACACACACACACGTCACACACACACACGTCACACACACCATACACACACGTCACTCACACACACAGACACCATGCACACACATCACACATACACACACACCATACACACACGTCACACAAACACACACCATACAAACACGTCACACACACACACTATACACACACGTCACACATACACACGTCACAAACACACCATACACACACGTCACACACACAAACACAGACACACACCATACACACACGTCACACACACAGACACCATACACACACGTCACACACACAGACACCATACACACACGTCACACACACACACACGTCACACACACACACACCATACACACACGTCACACACACACACACCATACACACAGGTCACACACACACCATACACACACGTCACACACCATACACACACGTCACACACACACACACCATACACACACGTCACACACACACACACCATACACACACGTCACACACACACACACGTCACACACACACCATACACACACGTCACACACACAAACACAGACACACACACCATACACACACGTCACACAGACACACACACCATACACACACGTCACACACAGACACCATACACACACGTCACACACACACACCATACACACACGTCACACACACAAACACAGACACACACACCATACACACACGTCACACACACACACCATACACACACGTCACACACACACACCATACACACACGTCACACACACAAACACAGACACACACACACATCACACATACACACCATACACAGGTCACACACACCATACACACACAGACACACCATACACACACGTCACACACACACCATACACACGCAGACACCATACACACGTCACACATACACACACCATACACACACACAGACACCATACACACACAGACACACCATACACACACGTCACACATACATACACGTCACACATACACACACGTCACACACACACACCATACACACACAGACACCATACACACACGTCACACACACACACACACTCACAGACACCATACACACACGTCACACACACACACACCATACACACACACACACCATACACACACGTCACACACACACACCATACACACACGTCACACACACAAACACAGACACACACACCATACACACACACACACACACCATACACACACGTCACACACACACACCATACACACACGTCACACACACAGACACCATGCACACACATTACACATACACACACGTCACACACACACACCATACACACACGTCACACACACACAGACACCATGCACACACATTACACATACATACACGTCACACACACACACCATACACACACGTCACACACACACACACACACAAACACAGACACACACACCATACACACACGTCACACACACACACCCACACCATACACACACGTCACACACACAGACACACACACCATACACACGTCACACACACACCATACACACACGTCACACAGACACACACACCATACACACACGTCACACATACACACGTCACACACACACACACACCATACACACACAGACACCATACACACACAAACACAGACACACACACCATACACACACGTCACACACACACACATCATACACACACGTCACACATACACACACACCATACACACACAGACACCATACACACACGTCACACACAGACACCATACACACACGTCACACACACACCATACACACACGTCACACACACACACAATCATACACACACGTCACACATACACACACACCATACACACACGTCACACACACACCATACACACACAGACACCATACACACACGTCACACACACACCATACACACACGTCACACACAGGGCACCACACAGACGCAAAAAAAGTGTCCTGCTAGTTCAGCGGAAAGTCTTTACCTCGTCCGCTCGTGTCGCCCCGCCCCGCCCCTCTGCCGCATCCATGCCCAAGGAGAGAATAGATTGGCTGCTCTTATGTACCCCGTCGAAGGTGTGGAACCAGAACCACATCACTGCCGCCGCCCGCAGGGTGAAGTAAGCGCGCGAGAAGGCGGCTTACATGGAGCGCAAGAGCGTGATTTACAATCGTCTGCCGCGTTACGTTCGCTCGATGACCGCGGCGCAGGTCAGGAACCTGAGGAAGAACGGCAAGGTTCTGGGCAAG
>NW_028234411.1:16041475-16053678 GCF_977035675.1 Penaeus japonicus
ATCAAAATTAAACTCTCTTAGATTATTAGCCTCGTCCTATGCTCCCGATATTATCGTACATCCATGTACATCCACCAGAATCTCCCTTTCATTGAAGTGACGATTAATTCTACTTTGGAACACGTCGCATGCAAAGTAAAATTCAATAACACGTATCTGACTATATGCTCAGCTTACTGTCCACCTGATAAAAGGTTAATCTATGATGAGCATTTTGCTATTCAGGACAGTCTGCCAAACAACAAATTAATTCTAGGAGATTTCAATGCTCGTCATACATCATGGGGTTCCCCACGGGTGAATGGTAGAGGTGAGCAAGTAGTTAAGTTGATCAACGACTCTGATCTGGTTCTTCTAAATGATGGTAGTCCAACGCGAATAGACGATAATACCGGTAATTTGAGCTTTATAGATCTATCACTGGTTTCCTCAACACTAGCAGCCAAGTGCCTGTGGCACACCATTGACGACTCGTTGGGAAGCGATCACCTTCCTATTTGTATTCAATATTCATGCGACACCACGAGGACGCCTTCAGCACCCAAATTTAACGTAAAAAGAGCAGATTGGGTCGCCTTCACAAGGAGCGTCAAGCTCGAAGTTGTTGGAGAAACCATTGATGATAAAGTAAACAATGTTCAAAATTGTATTGTAAATGCAGCAATGATAACCATACCTAAGACTTCGACAGATAGCGTTAAGCATAGAGTTCCATGGTGGACACCAGATTGCCGCAGGGCGCTATGTGAACGAAATAGGGCCTACAGGCTTTTCCATAATAATATTACCAACGAGAACTTTCGCAATTACAAACAAGCGAGAGCTAGGGCTCGTAGAACAATTAGACAAGTTGCTTATGCAAGGTCATGGAAAGAATTGTTAATAGTAGGCTATTGCATTTTTTAAATACCAGAAATTTACTAGTTGACGAGCAGTGCGGCTTCCGAAAGGGACGCCAAACTCTCGATCAGCTAGTAAAACTGGAAAGTCATATTCATGAGGCATTTGCCAAAAAGCATTTTTTGATATCAGTATTTTTAGACATAGAAAAAGCCTACGACATGACTTGGCGACATGGCCTACTCAGAAAACTTTATGCTTTCGGATTACGTGGAAACTTGCCTTGTTTCATCCAAAATTTCATTCCTGACAGAACGTTTTCTGTCAAATTGTTTTCTGACAATGTCACTTTCTCGGACATTTTTGTCCAGGCAAACGGGGTCCCACAAGGAAGTGTCTTGTCTCCAACATTATTTCTATGTATAATAAATGACATTTTACCATCTCCTCCTCGGAATCTTAAATACTCACTGTACGCCGATGATTGTGCATTATGGCACTCCAGCAATAATGCAGAGTTCTCGGCAAATCAGATCCAGTTGGCACTGGATATGATTCATAACTGGGGCCTCCAGTGGGGTTTTAAGTTTTCCATAAGAAAGAGTATTGGCGTGGTTTTTACACATAGGAGAAAGCCCAACATCAGGCTAACTCTAGACAACCATCCAATACCTATTCAAAATTCAGCTAGATTTCTTGGTCTACTCTTTGATAGTAGATTAAATTGGAAAGACCACATTGGTCAGTTAAAGAATAAATGTAAAAAAGCACTTAATTTATTAAAGTGCATTTCTGGACACAAATGGGGAGCTGATAGAAAGTCTTTACTGATGTTATATAAATCCCTGATTAGATCTAAAGTAGATTATGGGTCAATCGTGTATGGCTCGGCAACGAGCTCAACTCTGAAAGGTTTGAATGTTGTGCAGAATGCGTGTTTAAGCGTCTGTCTTGGAGCCCTTAAGTGCACTCGCACCGAGCGCCTAGAGGTAGAGTCGGAAGTACCTCCCCTCCGTCTTAGACGCGGCCAGCTTGCGCTGACCTATGCCGCGAAGGTAGCCAGGCAGCCCCAACATCCCAACAGGGATGTTTTGCGCCGGCAGGTAGGGCCCCAGTATCGCGGCGGGAAGCCGCTGGGCAATAGACTCCATGACCTCACAGATAAAGTCGGTATAGATCTCTCTACCATCGATACCCTGGTTCAGTCAAATATAGCACCGTGGGAAACACCCAATTTTTCCATCTTTGTAGACTGGCTACCATCAGCCAAAGCCACGGTGTCGGAGGTGGAGGAACGCCAGAGGTTCAGAGAGATCCTAATTAAACATCTTTCCTTTTTTCATTTATATACCGACGGGTCCAAGACAGACGAATGTGTGGGAGCGGGTGTATGGTCGACTGAATGCCAGTTGAGATTTCGATTGCCGAATCATACATCGATCTTTCTTGCTGAACTTTTTGCAATTGATAAAGCTTTAGATTTTGCCCTATCGATGACCCACGATAGAATAGTCATTTTTTCAGACTCGTTAAGTTCAATTAAAGCCATTAAATCACTAGAAACCACCTATAATGAAATACAGGGTAATATCATTCGTAAATTGCATAGTGCCAATAAATCAATCAAACTAATATGGGTACCTGGACACTCGGGTATCCATGGAAATGAACAGGCTGACAAACTAGCCGGGTCGACTGGCGATCTGGAGCCTGGTATTATCCACACAGATCTCAGGTGTTTTGTCTCTTTTATAAAAGCAAAAATCCATCTCCTGTGGCAGAGTGAGTGGACCGACCTCACAATGCACAATAAAATAAAAGAAGAAATAAAAATATGGGACAAAGCCCATAGAAAATACAGAAGGGAGGAGGTGGTGTTGGCCCGGCTCAGGGTAAACGCCACAAGAAAAACCCACCTCACTCCATACATAGAAAACAATTTCCCTCCACAGTGCCAACACTGCAATTCAAGACTATCAATAGCTCACATATTAACAACCTGCAATAGATACAATCAACAGAGACAAAAAATAACAAACTACTTCAGAATTAAAAATATAGAAATAAATTTGAGAAATTTACTATCAGATAATGAAATAATTATTGAAAAATTAATCACTTTTTTAAAGGAGACAAAACTTTACGACCTTCTATAGATTGATATAATAAAATGGAATCATTGGCTTAATAACCTTGGCTTGTGCCGCTGGTTGATAGCCAATAAATCCAACAAGCAAGCAAGCAAGCTGGATCGGCGGCGGACTCGTGTATGAGACTTTATATGCCTCACACTGATTTCAAAACATAGAAGCAATAAGCAAAATATCTGGTGCCACTGGAACTACCCTGGCTCAGGGCTTCTAGTCTCGCTAGATCTTGTTGTTTCTTTGTTCTTTAAAGTAAAAGAATAAAGTAAAGTACTGTATTTACAGTTTTTGTACTTTGCCTGCACCTTCAGTGCTTTATTTTGAAGGTGACACGAGACTACAGTAGAAGTAGTCAGCCCCCACCCCAGACCCGCAGCTCTCTTCTACTCCAGGGTAGCCCTTACGGGCTGACCCCTGGGTAGGGAGGCCCAGTAGTCTGGGGCGTCCTTTGGGCGCAACTTTTCTCTCCTCCTAAATTTTTCCATTCTTCTGTGTGACATTCCTGAGCCTACGGGATTCTTGTGAGCTCCTGTATTCGCTTGGGGGGTGGGCACCAACTTACCGTCCCTCGCACTAGGCAGGTTCGGCGGTTGGAAGGTGTCTTACATACAACTCCGATCCCTTAGTTGGTACTGGAGAACGCAACCAGGCTTCCACTAAGGAGGGGTGCGGACGATTAACTGAAAGACTTGTTTTATTTTATCCTCTCTTAGCTATTGGGATTAGGTTGATCCAAAAGTTAAGGGAAAAGGTAGTCCCTCAGGACAACGGGCTTTGGCCCAGGGTTCGGACCTGGTCCGACACCCAGTATGATTGATTCCCCGGCTACCCTTCCTCCTCCCCAAGGAGGAGGGGCGACTCAGACCCTTTCTAAGACAAATTCGACCAGTAATGGAACCCCGACCAATGACCGACCCAGACGACACATTGATATCCCTCCAGAGAACGCAAGGTGCTTGAACATACGATGCGTGAAAGACAATCAATCCCTGCAGAATGTCAACCCCTTTATCATCAAGAAGGTCCTTGATGGTCAAGTGGAAGGCGGGATGGATTTTGTCAGAAAATTGCGAGATGGCAGCCTCCTTGTTAAAGTACAATTTAAATCTCAGATTAAGGATTTGCTTAAACTGACGCAAATTCATGACCTCAGCGTAAAAGTAACTATTCCTGTTGGCCCAAATACCTGTAAGGGAGTAATCTTTCACAGGGATTTGAGGACAATGGAAGAGAGTGAAATTCTTGAGGCCATGAAAGACCAGAGCGTAGTAGACGTAAATTGTATGTCAAAGAAAGATGGGAATGTGCGAACAAAGACCGGATTGTGTTTCTTGACTTTTTCTTCACCAAAAATTCCTAGTACTGTTAAAATCGGATATGAGATTGTTCAAGTAAGACCTTATATTCAAAAGCCAATGCGGTGTAATAGATGCCAAAAATTTGGACACACCTCATTAAGATGCATGGATAAGGACAGTAACAAATTCACTTGCGGTAAATGTACTGGAGATCACGATACCACTGAATGCACGGAAAAGACACTCAAGTGTGCTAACTGTGGAGGTCCCCATCAGTCAGGCTCTGCTGATTGCAGTAGCCTGAAGAAGGAGACTGAGACATTAGCATACATGAGAGAGCACGAAGTTAGCTACCGTGAGGCCAAAAAGAAAGTGGAAGGTTTGACAAGCAAACCCAATACTTCTTACGCCTCAGCAGTAACTAACAATGTTTCCAGTGCAATCAGTGTTAGTCAGCAGCTCGCAGTTAAAGACAAGGAAATTTCCGAATTGAAAGAAACAGTAAAGGACTTGATGAATCATATTAAAGAATTGAATAAGACAATTAAAGAAATTGCTGAATCAACCCAGCAAAAACAGCATCTTAAGGAGGTCGATACCAAATCACAAAATCGGATCGCACCTTCTAGTCCAGTCTTAGATCAAAATTAAATTCTCTTAGATTATTAGCCTCGTCCTATGCTCCCGATATTATCGTACTACAAGAAAGCCATTTAAACGACCAAGTCTCTGATGAGGTCGTATCGCTAAGAAACTACCATCTTTGTAGAAAAGACCGAGAGGGAAGGGGTGGAGGCGGAGTCGCCATGTACATCCACCAGAATCTCCCTTTCATTGAAGTGACGATTAATTCTACTTTGGAACACGTCGCATGCAAAGTAAAATTCAATAACACGTATCTGACTATATGCTCAGCTTACTGTCCACCTGATAAAAGGTTAATCTATGATGAGCTTTTTGCTATTCAGGACAGTCTGCCAAACAACAAATTAATTTTAGGTGATTTTAATGCTCGTCATACATCATGGGGTTCCCTGCGGGTGAATGGTAGAGGTGAGCAAGTAGTTAAGTTGATCAACGACTCTGATCTGGTTCTTCTAAATGATGGTAGTCCAACGCGAATAGACGATAATACCGGTAATTTGAGCTTTATTGACCTATCACTGGTTTCCTCAACACTAGCAGCCAAGTGCCTGTGGCACACCATTGACGACTCGTTGGGAAGCGATCACCTTCCTATTTGTATTCAATATTCATGCGACACCACGAGGACGCCTTCAGCACCCAAATTTAACGTAAAAAGAGCAGATTGGGTCGCCTTCACAAGGAGCGTCAAGCTCGAAGTTGTTGGAGAAACCATTGATGATAAAGTAAACAATGTTCAAAATTGTATTATAAATGCAGCAATGGGAACCATCCCTAAGACTTCGACAGATAGCGTTAAGCATAGAGTTCCATGGTGGACACCAGTTTGCCGCAGGGCGCTATGTGAACGAAATAGGGCCTACAGGCTTTTCCATAATAATATTACCAACGAGAACTTTCGCAATTACAAACAAGCGAGAGCTAGGGCTCGTAGAACAATCAGACAAGCCAAAAGAGACTCCTGGCGAAGCTTTGTCTCTACGATAAATAGCAATACTAAAATTTCAGAGGTTTGGTCCACAGTCAATAGAATAAATAGAAAAAAACAATCAATAAAAATCAGAAACATCTTACATGAGGGAAATAATTATGATGAACCTAGAGACATTGCTAACACAATCGCCAGGCAGTTCTCTTATACAAGCAGCTCGGAAAATTACAACCCTGCATTCCTGACCACCAAGGAAGCAGCCGAGCTGCAACCAATTCACTTTGCCACAGGAGATAATTTTGATTACAATAAAGACCTTACAATGAATGAGCTTGTCCGAGCCCTAGAAGCCTGTAGAGGAACATCCCCAGGCCCCGATGAGATTCGATATGAGATGATAAAGCATCTTAATCATGATGACATGATTAAGTTGCTAGAAGTGTACAATGATATTTGGAAAAGCCAGACTTTTCCAAATTCATGGCACTTCGCCCACATCATTCCCATATTGAAAGGAGGGGGAAATCCCAGATCCGCCATCTCTTACCGCCCAATTGCGTTTACAAGTTGCTTATGCAAGGTCATGGAAAGAATTGTTAATAGTAGGCTATTGCATTTTTTAAATACCAGAAATTTACTAGTTGACGAGCAGTGCGGCTTCCGAAAGGGACGCCAAACTCTCGATCAGCTAGTAAAACTGGAAAGTCACATTCATGAGGCATTTGCCAAAAAGCATTTTTTGATATCAGTATTTTTAGACATAGAAAAAGCCTACGACATGACTTGGCGACATGGCCTACTCAGAAAACTTTATGCTTTCGGATTACGTGGAAACTTGCCTTGTTTCATCCAAAATTTCATTCCTGACAGAACGTTTTCTGTCAAATTGTTTTCTGACAATGTCACTTTCTCGGACATTTTTGTCCAGGCAAACGGGGTCCCACAAGGAAGTGTCTTGTCTCCAACATTATTTCTATGTATAATAAATGACATTTTACCATCTCCTCCTCGGAATCTTAAATACTCACTGTACGCCGATGATTGTGCATTATGGCACTCCAGCAATAATGCAGAGTTCTCGGCAAATCAGATCCAATTGGCACTGGATATGATTCATAACTGGGGCCTCCAGTGGGGTTTTAAGTTTTCCATTAGAAAGAGTATTGTCGTGGTTATTACACATTGGAGAAAGCCCAACATCAGGCTAACTCTAGACAACCACCCAATACCTATTCAAAATTCATCTAGATTTCTTGGACTACTCTTTGATAGTAGATTAAATTGGAAAGACCACATTGGTCAGTTAAAGAATGTCAAAAAGCACTTAATTTATTAAAGTGCATTTCTGGACACAAATGGGGAGCTGATAGAAAGTCTTTACTGCTGTTATATAAATCCCTGATTAGATCTAAAGTAGATTATGGGTCAATCGTGTATGGCTCGGCAACGAGCTCAACTCTGAAAGGTTTGAATGTTGTGCAGAATGCGTGTTTATGCGTCTGTCTTGGAGCCCTTAAGTGCACTCGCACTGAGCGCCTAGAGGTAGAGTCGGGAGTACCTCCCCTCCGTCTTAGACGCGGCCAGCTTGCGCTGACTTATGCCGCCAAGGTAGCCAGGCAGCCCCATCATCCTAACAAGGATGTTTTGCGCCGGCAGTTAGGGCCCCAGCAACGCGGCGGGAAGCCGCTGGGCAATAGACTCCATGACCTCACAGATAAAGTCGGTATAGATCTCTCTACCATCGATACCCTGGTTCAGTCAAATATAGCACCGTGGGAAACACCCAATTTTTCCATCTTTGTAGACTGGCTACCATCAGCCAAAGCCACGGTGTCGGAGGTGGAGGTACGCCAGAGGTTCAGAGAGATCCTAATTAAACATCTTTCTTTTTTTCATTTATATACCGACGGGTCCAAGACAGACGAATGTGTGGGAGCGGGTGTATGGTCGACTGAATGCCAGTTGAGATTCAGATTGCCAAATCATACATCGATCTTTCTTGCCGAATTATTTGCAATTGATAAAGCTTTAGATTTTGCCCTATCGACGACCCACGATAGAATAGTCATTTTTTCAGACTCGTTAAGTTCAATTAAAGCTATTAAATCACTAGAAACCACCTATAATGAAATACAGGGTAATATCATTCGTAAGTTGCATAGTGCCAATAAATCAATCAAACTGATATGGGTACCTGGACACTCGGGTATCCATGGAAATGAACAGGCTGACAAACTAGCCGGGTCGACTGAAGATTTGGAGCCTGGTATTGTCCGCACAGATCTCAGGTGTTTTGTCTCTTTTATAAAAGCAAAAATCCATCTTCTGTGGCAGAGTGAATGGACCGACCTCACCATAACCCACAAGAACAAAGAAAAAATTGAAATGTGGGACACAGCCTACAGAAGAAACAGAAGGGAGGAGGTGGTGTTGGCCCGACTGAGGGTCAATGCCACAAGACTTACCCACCTCACTCCCTACATTGAAAAAAACATTCCCTCCACAGTGTGACCACTGTCAGAGATATTTATCAGTGGCACACTTTTTAATATCCTGTCAACAACACCAAAACAAAAGACAATATCATAAATTATTTTCAAATTAAAAACATTGAATTAAATATTAAAAATCTTCTATCTGATAATGAAAAAATAATTAGTAAAGTAATCACTTTTTTAAAGGAGACAAAACTTTATGACCTTATATAGATTGATAAAATAAAATGGAATCATTGGCTTAATAACCTTGGCCTGTGCCGCTGGTTGATAGCCAATAAATCCAACAAGCAAGCAAGCAAGCTGGATCGGCAGCAGATGGCCACTTGTACATGAGTTCTTAGCTCGGCAATCCACTGCTCACAACAAGTGCCCTTTTGGCACTTGTTGTTTTTCTTTGAATTTTATTGGAATTTTATTGAACTTTTATTATTGTGGTTTTAAAGGGTTGCGGCCATAGTTATATTCATGGCCAGCCAAAGGAAGGACATTTTTGGAATATAGAAGGAGGAGAGACCTTTTGTGTTGAATATAAATAATAAACTATGATCGGAACATTTCTTTTTATATCTTTTGAGACTTGATTTAAGAAACACTGAAATGAAGAATGTTTGCCTGACTCTAGCCACGCCTGCTCGGCAATGTCCTGTGTAGGAACTCTTTCTTTCCACATACAAACTGACATACACTCATACACATACATAACATACATTTTACACGTCTTCTACTGTCTCGCATATACACGGGTGCTGATCCCTTATCAGCTGGTGGCAGCCTACCCCTACACAGGACGGAACTCGCGTTACCATGGATTCAATCGGGATTTTTACTTTGGGGCAAGGGAATGTCTCGGGGAATCACTACATTCTGATCATACATGGCGCCACTGGTTTGAAGAGGAGGCCCTATGGATTGTCTCAAGTCAGTTTGTTACAAATGTATGAAAGCGTTGCCTGGTACTTGAGATATATTGTAGAACAATCATGCTGTCAGACCAAAACACAGAATCTTCCAGAATGAGTGTCATCCCCTGATGCATCTTCGTGTCAACTCGTGCAGCCAGTGTGGCCGCACAGTTCGAGACGTGGAATGGAGGTTATCTTGATGGGTGCATTTCTTGCACAGGCACCAAAGAGGCTTATATGAACATATCCATTATAGTGTCCTAGCCTAACGTATGTTTTAACGGCATAGGCCGTTTGTGAGGCATCACAGAAATGATGTAGCAGGGCATGTACTAACATGCTGCTGGCCTGGGCTGCTGCTATGTGATGTGATATTTTAAAGCCTTCCGGTTTTGCAAGGTCATTCATCCATCTTTCCTCTAATGGTGATAGGGGCTAGTAAGCCTAAGGGGTCAAAGATGGAACTCATGATGCTCAAGCGTGGTTGGTTTCATGGGTGTTGACACTCTGACCTTTAGCACGTCATCATTGAGATCCCACAAGACTTCTAGAGCCCTGTCTATTGGCAAGTTATCAACCGTCAGGTTTATGTCCATTATTCGGGGCTTCTTTCATTTGTGAGAATAACTCTCATGACTTTCATATTTAAGTTCACTCCATAGAAACTATCTCCACAATCAACACCATTCTAAGTTTGTCTGGCTTGCTTAGGTTGAAGACTGGTTTTGTTTTGTTTAGTGGTCCAACGATTTTGTGTACTCGCTCAGCAAACCCTTTTTTTTTATTTTTTTTTATGACATTCTCTATCTCTTTGACATATCTTCGATGCAAGTCAACATTCCTTTTAAGTCTGCTCTTTAATGAGTCTAATCGTCGACGGGCCATACTCCAGTTATCTGGTAGCTCTGGATCAATGCATATGCAGGTACACTCCTTTGGGCACCTTGGTCTTGGGATGTTATTATGACTGGGACTATTGGTAATGCAGTGTGTCTAGGTGTTGCTCTTTCACTCATCCTAATGATATTTGCATGTTTCCTCCTTTTTAATCATTTCCTTTCCTCTTTTGCTGTTGAGCCTTCCACTGATTTTCCACTCTTTCTAAATTCTGCATCATGCAGCAACCGAGAATGGTATCCACCACAGCCATTGACAATGCATGGCCGTGCTCTGTATTGTCTTGCACTGTGGCTAGATTTCAGGCAATTGAAGCATGTCATGTGGCCGACCAAATATTCCTGCGTTGGTGAATACTGGCGGACTTGAACAAATCACAGAAAGCCAGGCTATGTTCTCCATAACAGATCGCATGTAATCGGTCTCGAAGTCGACGGTCTTGTCTGGATTGTAAACCCAAACTCTGCCCTTCGATCTCGTTGTGAACCTTCTCAATCGTCTGAAGGCCTCTGACTCTTCTTAGGAATTTCCTTACTAGTAACTTTATGTTACTGAATATGAGGCCCCTCCAACTCTCTTTGCTGACCTGCCTAAATTTTCCACTTCCTTTCATAAGAATTCCCAAAGCTGTAATATATCTCGTCCTTTTTTTGCTTGCCTTTGGTTTTATATTGTTCCATCGATCTATCCTAATATCATCAAGGCCTTTTGTCAGTTGCATTATGTAGAAGGGTATGTCAAGTTCTTGTAGCCTCTAGAAGGAGCTGGTGTAATATGTAATTGATCCACAAAGTCATCACAAGAGCCCCTTTTTCTTCACAATACCAGTGCATGAGCCTAAGCTCTTTCGCAGAACAAGTGCATGAGCCTAAGCTCTTTCGCAATACCAGTGCATGAGCCTAAGCTCTTTCGCAGAACAAGTGCATGAGCCTAAGCTCTTTCGCAATACCAGTGCATGAGCCTAAGCTCTTTCGCAGAACAAGTGCATGAGCCTAAGTTCTTTCGCAATACTAGTGCATGAGCCTAAGCTCTTTCGCATAACAAGTGCATGAGCCTAAGCTCTTTCGCAATACCAGTGCATGAGCCTAAGCTCTTTTGCAATACCAATTTATATCACTTTACATTAGTATTTTCTTCCCTTTACTTCACATCACAGGAGCTCCTTTTTTCTCTTCACAATACATGTGCAAGAGCCTAAGCTCTTTCGCAGTACAAGTGCATGAGCCTAAGCTCTTTTGCAATACCAGTGCATGAGCCTAAGCTCTTTCGCAATACCAGTGCATGAGTCTAAACTCTTTCGCAGTACAAGTGCATGAGCCTAAGCTCTTTCGCAATACCAGTGCATGAGTCTAAGCTCTTTCGCAGTACAAGTGCATGAGCCTGAGCTGGTGTATGAGCTGGTGTAATATGTAATTGATCCACAAAGTCATCACAAGAGCCCCTTTTTCTTCACAATACCAGTGCATGAGCCTAAGCTCTTTCGCAGAACAAGTGCATGAGCCTAAGCTCTTTCGCAATACCAGTGCATGAGCCTAAGCTCTTTCGCAGAACAAGTGCATGAGCCTAAGCTCTTTCGCAATACCAGTGCATGAGCCTAAGCTCTTTCGCAGAACAAGTGCATGAGCCTAAGTTCTTTCGCAATACTAGTGCATGAGCCTAAGCTCTTTCGCATAACAAGTGCATGAGCCTAAGCTCTTTCGCAATACCAGTGCATGAGCCTAAGCTCTTTTGCAATACCAATTTATATCACTTTACATTAGTATTTTCTTCCCTTTACTTCACATCACAGGAGCTCCTTTTTTCTCTTCACAATACATGTGCAAGAGCCTAAGCTCTTTCGCAGTACAAGTGCATGAGCCTAAGCTCTTCCGCAGTACAAGTGCATGAGCCTAAGCTCTTTTGCAATACCAGTGCATGAGCCTAAGCTCTTTCGCAATACCAGTGCATGAGTCTAAACTCTTTCGCAGTACAAGTGCATGAGCCTAAGCTCTTTCGCAGTACAAGTGCATGAGCCTAAGCTCTTTCGCAATACCAGTGCATGAGTC
>NW_028234411.1:16058778-16060462 GCF_977035675.1 Penaeus japonicus
CTCTTTCATATTTTTAGATTCTTTCTGGATACGTTTTAGATTTCGTAATATCTATCTTTGAATTCTTTCTGGATACGTTTTAGTTGTTTTCTTTGTCCTCATCTTTGGATTCTTTCTGGATACGTTTTAGTTGTTTTCTTTGTCTTCATCTTCATCTTTGGATTCTTTCTGAATACGTTCTAGTATTCAGACCCGCATGGTCTAAGAAGCCTTCTTGTGTAAGTCAAATTCTTGCAGCAGTTTGGCTGTTACATCCCGTACTTCATCTTGATGAATACAAACGAAGCCTCCTTTTTCTATTGTACTGCTTGGCAACACCAAAGGAATAGCATTAGTACTGTCCTTATTATTATTGCTGTCATCGTTATCATTATCAACATTATCATGACAATCACACACGCATGCAAACACACACAAACACGCACACGACACACCACAAAAGCCTATCCACACATACACATATGCACACACACGCCATCTGATGCAAACACACACACACACAAACTATCTCCACACACACACACACACACACACCACACACAAATCCACAACACATACACACACACACACACACACACACACACAAACACACACACACACACACATATATAAAATATATATATATATATATATATATATACTATATATATATTTATATATATATATATATATAATATACTTATGTATATATATATATAGAATATATATTACATATATATATATATATAATATATATATATATATATATTATATATAGTATATATATATATATATAGTATTTAATATGTGTGTGTGTGTGTGCTTTGTGTGTGTGTGTGTGTGTTTGTGTGTGGACCTATGTAGTGTGTGTATAATATATATATATATATATATATATATATATATATATAATATATATATATATCCTATATACTAGTATGTATATGTGTGTGTGTTTGTGTGTGTGTTTGTCTGTGCGTGTGTGTGTGTGTGTGTGTGTATGTGTGTGTGTATCAAATATGTCGGTTTGTCTGAGTGTGTGCGTATGCGCGCTTATATACTGGTTTGATTTATTGACATCTCTGCTTTGTCTGCCTGAGTTGTACCTACCTGTACAGTACACTCTGGGTACGGAACACCTTTTTTCTTGTTGTGATTATTGTGAACATATATTTGGGAAACCAGAAAAGAGAAGCAGGAAATTGGTACGAATGAGATAAGAAAAATATTGGATTTGAGAAAGAGAGAGAGAGAGAGAGAGAGAGAGGGGGGGGGGGCTAAAGAGAGAGAGAGAGAGAGAGAGAGAGAGAGAGAGAGAGAGAAGGGAGAGAGCGAGAGAAGGAGAGAGAAAGAAAGAGAGAGAGAGAGAAGAAGGGAGAAAGAGAAAAAATAAAGAATGAAACAGACCGAGGCAGAGACAAAAGGAGAGACAGAGACAGCTAGAGAGAGAAAGAGGGAGCAAGAGAACCCAAAAGTAATTCACGCCTCGCCTCTGCGCCATATTCCTCAAAAAATTACACCTGTTGAAATAAGAAAGAATATGAATTATCCTCTTTAAAAAAGCATTCTTCCCCCAAGCCTTGGCTAGGAGTCGCATAAAATCAGGACAGAATTAAAGAAGAGTGTCTATACGCGAGGAAAACAACAGACTCTATACCAGACCGAGTGGGTGATAGAGCCAATTTCGCGCGCCTCTGGACGTGGA
>NW_028234411.1:16060562-16065562 GCF_977035675.1 Penaeus japonicus
TTGAAGAACGCGGGAGGGAGTGGGGGGAAGGGGGGGAGAGAGGGAGATGAGAGAGTAAGGAGGGGGAAAGGGGCGATGAGGATGAAGGGAGGGATAATGGGGGAGAGGGAGGAGGGAGATAAAGGAAGCCGGAGGGGACCGTAGGGGGGAGGGAGAAGCGGGGAGGGGGGAGGGAGCGTGAGGAGTGAAAGGGAGGAGAGGATATATGATCTGGGCGGAGGAAAGGAGGAGGGTAAGGGATGTATCGGAGAGAGGAGTGTGGAATGGGCAGAGAGGAAGAGGAGAGGGAAGGAGAGGCGGATGATATGAAATCAGACAGACAGTCCAAAGGAGGGTTTGTACGCGAAGTGGGTAAGGGAGGGAAGATGGGTGAAAAAATGAGGAGAAGAAGGATGGAGGGGAAGAGGGAAAGAGAATGGAAGAAGAGAAAGAAGCAGAATGATGTGGAGGGAAGGGGTGGATGGAGGAACGATTTTAGAAGAGAGAAAGAGAGAGAGGGGAGAGAGAGAGGAGAAAAACCGATGTGAGAGGAAGAGAGAAACAGCAGAGAGGAGAGAGAAAAGAGATTGGGAAGAGCAGAGGGAGCAGAGAGCATAGAGAGACTAGGAGGGGAGGAGAGGAAGAAGAAGAGATGAAGAGAGAATGAGAACGAGTGAGGAGAGAGAGAGAGAGAGATGAGCAGAGAGGAAGGGGAGAGCGAAGGAAAAGGTAAGGGAGCCGAAAGAGCGAGTGGGAGAGGAAGAAAAGGGTAATACAAGTAGGCCGCCAAAAACTATTCAAAACCCGCACCTGCTCTGCTAGACGGTTATTGACACCGCCTGTCCCGCCCCCCCACCCTACCACCGACAACCCCTCCCCCTCCCTCCTTCCGCGGTTCCAAAGGCTCGATAAAAATTACAAACACGATTCTTCGGTTGTGTGCTGTGCTCGTGGGGGGGGGGAAGACGCGAGGGGGGGGGAGGGTGGGAGGGGGTGGGGTGGGGGAGGTCGGGGAGGAGAGGGAGGAGGGGGGGAGGAGGAGGTCAAACGGCTAGGAAGTGGTTGTGGGAGTTATTGGGGAGGTGGGGTTCCCCAGAGGGGGCTGGAGGGGGTGAGGGGAAGGGATGGGGGGGGGGGAGAATAAGGGTGTGGAAAGAGAAGGTCATATGTATGTGGTTATGTGGTGTGGTGGTGTTGGGTGGAGGGGGGGGGAGGATTCCTTCGTCAGCGGAAGGTCAGGGGTTTTCCAGCCGGGTAGGGTAGGGGTAGAGAGAGTAAAAGAGATAAAAAGCGGGAGTGGAGGTTGGGGGGCAGGGAGCGGGGGGTTATGGGTTATTGCGGTTGATCTGATTGTGAGGAAGATGATCGGGGGTAGGGGCTTAGAGGGGGGGTTGGGTTAGGGGTCATGTAGATTGGGCGGTACGGGGAGAGGTCGTGGGGTTAGGGTAGGGATGATGTACGGGTTATGGGTAAGGGTAAGTAGGAGGTGAGGGGGAGGGGGGGTTAGGGTTGGGTTAGGGTATGGTTAGGCCATGGCCCTCAGCGCGGAGGGAGGGTGTAAAAAGGATGTGGAGGGATGTTGTGAGAGGGGAGAGTGTAAGTCAGAGACAAGGGTGGGGGGGGCGGTGCTGTGGTGGGGGTGGGGGGGGAGGGGGGGAGGGGAAGAAGGGGGGGGGAAAAGGAGGGGAATGGGATTGGGGGGAGGAATGGGGATCTCGACGACGGTCAAGAAAATGGTATGAGAAAGGTAATTCTCTCTGTACTTTAGTTTTCGCTTTTTTGTGTTTCTAGTCTGCTCTATGTCTCTCCTCATCTCTTCTCTCTCTCCTCTCCTCATCTTCTCCTCTCTTTTTCTCTCCTCTCTCTCTCTCGTTCTGCCCGTTTTGTATTCTTTGCCTCCGTCCGTCACGCTTCTCCTCTAACCCTTGTCTGGTGCTCTCTGCCTTCCTCTTTAATGCCTCTGTCTCGTCTCTGCCTCTGTCTCGCTCGCCAGGAGCCGAGTCTCATGCGTCACATTAGATTGATGACACCCCACTTGGAAATCACCCTTTCACTTGTCTCTCATCAGTCTCTGACCGCCACTCTGTCGGACTCCTCCTGCTACTGGCTCTCATACTCCAGCACTCTCTCTCTTTAGTCCTCTAGTCACCCTCTCTGCCGCGGTTCTTCTCTCTCTCTGCTCTCCTCTTTATTGCCTCTGTCTCTCTCTGCCTCTGTGTCGCCTCTCTCTCTGCAGTCTGTGGACCGTACTCTTCTGCTTGACGAGGTCATCTTGTTCTCTTTAGGAGCCGTCATGTCTCTCTCTTCCTGCCTCTGTCTCTCCTCTCATCGACTGCCTCTCAACGCGCTCTTTATAGCCTCTGTCTATCTCTCTTGCCAACTCTGTTTCTCTCTTATCATCTGCGCGGCCTCGACTCAATCTTTAGGCCTCTTGTCACTTCTCTCTGCCTCTGTCTCTCTCTCTCCTGCTCGTCTCTCTCTGGTTCTGCTCTCTCTGCCTCTGTCTCTCTTCTCTCTGCCTCTCTCATCTCTTCTCTGCCTCTCTCTCTTTATGCTCTGGTCTCTCTTTGCGTTCTCTGTCTGCTCTCGTGCTTCTCTCGTCTCTTTATGCCTCTGTCCGTCTCTCAGCCTCATGTGCTCTCTTCTCTGCCTCTGTCTTCTCTGCCCTCTGTCTTCATGCCTTGTTCTTCTCTGCCTCTCTATCTTTCTGCTCTGTCTCTTTGCTTCTGTCTTATCTCTGCTTCTTTATTATGCCCTTGTTCTCGCTGCTCCTGTCTCTCTCTGCCTCTGTCCCTCTCCTCTCCTCCTTCCCCTCCTTCCTTCCCTCTCCTCCTCCCTCCTCCCTTCATTCTTCCCCTTCCCTTTTCCCTCCCTCTCTTTGCCCTCTGTTCGAGATCATCTCGTCTCTTAACCCACTCTCTCTCTCTCTCTCTGCCTCTGTCTCTCTTTGCCTCTGTCTCTCTCTCTCTACCTCTCTCTCTCTATCTTTCTGCCTCTGTCTCTCTTTGCCTCTGTCTCTCTCTCTCTACCTCTCTCTCTCTATCTTTCTGCCTCCGTTTCTTTTTCTCTGCCTCTGTGTCTCCCTGCCTCGATCTCTCGCTCTCTCTGCCTCTCTCTCTCTTTGCCTCTGTTGTTTTCTTCTTTTGTTCCCGCTCTTTCTTATTTGTGTCTTGTGTCTGTCTGACTCTCTGTCTGATAACCTGTCTGTCTGTTTGTATGTCCGTTTGGCTGTGTCAGTCTGTTTAATTTGCTTATTTGTATCTCTTTCCCTCTCTCCCTTCCCTCTCTTGCTCTTTCCCTCTCTTGCTCTTTCCCTCTCGTCTTACCCCACCTCTCTCTCTACCTCTCATCACTCTCATCTCTCTCTCTCCTCTCTCTCCCGTCTCTCTTCGTCTCCTCTGCTACTCCTTCTCTCTCTCTCTCTCTCTCTCTCTCTCTCTCTCTCTCTCTCTCTCTCTCTCTCTCTCTCTCTCTCTCTCTCTCTCTCTCTCTCTCTCTCTCTCTTTCTCTCTCTGTCGCAGTTTCTATAGAGACTATAATATCTTTCTCTTACTTTTTGGCGAACATGCAAATAAAAATATTCACTTCTAGGCTGTGTGTGTGTCTGTGTGTGTGTGTGTGTGTGTGTGTGTGTGTGTGTGTGTGTGTGTGTGTGTGTGTGTGTGTGTGTGTGTGTGTGTGTGTGTGTGTGTGTGTGTGTGTGTGTGTGCGAGCCAGCAAGAACCAGACCCAATGACACGTAGAGCATATTAAATCAAACCAAATTACGAGTTTCATCATTCCTTGATTTCTCCTTTCTTTCCTTTTCTTAGATCTTTCCATTTTCCTTTGTTTTTTATTCGGGGGGGGGGGGTGTCAAGAAGATCAAGCAACTTCCTTAATATATCAGAAAAAAAAGACTTACGTTAATAGAGATCATATAAATCTCTTCTTCATTAAACATGTTGCATGAATCCAAGATGGCTATACGTTGCCCTTCTCAGACCATGCAGCATCTCTTATTGCATCCATGCGATTATTGTTTTTACTTTTGTTGTTATGTATATACTGTTGTTATTTTATTATTATTATTATTGTTATTGTTTATGTGTGTGTTATCGCTATTATATGTGATGTTCCTTTATTTGTTCTTATTATGATTATTTGTATCTTTATTGTTGTTCTTGTTGTTGTTCTGCTTGTTGTTACTATGGTTATTATGATTATTATCATTATTGTTATTACATCATTATAATTATTGTTTTTATTGTTACTATCATTTTCTTCATCATTGTCATCATTATCATTATCAATTTCATCACTATTATTATTCCTATTACTAATATTAACATTATCACTGTTATTATTATCATTTTCGTTACCATTATCTTTATCCTTATTTTCATCATCATTATTATTACTATTATCATTATTATCATCATCATCATTATCAGATGTTATTCTTATCATTATTGTCATCATCATTACCAGGTGTTATTATTATCATTATCATCATTATCATTATCATCATCATATGTTATCATTATCATTATCATCATTATCATTTTCAGATGTTATTCCTACTATCATTATGATCATTATCATGTTCAATCAATATAATCATCATCATTATTATTATCAGAAGTTATTATTATCATCATTATCATAATTATCATCATCATGATTTTTTTTAAATATTCATCTTCTTTTTTCATCAGGATAGGAAATGCAGGAAACTTTGAAGAGAAAGATTGGAAATGAAGTAACGAGATTCATATTATCATTATCATGATCATCATCATAATTCTTATTGTTCATATTCTGATTATCATCAATATCATCATTATTATTGTTATTATCATTATCATTTTCATTGTTGTTATGACTATTACTATCATCATTATTATCATTATCATTATCATTATTATCATTTCCTTATTATCATCATTACTGCTGTTTTATCATCAATATCCTTGTTAATAATGTCATTATTATTACTATCATCAGTATCAATATAATTTTGATTTCATTATCGTTTTCAT
>NW_028234411.1:16083062-16089723 GCF_977035675.1 Penaeus japonicus
TATATGTAAAGAGAAAAAGAAAGAGAAAAAAGGAAGTTATCCTATTTTTGTTATAAGCATTTATATATTTAAAGGCGTGGAGGGTGTTCAGGAATGGTGGGAGGGGGAAGGGGGGAGAGACGGGAGAGGGAAGAGGAGGAGGAGGAGGTGGAGGAGGAAGGGGAGGAGGAGGGGGAGGAGGAAGGGATGGTGGGAGGGGGAAGGGGGGAGAGACGGGAGAGGGAAGAGGAGGAGGAGGAGGTGGAGGAGGAAGGGGAGGAGGAGGGGGAGGAGGAAGGGGGGAGGGACAGGAAAGGGAAGGGGAAGAGGAGAAGGAGAGGAGGAGGAAGGGATGGTGGAGGGGGATGGGGAGGGGAAGGGTGCAAAAATAAGGATATATTATAAAGGAGATTGGGATAAGGGTGGAGCTCGGGTGGGGTGCGGGAGGGGGGGAGGTAAAGTGGAGAGGAAAAAACGTGGTAAGTTGGAGAGACCAGAAGAAGGAGAAGAAAAGAGGATGAAGGGGGAAGAAGGGAAGAGGGAAAGGTGGAGGAGGGATAGGGGATGATGGGGAGGAGGCGGTAGGGAGGGGGTGGGGGTAGGGGCGGTGAGCTCCACCCAAAATGGAAGTGAATATTCAAGGGTTTTTCGCACCTGGAACTGCCTGTTGCTTGCGGTGCCTTAAAGAACCCCGAGAAACACACCAAACTGCACAGTCTTAGAGTCGATTCTCTTCCGCTAATTGGATGGGATAATCGACCTTAGGGCTGCGATAGGAGGGGGTTGATCTCGGCAGATGCAACAGTGCAAGACTATGCAATGAGAGTTTGATGCATTATTTATATGGACGATGAACAGCAAAAAGAGACAGAAAGATTTTTTTTAATGCGTAAAAAAAGAAGAAAAAAAAATTCTTTGTTCCATTCTTCTTGGAATTTACTCGTCAAATTTGTCTTCGTTATGGATGATGGAACTGAAGGGAACTTTTTGTAAATTATATGTAGGTCTTTCTTGCTTTCTGTGTTTGTCTCTCTTTATTCCCTTGTCTTTTTTATTTTCTCTTCTCTTCTCTCTCTTTCTCTTTCTCTCTCTCTCTCTCTCTCTCTCTCTCTCTCTCTCTAGCTTTCTCTCTCTCTCTTTCTTAATCTATCTCTCTATCTGTGACTATCTACCTCCTCTTACCTCCTCTTCCTCCTCCAGCTATCCCTCTTCCTCTTCCACCTGCTACCCCCCCCCCCTCCTCCTCCTCCTCCTTTTCTTCACCTCTTCCTCCTCCTACTCCTCCTCCAGCTCCTCCCCCTCTTTTTCTTCCTTTTCTCCTCCTATTCCTCCTCCTCCTCCCCCTCCTTTTCTTCCTTTTCTCCTCCTATTCCTCCTCCTCCTCCTCCTCCCCCTCCTCTTCGTCCTACTCCCTCTCCATCTCCTCCTCCTCCTCTTTTCCATTCTCCCCCTCCTCCATCTTCTCATCCGTCACAAGAAAAGGCACACTGGGAGCTTGTTCTGTGAAATGTTCTTCTTGTGTATTCATATCTGAGCCTCTGAGTCTACAAATATATATTGAGCTCTTTCGATTGTGAATGCTAAGTTACCCGGATGTCGTGCGTTGGGAGGGGGTGGGAGGGGGTGAGGGGGTGTAGATAGAGAGTGGGGTATATACATATATGCTCACATATGTGCACACACACATACACACACATACACACACACACACACACACACACACACACAACAGGGCCAACAGATATATACCCCTTACCCCCCTCACTCTCATATATATATATATATATATATATATATATATATATATATATATATATATATATTATTGAATGCATGTATACATATGTGTGTGTCTGTTTGTATATATATATGTAAATAATTGTATATATATAAACATATATATGTATACAAATCCATACATACCTTCCCCCTCTCCTTTCCCCCCCTTCACCCCTTCCCCACTCCTCTCCACCTCCCCCCTTCTCCCACCCCTACCTCCCTTATACTTCTTCCACCCCTCCCTCAACCTTCTCTCTGACTCTCCCTCTCACCCCTCTTCCACCCATCCCTTTCTCTTCCTTATTACCTCTTCCTCCCATCCCTGCCATCCTCCTCTTCTCTCACCCTTCCCCTACCCTTCCCTCTCCTCCTCCTCTCTGCAACCTTTTCCCATCTTCCCCTCCACCTCTATTCCCTAAACCTATCCCTCCTCCTGCCCCACTCCTTCCCCTTTCTTCCCTAGCCCTCCCCCTCTTTCCCACACCCCCTCCCTTCCTTCCTTATCACTCCCCCTCCTTTCCCTACTCCTCCAGCTCCTCTCCCTCTCTCCCTCCCCCTTCACTACCCCCCTGCTCCTCCCCTTTCTTCCCCTACCCTCCCCCCTCCCCTCCCTACTCCCCCAGATCCTCCTCCACGCCCCACCTTTCTCCTTCCCTTCTCTATCCCTCCCCCCTCCATTCCTTACCCCTATCCCCTCTCTCCCCAACCCATCCCCCTCCCATCCATACCCCTCCCCTCCCTCCTCTAAGCCTCCAGCTCCTCCTATATGCCCCCCCCGCCCGCCGCAACCTCCCTCCCACGTCGCCCTACCCCCCCCCCCCATTCCCATCTATACCTCACCCCTCCCTCCTCTAACCCTCCAGCTCCTCCTTTTTGGCCTTCCCCCTCCCCGCCGCCACGTCTCTCCCACGTCACCCCCCCCGCCACCTCCCTCCCACGTCTCCCTGCCCCCCACCCCCCTTCCTCCCACGTCGCCCTGCCCCCCCTCCCCCTTCCTCCCCCAACGCCATTACTCCTTTGGTGTTATTTCCTTCATCCCAACCGCCTCGAGTTGGCCACCTATCGATTACAGCCACTGACGTGTAATTCTTAGGCGGAAATTAAATGTGTAAGCGGGTGATGTCACCAGAAAGCTCTCGCCATGTACGCCCGCCGGTCTTCTCTCACACACCCCTCCCCCCTTTTCACCCTCTCCCCCCACCCTTCCTCCCCTCTCACCTTCCCCTCCCCATTCCTCCCCTTTCACCTTCCCTTCCTCCCCTTTCACCTGCCCCCTTCCTCTCTTCTCCCCTCCCCTCCCCAATCCCTTTCTTATTTTCCCCCCTTCCCTTTTTTCATACCTCTTTCTCTTCTTCTCTTCTCTTCTCTTCTCTTCTCCCCTACTTTCTCCTTCTCTCTCCCGCACCTTCTCTCTTTTTCACCATCTCTCTCCCTTTCCTTTTCCCTCCTTTCTCCTCCTACTCTCTCTCTCACCTTTTCATCCTACCCTTCCTTTACTTTCTACCCTACCCCCTCTTCCCCACCCAACCCACCACCTCTTCTTCACCCTTATCCCTACCACTTCCTTCCCTCCTCTTTATCTACTTCTTCCCTTTCTCCTCTCCTTCCTCTGCTACCCCCTAATCCCCATCCTCTTTCCCTAAATCACCCCTCCTATCCCCCTCCCTCTTTTATCTAATCTCCCCACCCTCCTACCCCTCATCTCCCTTCTTCTCCCCTCTTCTCACCCCTCGCCTCCTACCTGATAATTATGACAACAATGATAATGAAAATAGTTCATGAAGGTGAATAGGGATAAGGGTATGGGAAGAGGAGAGGGGGGTAGGAGATATGGGAGAGAGGGAGGGGGAAGAAGAAGGAAAAGTGAGAGGAGGGAGGGGGCTGAGAGGGAGGGAGGGAGATGAAGAAGGAAAAGTGGGAGGAGGGAGGGGGAAGAAGAAGGGACGGTGGAAGGACAGAGAGAAGGAAAAGTGGGAGGGAGGGGGCTGAGAGGGAGGGAGGGAGATGAAGAAGGAAAAGTGGGAGGAGGGAGGGGGCTGAGAGGGAGGGAGGGAGATGAAGAAGGAAAAGTGGGAGGAGGGAGGGAGCTGAGAGGGAGAGAGAGAGAGATGAAGGAGAAAACAAGGGAGAAAATAGGGGGAGATGGAAAGGGGGGGGGGGGGGGGAAAGGTGGATGGTGCTGTGGACTTTACTGTGTGTGTGTGTGAGTGCGTGTGCGTATTTGAGTGTACATGTGTGAATGTAAGACTTTGTATGTGCTTGTGTTTCGGTGTATGTGTGTTTATGTGTTCAAGTATGATCATATGTGTGTGTGTATAAATAGTAATAGAAGTAACAACAGAAACAGTATTATGATAGATATTGATGGTGATAATATCAATACCTTTTACATGCTCCCATCCTAATTGTCATTATCATCATTATCCCCATCATAATTATCATCATTATTACCATTATTATTATTACAATTATCGTCATAAAGATAAGAATAAGCCAGATTTGCGGAACAGATGCTTTGCCGGGCTTATATGCCCCCCTTGTGCGAGCGAGTGCCGACTTGTGAGAGTGTGCCAACGAGTGTCGACTCGATCTGAGCTTGGTCCTTACCCGCAGTGATGATTAGGCACGGCAGTGACAGCAGGCGACAGTGGAAACTCACGAGCTTGGAACGGGCTTGATCTGCCGACCACGGGGATGTGAGGCCTGCGCGCTAACCCCTGCACTAACCAGATGGCTATTAATTATCATCATTATTGTCCTTATCTTTGTTATTAGCACCATTATCGTTTTTGTTACCGTTTTTAGCATTACCATTAATATCATTCCAATTTCATCAAGCATTATTGTCATTATTATCATTATCATAATTTATATTTTTTTCATTACTATTATCATTACCATCACCATCATCTAATCATTACTACCATCATCATCATCATCACTACCATCATCATTATTTTAATCATTACTATTACCATCATCATCATCATCACTACCATCATCATTATTCTAATCATCAGTCTAGACTCATTAGGAGTAGGGAATCTCTCCACGTGCTGCAATCACCTTGATCAGTGCAACACCAGTAGCCGCCCTGCCTTGCAACACCTGGCGAGACAGGTTGGCAATATACACATCATTATTATCAATATTCAAACTAAAGGATGAGGAAGCACATGTAAAGACAGCAGCACACAAGAATAATATTCAATAATATTATTACTCGTAATATCCTTTATCACTCACACATATGTCTTTCTTGTACTCACGCTTTTAATAATAATAATAATAATAATAATAATAATAATAATAAGCAATTCAGATACGAAGGAAGTTTCGGATAAGAGATAAAGTCGGCGGACTTGGGAAGTGAAACACCAATGCATCAGAGTGGACAGAGATCAAACTGTCTTTGCATATTCAAGTTGAAAGAACGGGCCATCTGCATGCAACACGGGTGTGCAACTGTGTGTGAGTGTATGCATGCACGTATGTATAAGGTGTTAGAGATTTTGAAAGGTCTATGGTGAGGGTTTCATCATTAAGATAACTATTATTTTTTGCATTACTGTTAGTACTACTACTTTATATAATTGTAGTTAGTTATCTTTTTAGTTATCTTTATTGAGGACAAAGAAATAATGATGATGAAGGTAAATGACAAAAGTGATAATGATATGAACTCTAACTATAATAATGATAATGATAAGGATAGCAGTAATGATATCAATAACAATAATAATGATACAAATGATCATAATGATAATAATAATGATAAAAAATATAACACTGATAACGATGATAATAGCGATAGTAATCAAGATAGTAATAATCATAATGAACTATGATTATGATATCAATAATAATAAAAAGAAAAAAGAAAATAAAACAAGGATAAAAATCATAACAAACATGATAATAGTAATAAAGACAATAATAGTAATGATGATGATGATAGCAGTAATAACAATGATAGTGATAATGATAATAGGAATCAATAACAATATAATAATGATAATAGGAATCAATAACAATAATAATAATATCAGTAATAACAATTATCATTGTTATCATTACTAATACTACCCAAATAATGAAAACAATAACGTTATTACTCCTATCAAGGACACTAAAAAATAAAATAGTAATAACAATAATGATAAGATCAACAAGCATTTTTTTTTTCGTTAATTAAGAAAGATGCAGGAGGAGGGGAGGGAGGGACGGAGGGACGGAGGGAGAGAGGGGGGGAGGGGAGGAGGAAAGGTAGAGAAGGTGAGGGAGGGATGGAGGGAGCGAGGGAGAGAGGAGGAAAGGTAGAGGAGGGCGGAGGGTAGGAGGGAGAGATGGGGGAGGAGGAAAGGTAGAGAACGGGAGGGAGGGTAGGAGGAAGAGAGGGAGGGAGGAGGAAAGGTAGAGGAGGGGAAGGAGGGACGGAGAGAGAAGGGGGGGGAGGAAAGATAGAGAAAGTGAGGGAGGGAAGGAGGGAGAGAGGGAGGGAGGGAGGAGGAAAGGTTGAGGAGGGGAGGGAGAGAGGGAAGGAAGAGGAAAGGTAGAGAAGGTGAGGGAGGGAAGGAGGGAGAGAGGGAGGGAGGAGGAAAGGTAGAGAACGGGAGGGAGGGACGGAGGGAGAGAGGGAGGGAGGAGGAAAGGTAGAGGAGGGGAGGGACGGAGAGAGAAGGGGGGGAGAAGATAGGAAAGTGAGGGAGGGAAGGATGGAGAGAGGAGGAGGGAGGAGGAAAGGAGGGGGGGAGGGAGAGAGGGGGGGAAAAGGAGGAAAGGTTTAGGAGGGGGAGGGAGAGAGGGAAGGGAGGAGGAAAGGTAGAGGAAGGGAGGGAGGGTAGGAGGGAGAGAGGGAGGGAGGAGGAAAGGTAGAGGAGGGGAGGGAGGGACGGAGGGAGAG
>NW_028234411.1:16089823-16094823 GCF_977035675.1 Penaeus japonicus
GATACTTAAAAACATAATAAAGAAGAAAAAAAAATATAGAATGCAGACAAGGGAAGAAGGAATAACAAGAAAAACAATCTTGACGCATCTTCCATAGACTCACCCTCTTCTTCAGGAACTTCATTGCCCTCTTGTCCCTGGACACTTTCAGCAATTCAATAGTGCGCTTCTCGTAGGGAGCAAAGCCAGTGACTTCACGCACAATGTCGCGGATGAACTTGTTGTGTTTTGTGTTCCTCTGGAAAAAAGAAAAGGCACCAGAAAATAAATTAACAAGTCTTCCATGCTACAATGATCAACCACAAGAAGAAATCTAACTTAATATGAAAAAGCCATGTCAAAAATTCAGTGATGAAAATGTCCAGCTCAACTTACTCCCTTATTCCTGGCAGGGCGAGCCTTCCTGGTGTTCTTGATCACCTTGTGGCCCTTGTTGAGGCCGACGGCCAGCGAGTAGGTGAGTGCCATTTTGACTGGAAAGAAGGATCATCTGTTAGAGGAAGGATTACCAATCATGAGGGTTTGGCATTTGGATTAACTGTTGAACCCAACAGTTCATGCAAGCCCCCCAATTGCTGCTTGTTTTAATGCCCTGCCTATACATATGAATTTGTCCTGAAGTTTAAACTCCTCACCATGCACTGGGTAGAATACCCAAATTGTGCCAAAACCCACAGCATTTTATGTTGCACCTTCCGACACTATAAAAAGATTAGAGATACTTGTGAAGCTTTAACCCGTTAACGACGGGTGACAAGATATCACGTCTAGTGTTTTTTTTTACCAGACGCCGGAGACGAGTTATTTTGTCCAGGATGGTGCGCTGGGTGAGCAGGCGCACAGCCAGTGCGGCCGAGAATCCCAACGCGTTAGGCTTGTGCATTAAAATATCCCGGCATTTTGGCCATTTAGAGCCAAAATAGCTCCATTAATAGGTTAATAGGGTTAACAGGTGCAACTGAGAAATATCAAGTTAGGTGGCTAATTCGGTTAAGATATTGAATACAAAATATGGCCGGAATTCATATTTCACCCTGCAAATTCCCCCCGTCTCCCTACTATTAGGACCCAGAGTGTGGGGCATAGGGGTAGAATCGTGGGTAAAGTCAACTATACATAGATAGTACAGAGAGGATTCCATCGATACCATTTTTGTGTATTTAATAACATAACACCATTTGGAAAATTTACTCTTTTTTCATAGATACCGCACATCATTACCATGGCTGCAACATGGCACTGTACCCTATGGGTGCTTTCAGCTGTGGCACTCACAGTTGTAACTTGTGGTAAATATGGCAAGGAAAAACTTTTAAAAAGTTTTGTCCTCATGAAAATATAACACTTCGGTAAATTTTCCGAATAACGCCGCATTACGAAATACCACAAAAGTGGTATCGATGGATTCCTCTCAACCTCTACTATTCATATATAGTAAAATTAATGAGCGCTTGCACCCCTGGACCCCACAATCTGGGTCTCTTTTCTTAACCCACTCACGCCGGATGACGTGCTGACACGTTTCGTGGTTTTCGCGTCCGACGCCGCCGACGAGATATCTGGCCAAGGCCGGCGCTCGGGGTGAGCGAGCGGGCAGCCCAGGCTCGCGGCCCGTGCGCCCGAGAATCTCGAAGCGTTCGGATGATGCGTTCGAAAACCTCGGTATAGCGACCGTGCAAAGCCGGAATGACCCCGGCGTGAATGGGTTAAGGCCCTTCGTGCTACCTCATCCTACTTCGGGGCATATTTCGCTTGCAAAATCTTAACCAATTACCTACCTAACTTTGCCTAGTTTTGAATTAATCCCTAGCCAAAGGGGGGCTTCGCCCCCCTCTGGACCCCCCCTTTTTAGGGCCCTTCTTTCAACCTACCCTTGGCCCGCTATCCCCAATCCACCATCCTCGCCCTGAAATTCAAACATGGCTGTGTTTACGTATTTACGGATAGTAGCAAGCTGTGGACTGGAAACCCCCAAGGAATTACCTGCATGTGCTGTCATGTTCTCTCAACAGATGGCGCAATATTCCCCATTATTTACAGTATAATTATAGAGTGCCCTCTATTGAGTGGTCGCGTCATCATCGGTCCTAGTTTCCTATCCTGAGGAATATATATAAGACGAAGAATCAGTTGCTGTCATCATGGCGCAGTGTGAGGGTTATCCGTGTCGCGGCATTTTTATCTACAGGACTAATTACGCATCATAAGTATCACGAAGTGCCCTGAATAGGGGAGATCCACAGGGGGGTATAGCTCCCTCTTCGCAAAGGCTGACTTCAAAACTAGGGAAAGTGAGGTAGGTAGTTGGGTTAAGGTTTTCGTGATACCGAAGTAGCACGAGGTAGCACGGAGTGCCTTAAAAAGGGGGGGTCCAGGGGGGGCTAAGCCCCCCCTTGGCTAGGGCAAACTTCAAACCTAAGCAAAGTTAGGTAGGTAATTGGTTAAGATTTTGCATACGAAATATGGCCGGAATTCATATTTTACCCCGCAATTTCCCTGATCTACTTCATGCCCTCCCCTACTATCGGATCCCAGATTGTGGGCTTCAGGGGTGCAAGCGCTCATTAATTTCACTATATATGAATAGTAGAGGTTGAGAGGAATCCATCAATACCACTTTTGTGGTATTTAGCGACGCGGCGTTATTCGGAAAATTTACCAACACTTCTACCATAATGATTATAATGAATATAACGACCTTATTTGGACTATCACAACATTGATAAAGCCTATCCAATTTTTTTCCCAAGACTAGAAAAATTAATTCTAAATAATCGTTGTATTCATACAAACATAGTAACCCGAATCGAAATACAAGTCTACTGCACACAACTTCAATTAAATTTAACTCATGAAACCGTATGTACCTGATAACATTTGGTCAGCAAGGGCCAAGTTCATCCTTCACAATCAAGTTTAATACAAACCAGTACTAAATTTAATAAAGACTACCTTCATTGTACCACAAACCTTTATTCTAACTGCAAAACAAGACACTGTTGGTAATTATCCTGAAAGGGACCCTCCTAACAAAAATGGACAATACTGCCAGGTTTAGTAAGTGAACCAAATGTGTGAAACCAACACACAAATGAGGATTACAACACGGAGATCATAGCTACAGAGGCCAGCCAACCATCTCTACTGGCAAGACAGTAGGAAGATATGATCCATCAAGGTACCAGTCCAAGCTCTAGTATGGGGAAATACATATGGAGTAGGGTTCTCGGTCGTGGAGCAAAGGTCGCTGCTGTCGTTGGAAGCTTGGCCTTCAACAGATTTGGCGTTTGTTAACCCATTAATGCCGGGGTGGTTCTAGCTTTGCATGGTCGCAATGCCGGGGTTTTCGAACGCATAAGCTTAACGCCTTGAGATTCTCAGACGCACAAGGCGCGAGCCTGGGCTGCCCGCTTGCTCACCCCAAGCGCCAGCCTTGCCCTGATATCTTGTCCCCAGCACCTGACGCAAAAAAAAACGTGTCAGCACGTCAACCACACGCGTACGTGCGAGAATGGGAATGCGAATGGGGTTAATTAACCGAGTGCAAAGGGGGGTGGGGGGGGGGGGGGGGTGGGGGGGGGGGGGGGGGGGGTAGAGGGGGGGGGGGGGTGGGGTGGGGGGCGAGACAACTGGGAGAAGAGAAGGAGGACGAGGGAGGAGAAGAGGAGAGAGCGGGGGAGGGGGGGGGAGAGGAGGAGGGGAGGGAGGGGGGGAGAAAGGGGGGGAGGGGGAGGGGGGGGGGGAGGGGGGGGGGGGGGGGGGGGGGGGGGGGGGGGGGGGGGGGGGGGGGGGGGGGGGAGAGGGGGGGGGGGGGGGGGGGGGGGGAGAGGGAGAAGAGGGGGGGGGGGGGGGAGGAGAAGAAGGAGGGAGGGGAGAGGAAAGGGGAGAGGGGGGGGGGGGGGGGGAGAGGACGAGTGGGGGGGGGGGGGGGGGGAGAGGGGGGAGAGAGGGGGGAAGGGAGAGGGGGGGGGAGAGGGGGGGGCGGGGAGAGGTGAGAGACATGGAGGCGGAAGAGGGCCCGGAGAGACACTTAGGGGAGTAGGAGGACACTAGATTACTAGACCGAGAAATATTTATAGTGTCGGCAAATAATTTGTTTTCAAAGAACAAAACCTTTACTTAATGACTGTTCTAATCTGGGTGGATTCCTAATCTGAGACCATTCAGTTTTGCATTAAAAATCTGTGTACCAAACATTTAATTTAGAATGCCTCATGTCAATAGGATATTATGCAAACTTGGATTTCTCTATAATTTAGGAGCTGCAAAACAGTTACACTGACTTTTACTAAAAACTAGCCTTAACCCATTCACGCCGGTTGACGTGATAGCACGTATTGTGGTTTTTGCGTCAGACGCCCTGGACGAGCTATGAGGGGAAATCCAAGCGCGTTGGGTATATTATTAGGTTTTTTAGTTTTTAGTTGTAGTTTTATTTAGTTGTTTATTTTTTTTTTATTAGAGCGAGCTGAGGGGGAAAGGGGGAAAGAGGAGGGGCAGGCAAAAAGGGGAGCGAGCGAGAAACCCAGGCTCGGGGCTTGTGCGCCCGAGAATCTCAAGGCGTTAGGCTTATGTGTTCGAGAACCCCGGTATTGCGACCTCGCAAAGCCGGAAAGGCCCCGGCGTGAATGGGTTAAGGAGCAAGTTAGGATAACATTACTTTGGGTTCTGTATAATATAACAGGTGAATTATTGTATCTGTGGGGTGGGGGGAGGGTACACTTAAAAAAAAGCATACCATAGATACTAATTCAAATGAAGCATATCCCAGACCAAACCCACTAGAAATCCAACAACACTAGACTCGACTCTCATAAAACAAATATTCAAGAAGAGCCACAACTTTAAAAACCTTCATACTGCCATAGTTTGCAGGCAAACTTTCAGAACACTCATATCCCTGCCACTGCTCCTTCACACTTTGGATGCTCTGGCAATGGCCGACACTGTACCCAAAATAATCTGGCAATATAAAGCCCATGGCCCTTTGAGGCAGTTTC
>NW_028234411.1:16099823-16102323 GCF_977035675.1 Penaeus japonicus
ACTCTCTTTCTCTCTTTCTCCCTCCCACACTCTCCCCCCCCTCTCCCACTCTCTCTCTCTCTCTCTCTCTCTCTCTCTCTCTCTCTCTCTCTCTCTCTCTCTTCCCCCCCCCTCCCTCCCACTCTCTCAACTTTAATGTTGATCTTGATCCAGGAGATTGTCAGTTACCAGGCAGACAGATAGACACAGATTTGATAATGGATGGTGACCCATCTCCACCACTGCAGCCTCCCATGGGCAGGGGGGGTCGAGGGGCAGCCATCTTGCGGGCACTCCAGTCCATGTCTCGGCAGCCAGGGACAGCTGGCTCCCCCCTGCCTGGACAGCAGCCAGCTGTGCCTCCACTTGTTGTAGTAAGTATTTTTTATTATTATTATTACTATTATCATTATGGTGGTGATAATGATAATGAGGACTATATCAATTTATTATTATCAATTTATCATCATCATCAGATCGAGTCAACATTCGTTGGCACATTCTCTCATGAGTCAGCACACGCTGACACAGGCGGGCTCGCCTCAGTGCATGCAAGCCCGGCGTAGCACCTGCTCTGCAAATCTGGCTTATCCTTATCCTTATTATCATCATTATCATCATTTTTTTTTCTTTTGTTATATTTTATTATTATTATAGTTATTATTATAGTTATTATTATTATTATTATTATTATTGTGGAAGTGTATATAGAGGATTTGAGTGTTGTTCATATTGATGCTATTTGATCATTTGATACCACTACCACTACCATTACCACCACCACATCTGCCACTCTCACTGCTGGCACAATCGCTCCCTAACACTAGCACTACCATTCTAATTCACATCCCCAACCCCATCCCCATCCCCATCCCCATCCCCATCCACCAACTGCCTCAAGTGGTGAGTCACAGTTACCACCACACTCCCGTCCCCAGACTGGTGGCGCAGGGGTGTGCTCCCCCGAGCCCATGGGAGCCACGGCCCACTCTTTGCCTGGGAGCTCCGGCAGTCCCAGCCTTGCCTCGTCGAGGAGCAGCCGCGGGGCGCTCCTCTACCAGCTGATCAAGCAGAGGAGCGGCCAGAGTGCCACCTCAACCCAGCCTCCCTTGTTAGAAGCATCTTCATCAGCCCCAGAGAAAGCAAGAGGTCGCGGCCGGGCAGAGATCTTGCAGGCCTTTAAGGTCGGCTCGCTTACATCTCTCCCAGGAGCCAAGCCCCTGTGAGTAGGACATGGTTCGCTATTATTGACCTATTTGTTTTGTGGACGATGTTTGCGATGTGATCATGGTCACAGGGAATATTTTGTCAAGGCTTGGTGGGGTCTCTCTTGATAATGGGATAAGTAGACATATTGAGAGCCATAGGCATTTTATCTTTGAATTTAAAGAATTTATGGATATGCACTTAGATTTAATGAGTTTTACATATTAAGTAATGCATCACCGTTACCTTTACTGTTGCCATTACCATTACCATTACCATTACCATTACCATTACCCTAACCAGCACCATCCAAACAAATATCACATACAATGTACTTGCAGGAGATCTGACATGCAAGACTCAAGCTCACAGTCCTTGTCTGTCACGGAAAGCATGCAGCAGCTGAACATATCTGAAGCGCAGGAACGCGAGGCTATCGTGAACAAAGGGATAAGTGGAACAAAGTTGGTGCAATCTTTAGGTTCTGTAGATGTAGTGTTACATTGGGCAAGAAAAGCCATCTAGAAACATGTATAAACTTACAGTTTTTAGAAAATAAAGTTAGTAATAAACAAGTTTAATGAGCTGAGAAAGAAGTTAAATTAATAATGTTGGGATGTATAGACCAATGCTTTGACAGAAAGATGTGTCAACATGAATTTGGAGTTCAGCTAGGTATTGAAATAGGGGTTGACTGTTATGTATTTTAAGTAAGGTAGATTAAATACTTAAACTTGAACCAGGCCACACAAAAAAGTATGTTAGCTCAATAGCTAAATATGATGTATTATGCATCAATGTTCTAAATGGAGGACATTACCCCTCAGGTTCTCTGCTACCTCAAGCTGGATCCGGCTGTCTGTGAACCCCGAGAAGGCAGTGTTTGAGTACGAAGTTAAATTTGAACCCCAGGTCGATGCCCGAAACCTGCGCTTCCACCTCCTTGGCACTCAGAGAGAGAATCTGGGATCTGTTAAGAGCTTTGACGGTGTAATGCTTTGGCTCCCAACACTCTTGCCTAATGAGGTCAGGCTTTGATTGTTTTCATGGGATTAAAGAGGTGAAATAAAATCCATGAATGCTTAAAGTTATTCTCATTGTGGTCATTCTCTTTAGATGAGTTTTTTGTTTGTCAATTTGGAGTAATTTGTTTTGAGCAGCAGCTGAAGCAGGTGAAGGTCCACTCTGCTATAAAGGTCAGTTAATGCCATGCAGGGAGGGGTCGGAAAGGAAAATGGTACGGAAAAAGGGCTTCACTACTGTTTTAGAAATTAGGGTGCCATCGTAGGAGCTATTGTGTCCAAGCTTTGTTGTG
>NW_028234411.1:16112323-16119823 GCF_977035675.1 Penaeus japonicus
CAGTCACAAGCACAGGTTTCATTCCTCTTCCCTACCTCTTCTTGTTATCTTTATTGTAGGTGGTTATATGTTTCGTATTCGTTCATGACAGCACAAAAATACGAAAAAATAAAGTTGCCTTTTGTCCTCCCGTAAAACAGCAATACTTCTATCACATTGAGTATAAAGAAAATAATGATCTAATATGGATAATATACTACAATTTTAGTCAACTGCAGCACTGATAGAGCCTGTCTTATGGCACATATAAGTCTCTAAACTCAATAAAACACACAAAAAAATAAAACACAAAAACCGCTCTAGTTTTACAATGAATGACTGAAAGAGAGTGGGATGATTCAAATTATATTGCTTCAAGCGGTCTCTCTCTAAAATAAAACCTATCCTGGAGGCTGGGCAAACAAATTTATCTCTGTCTGCAATGGGTTTACCAGTGGCTTTCTTTTTCTTCTTCTTCTTCTTCTTCTTCTTCTTCTTCTTCTTCTTCTCTCTTCTTCCTCCTCCTCTTCTTCGTCTTCTTCCTCCTCCTCTTCTTCGTCTTCTTCCTCCTCCTCTTCTTTGTCTTCTTCTTCCTCCTCTTCTTCATCTTCTTCATCTTCTTCCTCCTCCTCTTCTTCGTCTTCTTCCTCCTCCTCTTCTTCGTCTTCTTCCTCCTCCTCTTCTTCTTCGTCTTCTTCCTCCTCCTCTTCTTCGTCTTCCTCCTCCTCCTCCTCCTCCTCCTCCTTTTCCTCCTATTCCTCCTATTCATCCAAAGGGGAACCGGGGTATCTTTGACACATTGTAACATTGCTCAGAAAGCTTTTTTCTTATTGTCTTTGCTTTTTACCAAACACTTAAATGCAAATTAAGACAAACTGCTGTTATTTTACAATTATTTACATACCCATAGCCCCTATTCTAAAGAAAAAAAAAAAATGTTAACCAGTGACATGCAAGGCAGTTAACGAAGTCACTTTCATGTTGTCATTTTTCACTCTGGCCCATGGGGTGCTCATGATATTCTCCTCCAGCCCTCACTCTGAGAAGGTTGCGCACCAGTGCCTCAATGAGAGGAGGGCCTGCAAGGGCTTTGGGGATATGGTGAATATGTTATGGGAGCATGTCAGATAGCATCAGAAGTATTGGTTGACACTTCCTTTGTGAAAAAGAATCAGGAAAAAAATCAGCGCCAGTTCTTAAGAGTGCTTTCACAAATGTGGCTGATAGGACTGAACACATTATTTCAGGAATAGGATGACTAGGATTAATTCAATGACAACAGATGGCACCTGTTCACACTCTAAAAGTGGCATCTGCTCTGTGATCTGCGTTATTTTGATGTCAGGTTTTAGGGCTCTGATATCAGTAGTTCATGAACAAAGCCTGTTAAAGTCTGCCTGAACCCATCTATTCTTATGCTTTGTTGAATAACATTTGTTAACTTATACCAGAATCATAGACAATTGGGAAAAGCATTGTCCCTGCACATCTACTTATTGTCTCATGCAGGTACATGGGAAATTAAACACACTGCATCTTCCAGGATGCTCTATTTATTTCCCAGCAAATCATCGACACCAGGAATACATATATACATGCATTTGGTTTTGTTATGTAGTTTTGTATGCAGGTGCTTTTTGACTGAGAATGCAATTGGCAGATGTACTTGTCATTATCTGTTCCTTGAATTTTTGAGAAAATTCTCATGCTTATGACTACTGTTGGTATTGACATAAGCATGATGATGACAGTAATTGTAATAATGACAGTAACAGATAAAAACTCTTTGATGAAAATTTTAGGGCACATGTGAGAACAGGTAGGCCACAAGTGATCATTCACTAAGGAAATAAGTTGCAAGGTTGTCAGTAGACCAGAGCGTATTTTTTTCATTTGGTTTATTAATGTTTGCTAGTTTTGAATAACAGTGGCTTGATGATTATAGAAAAAGCTAGTTATGTGGCAAAGGAAAGTGTACTGCCATTTTTATCTCTTTATTTCCTGCAAACAACAATATAGTGCAGAAGAAAGAGCTTAAGTTGTCATCTTGAGACCTGAGTGGGGAATGATACTTTATCCTTGTGCCCAGTTGGTAGGGCACAATAGGGTGGCAGCAAAGTAAGGTCATTGGCTGAAATTCGCAGCAGGAAGCAGGTTAAGGTAGTTAAGCTAAGTTAACCCATTGGTCGCGGTATTAAAAAAAAGGTCTGTGCAGTAGGATGGCTGTTTTAAATGTCTGGCATGATGCCATCCGCGTCTATGACCGACTCTGCCTTTGCAGCAAATCATGCCATCTGATGCTAATGGGTTAAGCTAAGGTTAAGCGAGTTTAATGGAAAGAGATTTCCTGTCAAGTAAGGAGATCATCACTTCTTGATTTCTTCAAGGGATATATTAGAGTTTGATAAATGGATTGCATTACTTTGTGGGGAACACCAAAATGCTGGTTGCAATGATAGCATGCAATGATGCAAGCCTGTTTGCTCAAGGGTCCAGGGATTGACAGTTGTCTTATCCCATTGATATTGACCTTTACTTTACCAAAAATAATTTTCTTCATCTAGGAGAAATATATATGGAGAAAGATGCAGTATATTAACCCATTCACGCCAGGGCCGTTCCGGCTTTGCGCGGTTGCAATACCAGGGTTCTCGAACGCATAAGCCAACGCCTCGAGATTCTCGGGCGCACAAGCCGCAAGCCTGGGTTGCCAGCTCGCTCTACCCGAGCGTGCGGCTTCCCCTCATATCTCGTCCAGGGCGTCTGACGCGAAAACCACAATACGTGCTATCACGTCAACCGGCGTGAATGGGTTAAGAAACTTTTGACTATTTAAAAAATTTAGATTTTGGTATAACTGGCTGGCTGTTACCGAAAAGCTAATGGCTCATTTTTGGCTTGCTGGGACTGTAAAACAAATGGCTCATTGTTATAAATAAAGCAGCAGTTTACAAAGATTGAGGTTTCATAAATGTATTTCTTAGCTTCTCTTAGTAACCGGATAGATGTCATAATTCCATATGTTGTTAGTAAAGCCGATTGTGATAAGATAAGATTCAATGATTGTAAAACATCGTAGAGTAGGGCTCTTCAAAGTGCCGATTGCAGCCTAGCTAGTGGTCAGTGGGTCATTGTGTCTCATAACCCTCTCTGGACAGGTGGTACACCACAGGTACTGCGCATTCAAGGCCCTTTCACAGGGTGACGTCATACGGCGTCTTTTATTTAACTGATTTAGTCCTATGCGTTCGAGAGCCCCGGCATTGTAACATGCAAGGCTAGAATGCCTCCGTTGTGAGTGGGTTAAAAAAGGATAGTGATATAAAAGAAAGAGAGGAAGAGTGCATATATAATGAAAAAAATGTATGTATTAGTAGACAAAGTTGGTAACCCAATAAAATGTTTTTTGAACTGGGCAAAGGAAGATATAAAAAACAAATGATTGCTGTTCAATACTATCCAATAGGGGCAGGTGAGGAATATGTGAAACCTAACTGGGTTGCAATGAAAATAGTTTTTCCAGGAGTCTTGTTTTAGCTGTGTCTTTGTCTATGAATTGTCAAAATACATTTTCCTGGCATGGAATGAGAACTTTTCTTTCTCATGTTAGAATTTTATATAAGTGTGCTTTCCATTATCTCTTATACATTCTTGTTATTACTATTATTATTATTTTTATGAGTATGACTGTGCTATAATTATGCTATTTTTTACAGGTTTGCTACATGGACTACTACAAGAATGCTTATAATATCACTATCAGGGATCCACAGCAACCTCTTCTGCTCCACAGAGTTCGAAAGAAGGAACTGAAAGACCAGGTTAGATCCTCCCTCTTACTCTGTGTGTGTATGTGTGTGTGTGTGTGTGTGTTTGCATGTGTGTATGTATACATGTGTGTTTTTTGCCTGGTTCTTGGTGCTTTGAGTGCTATATCTGTGTGTGGAATAATAGACAGGTATATTGTAGCCTTTTGCATGGGAGGAAGAAGGAACATCATCTTATGCAATCTCTCATTTCTAGTGTTATCTTCTCAGAACCCTTGACCCCACTAATGTTGCTTTTCTCTCTGCTGGCTCTACTTCCCTGTCTGAAGCTTTCCTACATGTGTTACCTTTCATTCCCCTCCTTCCTCCTCCTCTTCCTCTACCTCTTCCTCTTCGTAGGGCACAACCAAGTTTCTGTGCCTGATACCGGAGCTCTGCTACATGACGGGCCTAACGGACGACATGCGCTCAGATTTCCGGGTCATGAAGGACATCGCACAACACACTCGCATCACCCCCAACGTCAGACATGCCTCCCTCAGAACATTTGTCAGCAATGTCAATGGTCAGTCTTTTGCTCTTGTGGTATACAGAGGTTTTTGGTTCGATTTTATATTTTTTCCTTCTTTAACCCATTCATGCCGGGGTGATTCCGGTTCTGAATGGTCACAACGCCGGGGTTTTCGAACGCATAGGCCTAACGCCTCGGGATTCTCAGGCACACTAGCCGCGAGCCTAGGATGTCCACTCGCTCACCCCGAACGCTGGCCTTGACCAAATATCTCGTTGCCAGCGTCTGACACAAAAACCACGAACCGTGTCAGCACGTCATCCGGCGCGAATGGGTTAAGAGTCTTTCTTTCTTCTCTTTCTCTCTCTGTTTCTAATTTTTTCCTTCTTTCATTCTTTTTTTCTTTCATTCTTCCTTTTCTTTTTCTCTCTTTCTTTCTTTATATCTCTCTGTCTTTCTTATTTTTTTCTTACTTCCATTTTTTTTCCTTTCATTCATTCTGTCTTTCTTTCTTTCTTTTTTTTCTTCTTCTTCTTTCTTTCCTTTCTAAATATTGGGAACTTATTATCTTTTCTGTGTGTAGTGAATTTTTTAGTGCTTGAAGCATGTTATAAAAAGCCAGCTTTTCACTCTGCTATTGAGTTGATAGTGTATCATTATTGGTTTGCATGACTTTAATTTCTTGAATGAATGCTGTCAGCTCAAAGAGCATATACTTTTTACTGGTTCTGGTGATTTAGAGATAGGTTGAGTCACACTAGTATGGCTAACTTGGGGCCTGATTGATGCTATAATTTCATATGTTGTTTTTCACTTAACGGACACCTTTGGTAACACCAATTGTGACGTATTTACATTTCACTGCATTACCACCTTGATTACTACTTGTTTTTCTTATTGGGAACATATTAAGAGATAAGATCTCAATAAGGGAACCTCTTTAACCCATTGGAGCCGGTTGACGTGATGGTTTTTGCGTCAGACGTCTGGGACGAGATATGAGGACAAGCCCGGTGCTTGGGTTGAGCGAGTGGGCAGCCCAGGCTCGAGGCTTGTGCGTCTGAGAATCTTGAGGCATTAGGCTTATGCGTTGGAGAACCCGGTATTGCGACCGTGCAAAGCTGGAACGGCCCTGACGTGAATGGGTTAAGTCAATTGTGGTGGACAAGAGCAGTAGTTTATTTCATTGTTACCAAACGTTGAAACTGCTAGACCTGTGAATGCCAGAAGAGTGACTTTAATTTTATTTTCCTCTCTTCTACAACAAGAATCTTAAGAGGAACACAAAAGCTTAGATATGTCTTTATGAATATAGAAATTTGCACTAAATTCTTCTCTTGTATAAAATCAGTGCTTTTCTCCTTTTCATCAAGACATCCTTCAGGAGGGGACATCACAGTGCTTCTTTTTACTCCAAGTGTCTCGTTTTCTCACTTCCTCCCACAGGGTCATCAGATGCTTGGCAGGTCCTGGCTGATTGGGGCTTGGCTCTAGACGACGACACTTTCACAATGGAAGGGCGAATTCTACCCCCCGAGACCATCCACTTTGGCTCGAGGGAAGTGCCTGGCACAGAAAATGCAGACTGGGGTCGGGATGCTGGCCGAGAAAAAGTGATCGTGCCCGTGGGTGTTGTCTCTTTCTTTCTATTTTTTCCTTTTTATTTTTTTTCCTGTTCATCATCATTTTTCTTTTTCTGTCATCACCTTTTTCATTATTTTTTTTCTTCTTCGCCATCTTCTGTTTCTCTTAGTCACATCCAGATAAGCGAACTGTAAGAATGAAATACATTTTACACTTGCAAGCGATTGTGAGTGAAAATAAGATGTGCTTAAATCTGAATGACACCAGTTGTGTGAGCAAAGTGCATATTGTTAGGTAACTGATTATCAACACTAGAATGCTATTTGGCCTTGTTAACATCCTGCCACTTGAGCAGCGCTGTTTAGAAGAGCAAAGTGACTTCTTATGCTTTTATATGGAATTTGCCCCCAATTTTATAATATTCTTTGATTTGATATAAATGTATATATATATATACATATAAATATATATATATATATATATATATATATATATATATATATATATATATATATATATATATATATATATATATATATATATATATATATACAAATACATATACATTTATTTATTTATATATATATATGTTTTTTTTTTTTTTTTTATGTATTTATCTATATATGAATATGTATATATATATTTATATATATATTTATTTATTTATATATATATATATAATATATATATATTTGGAAGTAGGAATTCTGTTATTGTCATAATAAAATTATTTTGCAATAGATAGGTGGTGATTTGAAATCAGAAGAAAAAATAGAAGGTAGAGATATTGGATCAGGCAGACTTTCTACTATAAAATTTGCATTCTTATATATATGTATTAATTATTACAAAGTGAACAGAACAGTAGGCCTACTCTCCCATCTATTCATTAAATGCTTATGTTCATCTTTTCAGCATCTTTTCCTTATTTCCATGGACTTTTACTCCTCTTCTTGTTTTATATTCCTCCTCCTCTTCCTCATCTTCATCTTCTTCCTCTAACTTGCTTCTTTCTTGAGCTCCTCCCTCCTCTTCCTCTTCTTCTGCTCCTCCACCTCCTTCTCCTTTTTCTGCCTTTTCCTTCTCCTTCTCCTCCCCGTTCTCTCCCTCTTCTAACTTCATTCTTTCTTGTCCTCCTCCCTCCTCTTCCTCCTGTTCCTCCTCTTCCTTATGCTTCTCCTCCTTATCCTCTTCTAACTTCATTCTTTCTTATGCTCCTCCCTCCTCTTCCTCCTATTCCTCTTCCTTATCCTTCTCTTCCTCATCCTCTTTTAACCCATTCACGCCGGGGCGGAATTTCGCCTACTCCCGATAACGCCGGGAAGATTTCAAGCGCGCAACCGTTCGTGCCGGGGTGTTTTCCCGCTGCGCGCGGTCGCTCTGACGCTCGCAGAGCGTTTTTCACCCACCCTATCCTTATGGTTTGCGTGATTGCGTCTAAAGTGTAATCATGTGTAGAAAGTAGTGCTATGTTCAGAGGATGTATATCAGTCGAAAAAGATGTTATAGCACTGTTTTTTTAGTGTTATTCTATTGAACTTTTTCCATATTCTTTACTCCTATGTTGTAATACCAATGGGAAGTGGAAGCATTCTTCTAGTGAGGTAACAAACATAGTTTTTTTTTTTCAATTTTTTTTTTCTTCCTAAACGAAAAGAA
>NW_028234411.1:16124823-16147323 GCF_977035675.1 Penaeus japonicus
CCCACTTGGAAAGAAGTTATTATCTTTTGTAGGTATGTTGATGGGTTTCATAAGAGTGTGTTTGTTTTTCCAGTAGCAAAATAGTTCTTATCTTTTGTTGATAGGCATGTGTATGTGTCTGTCTGTGTGTATGTGTTTTGTTTTTGTTTTATTTTTGATTTTTGCTAGAAAAGACTTTCCATGGTGTTTATAAACATAGGCTGAAAGACAGACAAACACAGACTAAGAGAAGAACAACATTAATGTTCATTCTAGGATTTCCTCTCCCTGTCCCCCTCACCCTTCCCTTCCCTTCCCATTCCCCCTCCAGCAACACCACTCCTTGCCCCGCACCATCATCATCTACCGCGACGGCGTGAGCGAGGGCCAGGTGCGGGTGGTGGATGAGCACGAGCTGCCCCAGCTGGCCACCATCTTCCAGCACTTCGACTCCTACGAACCCAACTTCTCCTTCGTTGTCGTGCAGAAGAAGATCAGCACACGGATCTTTGCCTCTCTGGTGAGCAGCCTTGGGTAGGAAAGGTCACACCCTCGTTCCCCTTGTTCTCTTTGTTAATGGTATTGTTATTGCTCTTTTCACATTTTGTGTTCTAGGACTGTTATCAATGTCATTGTTATTACAACTACTACTACTATCATTATTATTATTATTATTATTATCATTGCTATTTTGTTTTTGTTTATTATTATTATTGGTGTCATTGACTTTATTGTAATTGTTATTATTATTTTTATTATTTTTATTATTGCTGCTATTATTATTGCTTTTGTTATTTTTTCCATTATTATTTCTTTTTAGAATAGAAAGGAATGAACAACTATGTATGTTTGTAAATATGTATATATATTCATTTTAAAAGTTACTTTAAATCCTTAATCATTAAATATTAAGACTACAAAGCAAAATCCAACTTCCTTTAGAGAACATCGTGTTTTAAGCGTGTGATTCCCGCATTCCAGAATTTCTGTTTTTTGCATGTGATTCCCACATTCCAGAATTCGTGATTTTTGTATGTAATTCCCACATTCCAAAATTCCTGTTTATTGTGTGTATTACATTCCAGTACTGTTTTATGCATGAAATTCCCACATTCCAGAATTCCGAGCTGGACAACCCTCCACCCGGGTCCATCATAGACCACTCCATCACACACCGCTATTGGTACGACTTCTTCCTCGTGTCCCAACATGTGCGGCAGGTATGAGAAAGAGGAAGAGGTGGGAGAGGGAAAAGGGAAAGGAATAGAGGGAGAGGAAGAAGAGGGAAAAGGGAAAGGAATAGGAGGCAGAGGGAGAAGTGGGAAAATGGAGAGGGAGAAGGGGGAAAAGGAAGAGGTAGAGGAGGGAGAGGGAGAAGGGGGAAAAGGGAAAGGAATAGGAGGGAGAGGGGGAAGTGGGAAAAGGGAAAAATAGAGGTGGGAGAGGGAGAAGAGGGAAAATGGAGCAGAAGAGGAGGGAGAGGGGGAAGGGGGAAAAGTGAAAAAATAGAGAAGGGAGAGGTAGAAAGGAAAGGAATAGGAGGGAGAGAGAGAAGGGAGAAAAGGGAAAGGAATAGAAGAGAGAGGGAGAAGGGAAATGGAGAGGAAGAGGAGGCAGAGGAAGTAGGGGGGAAAAGGGAGAAAGAGAAGGTGAAAAAGGGAGAGGGAGAAGGAGGAAAAAGGAAAGGGAGAAAGGGGAAAAGGGAGAGGAAGAGAAGGAAAAGAGGAAGAGGAGGGACAGGAAAAGGAATAGGAGGGAGAGGGAGAAGGGGAAAAAGAGAGGGGAAGATGAAGGAGTGTGGAGAGGGGAAAGGAGAGAGGAAGAGGAGGGAGTGTGGGGAGGGGAAAGGGGAGAGAAAGAGGAGGGAGTGTGGGGAGGGGAAAGGGGAGAGGAAGAGAAGGGAGAGGGAGAAGGGGGAAAAGGGAAAGGTAGAGGAGAGATAGGGAGAAGGGAGACAAGGGAAATTAATTGAAAAGAGAGGGAGAAGGGGAAAATGGAGAGGAAGAGGAGGCAGAGAAAGTAGGGGGGAAAGGGAAAGAGAGAAGGTGAAAAAGGAAGAGGGAGAAGGAGGAAAAGGGAAAGGAAGAGAAGGCAGAAGGAGAAGGAGGAAGAGGAAGAGGAGGGACAGGGAAAAGGGGAAAGGGAAAGGAATAGGAGGGAGAGGGAGGAGGGGGGAAAGGGAGAGGGAGAAGGGGAAAAAGAGAGGGGAAGAGGAGGGAATGTGGAGAGGGGAAAGGATACAGGAAGAGGAGGAAGTGTGGAGAGGGAAAGGGAAAAGGAAGAGGAGGGAGTGTGGAGAGGGAAAAAAAGAGAGGAAGAGGAGGGAGTGTGGAGAGGGGAAAGGAGAGAGGAAGAGGAGAGAGTGTGGAGAGGGGAAAGGAGAGAGGAAGAGGAGGGAGTGTGGAGAGGAGAAAGGAAAGAGGAAGAGTGGTGAGTGTGGAGAGGGGAAAGGGGAGAGTAAGAGGAGGGAGTGTGGAGAGGGGAAAGGGGAGAGGAAGAGGAGAGAGTGTGGAGAGGGGAAAGGAGAGAGGAAGAGGAGGGAGTGTGGAGAGGGGAAAAGGGAGAGGAAGAGGAGGGAGGGTGGAGAGGGGAAAGGGGAGAGGAAGAGGAGGGAGTGTGGAGAGGGGAAAGGAGAGAGGAAGAGGAGGGAGTGTGGAGAGGGGAAAGGGGAGAGGAAGAGGAGGGAGGGTGGAGAGGGAAAAGGGGAGAGGAAGAGGAGAGAGTGTGGAGAGGGGAAAAGAGAAAGGAAAGGGAGGGAATGTGGAGAGGGGAAAGGAGAGAGGAAGAGGAGGGAGTGTGGAGAGGGGAAAGAGGGGAGGGAGTGTAGGGATGGCAAAGGAGAGAGGAAGAGGAGAGAGTGTGGAGAGGGGAAAGGAGAGAGGAAGAGGAGGGAGTGTGGAGAGGGGAAAGGAGAGAGGAAGAGGAGGGAGTGTGGAGAGGGGAAAGGAGAGAGGAAGAGGAGGGAGTGTGGAGAGGGGAAAAGGGAGAGGAAAAGATGGGAGGGTGGAGAGGGGAAAAGGGAGAGGAAGAGGAGGGAGGGTGGAGAGGGGAAAGGGGAGAGGAAGAGGAGGGAATGTGGAGAGGGGAAAGGAGAGAGGAAGAGGAGGGAGTATGGAGAGAGAAAGAGGAGGGAGTGTGGGGAGGGCAAAGGAGACAGGAAGAGCAGGGAGTGTGGAGAGGGGAAAGGAGAGAGGAAGAGGAGTGAGTGTAGATAGGGGAAAGGAGAGAGGAAGAGGAGGGAGTGTGGAGAGGGGAAAGGAGAGAGGAAGAGGAGGGAGTGTAGAGAGGGGAATGGAGACAGGAAGAGGAGGGAGTGAGGAGAGAGGAAGAGGAGGGAGTGTGGGGAGGGGAAAGGAGAGAGGAAGAGGAGGGAGTATGGAGAGGGGAAGAGGAGGGAATGTGGAGAGGGGAAAGGAGTGTGGAGAGGGGAATGGAGACAGGAAGAGGAGGGAGTGTGGAGAGGAGACAGGAGAAAGGAAGAGGAGGGAATGTGGAGAGGAGAAAGGAGAGAGGAAGAGGAGGGAGTGTGGAGAGGGGAAAGGAGAGAGGAAGAGGAGGGAGTATGGAGAGGGGAAAGGAGAGAGGAAGAGGAGGGAGTGTGGAGAGGGGAAAGGAGACAGGAAGAGGAGGGAGTGTGGAGAGGGGAAAGGAGACAGGAAGAGGAGGGAGTGTGGAGAGGGGAAAGGAGACAGGAAGAGGAGGGAATGTGGAGAGGAGAAAGGAGAGAGGAAGAGGAGGGAGTGTGGAGAGGGGAAAGGAGAGAGGAAGAGGAGGGAGTGTGGAGAGGGGAAAGGAGAGAGGAAGAGGAGGGAGTGTGGAGAGGGGAAAGGAGACAGGAAGAGGAGGGAGTGTGGAGAGGGGAATGGAGACAGGAAGAGGAGGGAGTGTGGAGAGAAGACAGGAGAAAGGAAGAGGAGGGAATGTGGAGAGGAGAAAGGAGAGAGGAAGAGGAGGGAGTGTGGAGAGGGGAAAGGAGAGAGGAAGAGGAGGGAATGTGGAGAGGGGAAAGGAGAGAGGAAGAGGAGGGAGTGTGGAGAGGGCAAAGGAGACAGGAAGAGGAGGGAGTGTGGAAAGGGGAAAGGAGAGAGGAAGAGGAGGGAGTGTGGAGAGGGGAAAGGAGAGAGGAAGAGGAGGGAGTGTGGAGAGGAGAAAGGAGAGAGGAAGAGGAGGGAGTGTGGAGAGGGGAAAGGAGAGAGGAAGAGGAGGGAATGTGGAGAGGGGAAAGGAGAGAGGAAGAGGAGGGAGTGTGGAGAGGGCAAAGGAGACAGGAAGAGGAGGGAGTGTGGAAAGGGGAAAGGAGAGAGGAAGAGGAGAGAGTGTGGAGAGGAGAAAGGAGAGAGGAAGAGGAGGGAGTGTGGAGAGGGCAAAGGAGACAGGACGAGGAGGGAGCGTGGAGAGGTGTGAGGGTTGTCTTAGTCTATCATAACTGACAACCCAGCACAAAATGGGAAGTGATGTTAGACACAGGGTTCGAACATTACAGGTTTATTCCATAATGCAGATAGTCTGCCGTTATGGTGCATGAAAGATATATTCACAACTTCACAATGGTCATAGCAATAAACAATATCACAACACGTATGAACAAGCGGGGAAATCAGGCGTCACGGTAGCGCAGTCGATCCCGGTCTGTCGGTGTGTTCCAGACATCCTGCTTATATGGGAAGGCTTCGCATCCGACGTCCCCAGCGTTAGGAACGTGGCAATGTAGTCTGGAATGTAGGAGGCGTGACTATCGAGGAATTAAGCTCATTCTGAGGGTCTAAGGTACTTGGAAAGGCAGCCATTAGTAAGCCACCCATCACTCGAAGTTAACCTGACCTGACCTCGCGATTGCCTCACTAGTTAATAGTACGAAAATGCTTATATTTGTATATGGATCTATTGCTGTAATTAATATCTAATATAAGCATAATATATACTGTAATTCTATATAAGCATTCTATATCATTCTTACAACGCTCGGCCACCTACTGACCAAGTCGTCCTCAACTTGCAAAGATATATAGCATCAAAATATTGGGCATGTGGGCAAAAGTACAAAAACAAAGAATAAGAGAAATAGTATACGCGTTTACTATATCTCTGTTTCACCGTAATATGAAGATTCAACACCCCGAGTAGACAAACATCTTGATTGTGCGACGAAACCCATGCGGTTGCAAAGGTGCGCTGGTCCTCAAGATGGCGGTGTCGGGACATCAGGGTTGACAAGGCTGGTTTGCCAAGCCGTTCTGATGGAATCATCTTCAACTTGCAGACTTGGAATGAAGTCACAGAGTAGTGCCCGATGCATACATAGCAATTGCAATGATGATTGGCAGTGCCAAAATAGTAGGATTGGAGGTAGAGACGTATATATATTGCATGTATATAGATATCAAAATATTATTTAGACATAACCGAAGTAATGATGATTAACTTAACTTGTTTGTTCCTCTCTGCGGCACGTCGACAGATGATGCGGCATGTAGTTTAACCGACAGGAAATATGTAGATTGTGGCGCAGAATGGGTCAAGTAAGTAATAAGATGGTAGCCAATCTCTGCATTTCTGTTAAAGAGTACTAAGGGAGACATGGATTCCAGTGCAACAGTTGTAACATCAGAATATGTTGCTGGAATAAACTTGATAAAGAAAATTATTGAACATATGCAGGGAAGATGGAAACATATTGTAATGTCAAGATAATTCAAATCATGTGACCTTGGCTGTAGTAGTTCTGAAATATGAAAAGTATACTACATATAAAGAGTAGATATGGGTATACCAAGTTTGATTTCAGAGAACGCACATGATGTTTTGAATTGTGATGAGAGGACTGGAACAAGAAGGGAAGTTATTACCCAGTTCAAGAAGAAATAGAATCACAAAACAAAAGGAATTCATTGCTCATGTGCGACATTCTAAGAAATCTGAAAGTAAAAGAATTAAGACTTATCATTAACACTTGAAAGTTCCATATATCAGTATTTACTAATGTGACCATGATATGGTCGTTACCGTACTCGTGGTAAGTTCTACAAGGTCGTGGCTGCTTGGCCGAAAAACGTTGCCGTGCTGGCGGTATTTCTTCTTCTTTTCGTGACCGTGCGCTAGGTCAATTTGCTGCAGGGAGCAATGCTCATGGCTCTGTTAGCCAAAAAACTACCGGAGCTGCGCCGGGCGCAAAGTAACCGTACTCGCGGTATTTCGCAGTGGACCGTATTACTGGTCGGTACATCAGACGTCTTCTCGTAAGACCGTTGTGGCTCTCTCAGCCAAACATCGGGGCAGGCCCGGAATAACTATAAACTAAATGACCGGTTTGGCGGTCGTTGGGATGAATGAAAAAAGGAAGGAAGCACCCGGGTCTCATCCTCATGGAGGAGGGCTCTGGTAGGCCGAGACTAGATAAATTGGATGAAAAACCGAATCTTGTCCTCAAAGTGGTTAATTTTCTTAACAGAGGAGATGCTGATAAGCCAAGATTGGTAAAAAATAATGAATGAGCGTACGAAAGTTGAAACCGAAATCCATAAGCATTATCAATATTGAGAGTTTTTAGTCATCAACATAAAAAATCAATCAGATAGGTGATTGGGAGGGGAAGGATTAGTTGAAAGATGAATTAGGCGAGAAATATTTGTGCAAATAACTATCCACTTAATGTTCAACAAAACAAGGGCAATAAAAGAATTATTATGGGTGGCACACGTCCTACCGAGTTACTAAATATTCGTTTTATGTGAAGTGTCAAGGTGTGTTTGTGAATAGAAAGATAAGAATAGTTAATGTAAAAGTACGAATGGTAGATGTTGTATCTATAGTGAGTTATGTGTGTTTGTATTTTGCAGAAGGTAATAAATCGCATAATAAATCATTTATAGAAGGCTATGTAAAATGATTAATTGTATTAATAAAATAATAATAACATCTAAAATTACTTCACACGACAATTACGATAATACGATAGCTTAACTACGACAAAATAATAATGAAGAACTAAGAATAAAAACACGAAAATAGAGAAAGTAATATACAACGTTAGAAAAAAAATAAATGAAAATGAATAAAATCTGTAACAAACGAAAAAAAATATATTACAAAAAGTATTTATATGTAAATCGTAGAATTAACACATTTGTCTTGATAGACAGGTGTGGTCATCGCAATGTAACATTTTACTTTAGTGAGGTCCTGAATGACCGCGAATAACCTGCTAGAGTACGAAATGACCTAGCCAAGTGACCTAAAAAATATTTTATAGTAATTCCTAATATACATATAAATATACTTATTAAAATACATACAATATTAGTTAAAAAATATAAAAAATCACGAAACGTTACTGAAATTAAGACAATGGTAATAGTTCATAATAATTAGCTGGTACGATAAAATCAATCTTGAAATTATGAAAGGATTCGCACTAGAGAAATGTGAATAATAATGATAAAATGAGGAACTGATCCGAATTGAGATTACCCCGTTCAATCTGCAATCGAATAGTTGGTTCGCAGCAAGTGCAAACGACTTAGGCAACCCTTGAGCATCTCTTGGCTTTGGACTCTGTTTTACGCTACGTTTGACCGGTGAAGTGACGCTTAACTAATTTATATGATACATGAAAAATGAATAAAAATTCGAATTTGCCATATTAAATATACCAAAGACAAACTAATTGAGAATGAGATTAGATTGCAGCTAATTAATATGAATTAATAAGAATCACGCACTTTGAAATAAATGTCTGAAAAAGAAATATTGATAAGAAATATCTGGAAGAATAATTATGCAATTAAACAAACATTAAAGAAGAGCGATAAAAAAGAAAATTCGGGAATTATATCATTGATTATACAGATAATGCGAAAAAATACCTTAGTTACACACACATGGAGAAAAAAAATTCTGAGGGAAAAAATGGGTAATTAACCCATTGCGTACGGGTGTCATGACATACATGACGTAGGAGCTTTGGCCTGACGACGGGCGTCATGACGTACACGACGTTCGGGGATTTTGGATCACTGTGCTATTTTATTTTGCTATGAAAAAGGAATGAGTGATGATGGCTACTGCAGTCCTAATTACTATAATTACCGTAATATCGTGCAAGCTTAACGTCCAAAACCTAGATGGCACCACTTTTTCCTAGCACCAGCAGGTGAGAGAGCCTTGAATGGCACCCATCCACGGCCTCTAGCAAGCACTGTCTCTATAGAGCGATGGCACACACTAAGTTGATGAACCCTTGCTCAAAACTACCGCCGATGAAGGATGTGCAGGCAGAACGAGAAGAGGAAGGTGACTCAATCCATACCCAGTGTCTAAAATGTGTTCCTGTGCCAATATAGATGCCTTTCACTGTGGCACTCACAGTCACAAGCACAGGTTTCATTCCTCTTCCCTACCTCTTCTTGTTATCTTTATTGTAGGTGGTTATATGTTTCGTATTCGTTCATGACAGCACAAAAATACGAAAAAATAAAGTTGCCTTTTGTCCTCCCATAAAACAGCAATACTTCTATCACATTGATTATAAAGAAAATAATGAGCTAATATGGATAATATACTACAATTTTACTCAACTGCAGCACTGATAGAGCCTGTCATATGGCACATATAAGTCTCTAAACTCAATAAAACACACAAAAAAATAAAACACAAAAACCGCTCTAGTCTTACAATGAATGACTGAAAGAAAGTGGGATGATTCAAATTATATTGCTTCAAGCGGTCTCTCTCTAAAATAAAACCTATCCTGGAGGCTGGGCAAGCAAATTTATCTCCGTCTGCAATGGGTTAAGAGTGGAAAAAATAGTCGGAGAAAAAATAGGGTGAAAATTGAGACACGGGGGACAATGCTTCCACTGACTTACCTTGATTTTCCTGCGTGACACGTATTTACTGCTGTGATCACGTGAGAGTGAAAAAAATGAAAGCACGTGGCGAGTGGTCCACGAGTTTTAAAAATATAGGAGGCAAGCAAGACTCTGGCTGACATCATTCTGTGAGGGTGGGGTTGAACAGGGTGGGCAGGTGGGTTCTTCTTCGGAGTTGAGTCAGAAACCAGCAAAATCGTGGCACCACCGGCTGGCACCCGTTGTGAGGGTTACACCGCTGGAATAAGTTGTGAACCACCGCTGCCATCAGTTGTGAGGGTTGTCTTAGTCTATCGTAACTGACAGCCCAGCACAAAATAGGAAGTGATGCTAGACACAGGGTTCGAACATTACAGGTTTATTCCATAACGCAGATAGTCTGCCGTTATGGTGCACGAAAGATATATTCACAACTTCACAATGGTCACAGCAATAAACAATATCACAACACGTATGAACAAGCGGGGAAATCAGGCGTCACGGTAGCGCAGTCGATCCCGGTCTGTCGGTGTGTTCCAGACATCCTACTTATATGGGAAGGCTTCGCATCCGACGTCCCCAGCGTTAGGAACGTGGCAATGTAGTCTGGAATGTAGGAGAGAGGAAGAGGAGGGAGTGTGGAGAGGGGAAAGGAGACAGGAAGAGGAGGGAGTGTGGAGAGGGGAAAGGAGAGAGGAAGAGGAGAGAGTGTGGAGAGGGGAAAGGAGAGAGGAAGAGGAGAGAGTGTGGAGAGGGGAAAGGAGAGAGGAAGAGGAGAGAGTGTGGAGAGGGGAAAGGAGAGAGGAAGAGGAGGGAGTCTGGAGAGGAAGAGGAGGGAGTCTGCTGAGGGGAAAGGAGAGAGGAAGAGGAGGGAGTGTGGAGAGGGGAAAGGAGAGAGGAAGAGGAGGGAGTGTGGAGAGGGGAAAGGAGACAGGAAGAGGAGGGAGTGTGGAGAGGGGAAAGGAGAGAGGAAGAGGAGGGAGTGTGGAGAGGGGAAAGGAGAGAGGAAGAGGAGGGAGTGTGGAGAGGGGAAAGGAGAGAGGAAGAGGAGGGAGTGGGGAGAGGGGAAAGGAGAGAGGAAGAGGAGGGAGTGTGGAGAGGGGAAAGGAGACAGGAAGAGGAGGGAGTGTGGAGAGGGGAAAGGAGAGAGGAAGAGGAGGGAGTGTGGAGAGGGGAAAGGAGACAGGAAGAGGAGGGAGTGTGGAGAGGGGAAAGGAGACAGGAAGAGGAGGGAGTGTGGAGAGGGGAAAGGAGACAGGAAGAGGAGGGTGTGTGGAGAGGGGAAAGGAGAGAGGAAGAGGAGGGAGTGTGGAAAGGGGAAAGGAGAGAGGAAGAGGAGGGAGTGTGGAGAGGGGAAAGGAGACAGGAAGAGGAGTGAGTGTGGAGAGGGGAAAGGAGAGTGTGGAGAGGAGAAAGGAGACAGGAAGAGGAGGGAGTGTGGAGAGGGGAAAGGAGAGAGGAAGAGGAGGGAGTGTAGAGAGGGGAAAGGAGACAGGAAGAGGAGGGAGTGTGGAAAGGGGAAAGGAGAGAGTGTGGAGAGAGGAAAGGGGAGAGGAAGAGGAGGGAGTGTGGAGAGGGCAAAGGAGACAGGAAGAGGAGGGAGTGTGGAAAGGGGAAAGGAGAGAGGAAGAGGAGGGAGTGTGGAGAGGGGAAAGGAGAGAGGAAGAGGAGGGAGTGTAGAGAGGGGAAAGGAGAGAGGAAGAGGAGGGAGTGTGGAGAGGAGAAAGGAGAGAGGAAGAGGAGGGAGTGTGGAGAGGGGAAAGGAGAGAGGAAGAGGAGGGAGTGTGGAGAGGGGAAAGGAGAGAGGAAGAGGAGAGAGTGTGGAGAGGGGAAAGGAGAGAGGAAGAGGAGGGAGTGTGGAGAGGGGAAAGGAGAGAGGAAGAGGAGGGAGTGTGGAGAGGGGAAAGGAGAGAGGAAGAGGAGGGAGTGTGGAGAGGGGAAAGGAGAGAGGAAGAGGAGGGAGTGTGGAGAGGGGAAAGGAGAGAGGAAGAGGAGGGAGTGTGGAGAGGGGAAAGGAGAGAGGAAGAGGAGGGAGTATGGAGAGGGGAAAGGAGAGAGGAAGAGGAGGGAGTGTAGAGAGGGGAAAGGAGAGAGGAAGAGGAGGGAGTGTGGAGAGGGGAAAGGAGAGAGGAAGAGGAGGGAGTGTGGAGAGGGGAAAGGAGAGAGGAAGAGGAGGGAGTGTGGAGAGGGGAAAGGAGAGAGGAAGAGGAGAGAGTGTGGAGAAGGGAAAGGAGAGAGGAAGAGGAGGGAATGTGGAGAGGGGAAAGGAGAGAGGAAGAGGAGGGAGTGTGGAGAGGGGAAAGGAGAGAGGAAGAGGAGGGAGTGTGGAGAGGGGAAAGGAGAGAGGAAGAGGAGGAAATGTGGAGAGGGGAAAGGAGAGAGGAAGAGGAGGGAGTGTGGAGGAGGGAAGGAGAGAGGAGGGAGGGGAGAGGGGAAAGGAGAGAAGAGGAGGAGAGAGGAGAGGGAAGGGAGGGAGAGAGGAGAGGGGAGAGAGGGAGAGGCGAGGGAGGAGGAGGAGGAGTGTGGAGAGGGGAAAGGAGAGAGGACGAGGAGGGAGTGTGGAGAGGGGAAAGGAGAGAGGAAGAGGAGGAGGGAGTGTGGAGAGGGGAAAGGAGAGATGAGGAGGGAGTGTGGAGAGGGAAAGGAGAGAGGAAGAGGAGGAGTGTGGAGAGGGAAAGGAGAGGAAGAGAGGAGTGGAGAGGGGAAAGGGGAGAGGAAGAGGAGGAATGGAGAGGGAAAGGAGAGAGGAAGAGGAGGAGTGTGGAGAGGGAAAGGAGAGAGGAAGAGGAGGGAGTGGAGAGGGGAAGGAGAGGAAGAGGAGGGAGTGTGGAGAGAGGGAAAGGAGAGAGGAGAGGAGGAGAGTGGAGAGGGGAAAGGAAGAGGAGAGGAGGGAGTGGAGAGAGGGAAAGGAGAGGAAGAGGAGGGGGGAGTGGAGAGGGAAAGGAGAGAGGAAGAGGAGGAGTGTGGAGGGAAGGGGAGAGGAAGGAAGGACAGAGAGGAAGGTGTGTGAAGGGGAGAGAGGGGGGGGAGGGAGGAGTGGGAGAGTGAGGGAGGGGAAGTGGAGAGGGAGAGGAGGAAGAGTGGGGGAGGAGTGGAGAGGGAAAGGGAGGAAGAGGAGAGTGTGGAGGGAGGAAGTGAGAGTGGAAGGAGAGAGAAGAGGAGGGAGGGAAGGAAGGAAGAGGGAAGGAGAGGAAGGGGGAAGAGGGGGAGAGGGGAAGGAGAAGAGGAGGGAGGGAGGGAGAGGGGAAGAGGAGGGAGAGGGAAAGAGGGAAGGGGAGGGAGGAGAGGGGAAGGAAGGAAGGAGAGGATGGAGGAAATGGGAAGAGGAGAGAGGGGAGAGGAAGAGAGGAGGGAGGGGAAAGGAAGAAAGGGAGTTGAGGAAGAAGAGGGAAAGGGGAAGGGAAGGGAGGAGGGAGTGTGGAGAGGGGAATGGAGAAGGGAAGAGGAGGGAGTGGGGAAAGGAGGAGGAAGAGGGAGGGAGAGGGAGGGAAGGAGAGGGAGGGAGTGGAGAGGGGAAAGGAGAGAGAAGGGGGAGTGGGAGGGAAGGAGAGAGAAGGGGGATGTGGAGAGGAGAAAGGAGGGAAGGGAGAGTGTGGAGAGGGGAAGGAGGAGGAAGAGGAGGAGTGGAGAGGGGAAAGGAGGACTGGAAGGAGGAGGAGAGTGTGGAGGGGAAAGGAGAGGAGAGGAGGGAAGGGAGAGGGAAAGGGAGAGGAGAAGGGAGGAGTGGAATAGGAAGGAAAGGAGACAGGAAGAGGAGGGAGAGAGGGGAAAGGAGAGAGGAAGAGGGGAGTGTGGAGAGGAGAAAGGAGAGAGGAAGAGGAGGGAGTGGGTGGGGAGAGGGGAGGGGAGAGGAGGGAGTGTGAGAGGGGAAAGGAGAGAGAGGAGGTGGAGAGGGAGGAGAGAAGGAAAGAGGAGTGTGGAAGAGGAGAAGGGAGGGAAGGAGGAGGAGAGGAGGGGTGAGGAAAGGAGAGGAAGAAGAGGGAGTGTGAGAGGGAGAGGAAAGGAAGGAGGAGATGGGAGAAGAGAGGGAGGAGATAAGGAAGAGGAGGGAGTGTGGAGAGGGGAAGGAGAGAGGAAGGGAGTGTGAGAGGGAAAGGGAGAGAGGAAGAGGAGGAATGTGGAGAGGGGAAAGGAGAGAGGAAGAGGAGGAATGTGGAGAGGGAAAGAAGAGAAGGGAGGATGTGAGAGGGTAAGGAGTAGGAAGAGGAGGGACGGAGAGTGGGAGGAGGAGAAAAAAGAGAGGAAGAGGAGGGAGTGTGGAGAGGGGAAAGGAGAGGAAGAGGGGGAGTGTGGAAGGGGGAAGGAGAGAGGAGGGTGATGTATGGGAGGGAAAGGAAGAGGAGAGGAGGAGGTGGAGAGGGGAAAGGAGAGAGGAAGTAGGAGGGGAGGTTGAGAGGCAAATGGAGAGGGAAGGAGGGAGTATGAGGGGGCCCTTCGCTCGTCACTCTTCTGCTACAGGCTCTGTTCCCTTATCCCTGCCTCGTCTTGCTATACTAGCTTTTCCCTTCTCCCTTCCTCGGTCTTGTTTAGGTATTGTCTGTGAACTGATCTCTTCCTCTTCTACCATAGTCTATGTTCCCGAACCCGGCCTCGTATTGCCTATATGCGCGTTGCCCTACCCTTCATCTTACTTGTCTATATGCTCTGTTCACCCCCACTCTTCGCTCTTGTTTCCATATTCTCTTCCGTGTCTTTCTATATTCTCTTTCCCTGTCTCTATGTCTCTGCCCTTTCAATACTTGCTCTTTTCCGCTTCGCTCTTCACTCTTCTACATTCCTTTACCTTCTCCCTTCCTCTTTTTTCCATATCTCTTTTCCCTGCTCTCTTCCTCATTCTTTCTATACGCTCTTGTTTCCCTTCTTCTCTCTCTGTCTTAGATATCTCCTGCTCCCTTCTCGCTTCCTCTTCTGGCTACAGTCTCTTTCCCCCATTCTCCGCTTCCTCTGCTTTCTATACGCTCGTTTCCCTTGCTACCTCCGCGGCTTTCATCTATTCTACTTTTCCCTGTATCTCTCCTCTTCGTGCGTTACTCTCCCTTTTCCATTTCTCTGCTTCCTCTTCCTTGCAATATCTTCTTCTCCATTCGCCAGTCCGCTGCTTCTAGCAGTGCTCGGTTGCCCTTCTCCCGTCCTCTTCTTCGATATTTCTTTTCCCCTTCTCCCTTCAGCTTGCTTTCTAGATGCCCTTGGCCCGTGCTCTAGCTGTCGCTCTTCCCGTTTCTCTTCCTCTTCATTCGATATGTCTCTTCCCCGTGCGCCCTTCCTGCTTCTTGCCATAAGGTCTCTTATCTCCGTCCGCGTCATCTTCTTTCTCATTCCTCTCCCGTTCTCTCTGTCCCTCTTTTGCTATAGTGCTCTTTTCCCTTTTCTTCGTCCTCTCTTTGCCTTATTCGCTTTCCCTGCTCGCTTCAGCTGCGTTTCTACTGGCTCGTTCCCCTTACCTCTTCCTCTTCTCTTTGCTATATTCGCTTTTCCCTTCGCCATGCGCTTATGTCTATAGTCTTGGTCCCTTCTCTCCTTCTATATTCCTTTTCCCTGTTTTGCTCGTACTCTTCTTCGTTATTCGCTTGTCCCTCTCCCTTCCTCTTCTTGTCCATATGCTACTACTCCCCTCCTCTTCCTCTTCTTTCTTTATTCCCTTGGCCATTCTCTCTGCTCTTCGTCTTATTCTCTTTTCCCTTCGCCCTTCAACTTCGTTCCATATTGCTCTCTCCCGTCTCTCTTCCTCGTGCTTTCTATCTTTCTCTTTTTCCCCCCCCTATTTTCTCTTCATCGTCTTTCTATATTTCATCACTTTCCTTTCCCCTTCCTCTTCTTCTTTATTTCTTGTTCAAGGCTCCCTTCCTCTTAGTTCAATATTCTCTTTTCCCTTCTCTCTTCCTGCTTCTCTCTATATCTTCTGTGTCGCCTTTCTCTCTTCCTCTGCTCTCTATATTGCTACTTAACTCCTGCTCTCTTCCGTTCTCGTTTCCATCTTCTCTTCCCTACTCCCTCCCTCTTCTTTCTGATTCCCTTTTCCCTTTCTCTTCCTCCTCTTTCTATTTTCTCCTGTTCCCTTCTCTCTGTCCTCTTCTTGCTATATTCTTTTGCCCTTCTCTCGTCCTCGTCGTTCGATTATTCCGCTTTTCCCTTCTCTCGGCCGCTGTGTCTGCTTTTTTCTCTTTTCAATTCTCTCTCCTCTTCGTTCTATGTGCTCTTGGTCCCTGCTCTCGTCCTCTTCCTTTCAATATTCCGTTCCCCTTCTCCCTTTCTCTTCTTATCTATATTCCCGTTTCCCTGCTCCCCCCCTCTCTACATTCTCTGTCCAGCCTCATCTTTCCCCCTCTCCTTCCGCTTCTTTCATATATTCCCCTTTTCCCTTTCTCTCTTCCCCTACTTTCGAAATTCGCCCTTTCCCTTCTCTCTTCCTCGTCTTTCTATATTCCTTGTCCCTTCCTCTTCCTCCTCTTCGATATTCGCTTTTCCCTCCTCTCTTCCTCTTCTTCGCTAGAGTCTCCTTTTCCCTTCTCTCGTCCTCGCTTTCTAAATTTTCTTTCCCTTCTCATCTTCCTCTTCTTTTCATAGGCTCTCTCCCTTCTCTCTTCCTCTTCTTTCTTTATTCTCGTTTCCCGGCCCTATCATCGTCTTTATATATTCTCTTTTCCCGGCTCTGCTTCCTGCGCTCTGATATATTCTCCGTTCCCTTCCTCTTGCCTCCTTCGCTCTATGATTCCTCTTTGTTCCCTCTCTCGTCCCTTCTCTCTATATTTCTCTTTTTCCCTTCGCTCTTCAGCTTCTCTCTATAATTCTCTTGGCACTTCCCTCTTCCTCCTCTGTGTCTATAGTTCTCTGTCCCCCTTCTCGCGTACCCTTCTTTCAGATAATTCCCTTTTCACTTCTGCTCTTCCTCGTGCTGCTTCTATATTCTCCTGTACCTTCTCTCTTCCTCTAGCCTCTATTATTCTCCTATTCCCCTTCTACTCTTCCTCTGTCTCTCGTTGAGTCGCTTTCCCTTCTCTCTTCTCTTCTTCATATTCTCTTCTCCCTTTCCTCTTCCTCGTCTGGCGAGAGGCTCTGGGCCATGCCCTCTTCCCTTCTTTCTATGTGCTCTTTTCCCTTCCCTCGTCCTCTTCTTTCTATATTCTCTTTCCCCTTCCCTCTTCCTCTTCTTGCTATTATTTTCTCTTTTCCCTTCTCTCTTCCTCTTCTGTTCTATATGCGCTTTTCCCTGTCTCTCTTCCGCTGTCTTTTGCGATAGTCGTGCTTTGCCATGTATCTGCACTCTCTATATCTCTTTTCCCTTCTCTCTCCTCTGTCTCTCGATATTCTCTTTTCCATTCTCTCTTCCGCTTCTCCATACTCTTTCCCTTCGCGCTGCCTCTCTTCGAGTGATTCTCCTTGTCCCCTTCTCTACTTTCTCTTCTGGTCTATATTTTCGTTCCCCTTCTCTCGTCCTGCTCTTTCCATCTTCTCTTCCTCCATTCGCCCTCTCTCTTCCTCGCTATCTCTCTTGCCCTGCGTCTCTTCCTCTTATGGTATAGGCTCTTGTTTCCCTTCTCTCTTCCTCTTCTTCGATAGTCTCTTTGCCCATCTCCCTTCATTTGCTATTTCCATATTCCTTGGCCAGGCACCCTCCTCATTCTTCATATATTCTCTTTCCCTGTTCCCCGGCCTCGTCTGTGTGATATTCCTTTCCCCCCCTCTCTGTTCTGTTCGCTTCCCTTCTATTCAATATACGCTGCTCCCTTCTCGTCTGCCTCGTCTTGCTTTATGCTCCTTCCCTTCTCTCTTCCTCTTTCTTTCGACACTCTCCATTGTCACTTAGCTCTCGCTGCTTTCGTATACGCTCGTTCCCTTGCTCGCTTCCTCTGCTTGCTTATATAATCTTCTCCCTTGCTCTCTTCCTCGTCTTCGATGTTCTCTTGCCCGTCGCTATTCCGCTTCCTTTCTATTTTCTCGTTTCCCTTCTGCGTCCTCTTCTTTCTAGATTATCTTCCCGTTGCCCTTCGCCTTCATCTTGCTTGCTATCTTTCTTTTTTCCCTTCTCCTCTGCCCTTCTTTCTATTATTGTCTTTCCCCGTCTCGCTTCCTCGTTTCTACATGCTCTGTGCCCTGTGAGCCCATTCCTCTTCTTTCGATATCGCTTTACCCTTTCTCTTCCTCTTCTTACATATACCTCGCCCTGCGCTCGTGTCCTCTTCTTTCTAGAGTCTCCTGCCCGTCTCTCTGCCTCGTCTTTCTATACGTCTCTTGTCCCCGTAGCTCTTCCTCGGCTTCGATATACTCTCGCCATTCTCTCTTCCACTTCTTTCTATATTGCTCCTTTCCCTCTCTCTTCTCTACTTTCGATATCTCTTTTCCCTGCTCTCTTCCTCTTCTTTCTATAGTTCGCTTTTCCCTTCTCCGTCCAACGCATCCACTATATTCTCTGTCCCTTCTCTCTTCCTCTGTCTGCCATATTCTCTTTGGCCCTGCTCCCTTCCCTTCTTTCTGAATATTCTTTTTTCCCTTCTCGATTCCGCCCTGCTAGCCATTCTCTCTTTTCCCTTCTCGCTTCCTCGTCTTTTCTATATTCTCTGTTTACCTGTCTCTCTTCCTGCTTCTGTCTGATATTGCACGGTGTGCACTTCTCTCGTCTCGTCTTTCTATTTTTCTTTTTTCCCTTCTCTCTCCGCTTCTTCTATATTCTCGGTTTCCCTTCGCGCTTCCTCGTTCTTCGATATTCTCGTTTCCCTTCTCCCTTCCTTTTGCTGTCCAGATTCTCATTTTCCCTTCTCCCTTCCTGCGTCTTTATATATTCTCTTGCCCTTCTCTCTTCCTCTGCTTTCCATTATTCTCGGGTCCCCGTTCTCCCGGCCGCTTCATTTTCCCCCCTTCCGATATTCTCTTTCCTTTTCCCCTTCCTCTTCCTTTTAGATCTCTTCCCCCCCGTCTCTGTCCTCGTCTTTCTAAATTCTCTTGTTTCCCTGCTTCTCTGCCTCTTCTTTCGATGATTCTCTGGTCCCTTCGCTCTTCCTCTACGGGCAATGTATCTCTGTTCCCTGTCCTCTTCCGCTCTTGTTCAACATTCTCGTTCCCTTTCTCCCCTGCCTCTTCGTTTCTATACTCTGATTTTCCATGTCCCCTGCCTCGTCTGTCTTATATTCCCTTGTCCCCTGTCGCCGTCCGCTTCTTTCAGATTCTCTTCTCCCTTCGCTCTTTCGCGTATTGCTACAGTCTCGGGCCCTTCTCACGCCGCTTCTGGCTAAACTCTCTTTTCCCTCTCCCTTCCTCTTCTATCTTTATTCCCGTTCCCGTCCTGTTTTCTCTGCTGCCCCTTGCGCGTGCCGCGTCTTGTGTTCTGAGTAGTCTCGTTCCCCGGCGCCCATGGCCGCTCTTCCTTATTCTTCTTCCCGCCATTCGCTCTTCCTTCTGCGCTACCAGTCTCTCGCCCTTCTCGCGGCCGCGTCTTTCTATATTGCTGCTTTGCCCGTTGCTCTTCCACGGCTTCGATATTCTCTGGGGCCCTTGGCTCGTCCTCTGCGTGCTAATATTCTCTTTTCCTTGTCTCGTCCTCGGCTTTCTATATGTCTCTGTGGCCCGGACTCGGTCCGCGTAGTTCTACATTCGCTTTCCCTTCGCTCGTCCTCTTCTTTATCTATATTCTCTTTGCCCTGTTTCTCTTCACTCCCTTTCTAGATTCCGTTTCCCTTCTCCCTCCTCGGCGTTCCTGAGTCTCTTCCCCCTCCCTCTCCGCTCTTCGTATAGTCCCTTCGCCGTCCTCGTCTTTCTATATTCCCTTTTCCCTTCTCCTTGCCTCTTATGGCTATTATGTCTCTTGTCCCTTCGCCGGCCTCTTTTTTGTTTTCTTTCTAATCCTCGTTCCCTTCTCTCTTCTCTTTCTTTCTATATTCTCTTTTTCCCCTTTGCTCTTCCTCTTCCTTGCTATATTCTCTTGTTCCCTTCTCTCTTCCTCTTGCGTTCTATATTCGCCTGTGCCCTTCACGCGACCGCTTCGTTTCTATTTTTGCTCTGTCCCTTCTCTCTTCCCCTCTGATATATTCTCTTTGACCCGTCTCTCTTCACTGTCTTGTATAGATTCTCTTTTACCTTCTCTCGTCCGCTTCGGCTATATGACCGTTCCCTTCGCTCTACCTCGATCTCCGATATTCCTTTTCCCTGTGCGCTCGCCAGCGGCTTTCTAGATGTGAGCTTTGCCCCTTCTCACTTCCGCTTCTTTTCTATATCCCTTTTCATTCTCTCTTCCTGCTTCGTTCTATATTCATTTCCTTTCCCAGTTCGCCCTTCCTCTTGCTGCTAACATTCTTCATTTTCCCTTCGCTCTTCCCTCTTCTTTCTATAGTGAGCGCGCCCATTAGCTCGGCCGTCGTCTTTCTATTTGCCCTTTCCCTTCCTCGCGTCCTGCTTCTCTCTAATTCTCCTTTCCCTGCGCTCGTCCTCTTCTCTTCTATATTCTCCTTTCCCCTGCTCTCGCATCTTCTCGCTTCCTTTCACTTTTCCCGTGCTCTCTTCCACTGAGACTCATTTCTCTTTTCAATTCTCTCTTCCTCTTCTTTCTACAGTTATGCGTGCCCTTCTCGCTTCCTCCGCTTTCATATTTTCTTTCCCCTTCGCTCTTCCGCTCTTTAGATATGCCATTGTCCCTGCTCTCGTCCTCTTCGCTCGAGTTTCGCCGGTCCCTTCGCTCTAGCTTCCTCTCTCTCTATATTCGCTTTTCACCTTCTCTCGTCCGCTTCTTTCCATTTTCGTCTTTTCCCGTCTCTCTTCATCGTCTTTCTATATCCGCTTGATCCTTCTCCTCTGCCTCTTCTTTCTTCATTCTCTTCCCGTCTCTCTTCATCTGCTTTCGAGTTTTCTTTCCCCTTCGCTCGTCCTCCTTCTTCTACCATTCTCTTTTCCCGTCTCCCTTCCGCGGTCCTATATTGCGCTTGTCCCTGCTCTCGGCCGGATCGGTCCTGCTTCCCTTTCCCCTGTCTCGCTTCCTCTTCTTTCTATATCCCTTTCCCTTCGCTCTTCCTCTGCTATGTCTATAATGCTCCCTGTTCCCTTCTCTCTTCCGCGTCGGTCGTATAGTCACTTTTCCCGGTTATCCCGCTCGCTGCCTCGTCTTTCTAGAGTCTCTTTTTCCTTCGCTCGCCGCTTGCTGGTCTATATGCCTTTTCCCATACCGCGCTTCCTCTTAGGGCGAATTGCTCCTTGTGCCCTGTCTCTCTTCTCGTCTTCCTATATTCTCTTTTCCCTGGCTGCTCTTCCTCTTCGTGGCGTATATGCTCTTGGTCCGTCTCTCTTGTCCTCTGCTTGCTATACGTCGCTTTGACCTGTCGCCCTGGCCTCGCTTGCCATATGCTCTTTGCCCCTTCTCTCTTCCTCTGCCTTCGATATTGCTGCTTTGTCCCTGTCGCCCTGCCTCTTCTTGGCTATATCTCTCGGCGTCGTCTCTGCTTTGTTTCGCCCCGTTCACTCTCTTCGTCCTCTCTGTCTATATGCTCTTTTCCATCGCTCGTGTCCTCTTCTTCTGTCGTGAGAGTGCTCTTTTCCATTTTCGCTCAGTCCTCGCCGCTAGACATTCTCATTTCCCTCTCGATTCCTCTGCTTGTCTATATTTCGTTCCCCTTCTCTCTTCCGCGTCTTCGTACATTCTCTTTCACTGTCGCCCGTCATCGGCTTTCCATATCTCTTGGCCCTTGCTCTCTTCATCTGTCTTTCTACTTTTCTCTTTTCCCTTCTCCCCCTTTCTTCTTTATTCCTTCTTCTCTCTCTAATTTTCGGCCCGCCTCTTCCTCTTTTTCTAATCTTTTTTCCCCCCTCTCTCTCTTTTTTCCCCTAGTCTCTTCGCCCCCTCCTCTTTCTTCATATTTCGTTCCCGCTCTCTTCCTCTTCTTTCAATAATTTTCCTTTCCCTTCTTCCTCTTTTTCTACATTCTCTTTCCCTTCTCCCGCCTCCTTCTTTATTCTCGTTCCCCTTTTTCTCTTCCTCTTCTTCTACCCTCCTCCCCCTCTCCTTTTTCCCTTTTCTATACTCTTGGGCCCTTTCTCTTCCCTTCTTCTATTTTCTTTTTCCCTCTCTCTTCTCTTCTTCTACATCCTTCCCCTTCCTCTTTCCCCTTTTTCATATTTCTCTTCCCTTTTTCCGACCTTCTTTTGAAGTCCTCCCTCTCCCCCTTTTCCATATTCTCTTCTCCCCTCCCCTTCCCTCTTTTTATATCCCTTTCCCTTCTCCTCGCTTCCCATATTCCTTTTTCCCCTTTTCCCTCCTCTTTTCCATATCCCTTCTCCCTTCTTCTTTCCCCTTCTTTCTATATTCCCTTTCCCTTCCCTCCTCTTCTTTTTATATCTCTTTCTTTTCCCCTTCCCTTTTTTCCAATCTTCCTTTTTTATCTCCTCCTCTTTGGGGCTAGTCTCTTCCCCTCCTTCTCTTCTCCTAATCTCTTTTCTTCCTTTGTTTCCCTCTTTCATCGCTTTCCCCTTCCCACCCTTTTTTCTATATTCCCTTTTCCCTTCCTCACCTATCTGCCATCCTCCCTCTCGCTTCCCCCTTTCTAGATTATCTTTCCCCCGCTCTTCCTCGGCGATATTCCTTTTCCCGCCTCGGCCCCTCGAATTCTCCTTCCCTCTCCCTTCCCTCGGTCTACATTTGTCTTTCCCCCTCTCTTCCTCTTCTTTCATATTTCTTTCCCCTTCTCTCTCCCTTTCTAATTGCTCTTTTCCCTTCTCCTCCCTTTCCTTCCATCTCCCTTTCCCCTTCCTCTTCCCTTTCTATATCCCTTTTTCCCCCCTCTTTCCCCCCCCTTTTTTCATATTCCCTTTTTTCCTTCTCCTTCCTTTCTTTCCCATTTCTCTTCCTTTTCCCCTCTCTTTTCCCTCCCTTCTATTTCCTCCCTTCTCTCTTCCTTTTTCCTATTTCTTTTTCCCTTCCCCCTCTCTTCCCTTCGTCCATATTCTCTTTTCCCTTTCCCTTCTCCCTTCTCTTCTTTCTATATTCCTTTTTCCCTCTCCCGTCTCTTGCTTCTATTTCTTTCCTTCTCCTCCTCTGTTGGTATATTTCTTTTCCCGGCCTCTCCCTTTCTATAGTGGGTTTCCCTTTCCCGTCCGCTTTTTGATGCGCTTTTTTTCTCCCCTCCTCTTCTTCTATACTTTGCCCTTCTCTCTTTCCCTTCTTTCTATATCTCTGTCCCTTTTTCCCTTACTCTTTTCTTATTCCGGCCCTCTCTCTATTTCCTTTTGCCCTTTTTCTTCCCCTTCATATTCCTTTTCCCTTCTCTCTCCTCACTTTCTATTGGCCTCCCTCCTCCTTCCCTTCCTCTATATCCCCCCTTTCCCTTCTCGCTCCCTTCTGTTTATTCCTTTTCCCTTCCCTTCCCCTCTTCAAAAATTTTCTTTTCCCTTCCCCATCCTTTTCTTTATTATCCTTTGCCCTGGCTCGTTTCCCCTCTTTCATTTTCTCTTTCCCTTCTCTCCTCTTCTTTCTATATTCCTTTCCCTTCCCTTCCCTTCTTTCTATTCTCTTTCCCTTCCTACCTCTCTATCTATATCTCTTTCCCTTCCCTTCTCTTTCTATATTTACTTTCCTTTTCCTCCTCCCTGCATTTTCCTTTCCCTTCTTCATTTTCCTTCTCTTCGCTCTATATTCTCCACCCTCCCTTCTCTTCTCAAATTTCCTTTTCCCCTCTCCCTTCCTTTCTTTCTATATTCCTTT
>NW_028234411.1:16164823-16167323 GCF_977035675.1 Penaeus japonicus
CACATTGCACGCACATTCCAACACATCAGTTCATCACACACGCATTCCGATGCTCATCCTCACACGCCGTAAGTTTATTAACCGCCAACCAGTCTCCCTCCTTCGTGTTTTATGTGAAGTTTATTAAATCACCTTTTGAAAAAAAAAAAAAAAAAAAAAAAAGTGCTTGTAAAATTCATGTACTTTGGTTCAAATATTTTTTGTCGTTGTCATTATTATTTCTTAATTTAAATATATTTGTAGAGAAACATAGTGCATAATTAAACATTTCTAACGCTGTTTTTTTTTTCTTCTAATTAATTCTAATTTTTAATTTTTTCTAGTGTTTGCGATTTTTTTTTATATATATTTACATTCCTTTTTTATTCATCTTAAAAATTTATGCTTGTGTCCGCGCGTTAGATATCATAAACATATCAGCGAAGAGATTTATTTTTCCGCGCAATCTCTGGCTGGAGATTAAGGCTGAATACATTGTAAATAAATTCCTCATCTCGATGTGCCACGTACATTTTCTCAACCTTTTTTTTCTTCCTTTCTTTCTTCCCTGAGCACCGTCAGGAGCCGGCATTAAGACTGTCAGCTGAAGGCACGTTGTATTAAGGAGTCGCGCATCCATCTCTGCCTCCAAAGCTTTCCCGCCGTATATTCTGCAGTCGCTTTGTCTTAGGATCGTGGGAGTATCACACCATTTCTCATATTTCTTGAATCTGTCATCCCCACCGCGGCGCATCACGATTAGCTTTTGTCGATAGGTGCGAATAGTTGTTAAACCCACCACCAGGGGTCTGCCTGCCGTGCGGGGTTGGCCAATATCGCGTCCGAACGGTCAGTGGATCCCGGACACGCCGTGTGTAAGTCTAATTCGTTTATCTTCACACGCTTTTTTCAAATCTCTTCTAATAGCAATCGCCATCAAAGATACGAACATAAGGTAAGAAAAGAAAAGTGTTCCTTCTGGACTCTACCTTCGAAATCCAAACACCCGAGCAGCGAAGCCAAGAGGGGAAGGATCGGGACACGGGGACAACATGGGCGGGCCCCCAATGGCGCGCGGGAGAGGCCAGAGCGCCGCCCGACACAAAGATGAATGGAGATCCTAACACTACCGAACGCCGGGGAATGCAGCGCTCGGCTACTCTGATGACTCCTAATGCCCGACGTGAGCCCAAGGGCGCTGCTCCGAGGGAAGACGCTGTGATTAGACGCAGACGAGAGTTTATCATGGACCAGACAGCGCGTCGGAATCGCCTCGCTTGAGAAGAATCATTTTTCGGCGAGAAAGAGAGGTACAGAGAGAGAGAGAGAGAGGGGGGGGTATAGAGGAAACGAGAGAGAGAGAAGGGAGGAAGAGAGGAAAAGGGAGAGAGAAAAAGGACGAGGAAGAGAGAGAGAGAGAGAGAGAGAGAGAGAGAGAGAGAGAGAGAGAGAGAGGGAAGGAAAGAAAGAGAGAGAGAGAAGGGGGAGAGATAGAAAGAGAGATGGAGAGAGAGGAAAAGGGAGAGAGAAAAAGGACGAGGAAGAGGGAGAGAGAAAGAGAGAGAGAGAGAGAGAGAGAGAGAGAGAGAGAGAGAGAGAGAGAGAGAGAGAGAGAGAGAGAGAGAGAGAGAGAGAGAGAGAGAGAGAGAGGGAGGGAAGGAAGGAAAGAAGGAGAGAGAAAGCCTCATTCTCCGAGATGGTAAGAAAAAAAAAAAAAAACCTCCACCAACGCGGCTTGCATTTACGCGATTACCTCAGGATTAATCCTAGTATCAAGGCGACGATTTGATCAGCGTTCAGGGCATTAAAACGCGGGGACAATCAGGCTTAATGGAAGCCTGCGTTTACTTACCAAAGGGCCGTTCATGCGCTCTCCTCTTAGCTCATGCAGATGGCTTCACAGGGTACTGCATATTATCATCACGGTGCGCGGCCATATATTATTTATACGCGGTGCTCATAAGCGCTCAGAAAACTCGTTAATTTTTTTGGTTGAACAATGCAGTGTTATCAAACTTTCTAAGCACACATACCATCTCTTGCAACCGAGATAGCTAGAGGTGCAACAGTGAGAGCTGCAGGACAGCGTATATGTTGCAGATTGCAAACTTTTTTTATTGTTGCTACAACACATAGCTGCGGACACATAATAAAGCTGTTACTAGCAACGCATTTGGCGTTTTTTCGTCTTCCATAACCTAACGTGTCCTGATTAGTGATGTTCACTGTATTTTAGATTTCCGATTGATAGGAAAATCCGAGATAAGAATGGCAGCCTGGCGAAAACCTAAAACTCTATTAGAATAAGAGAGAGAGGGGGGTGAGAGGGAGAGAGAGAGAGAAAGAGAAAGAGAGAGAGAGAAGAGGAGGGGTGAGAGGGGGAGAGAGAGAGAGAGAGAGAGAGAGAGAGAGAGAGAGAGAGGGGGGGGGGGGAGAAAGAGAAAGAGAGAGAGAAGAGAAAATGCGCACCAATCTCAGCAACCAGAAATCCTCTCAATGAAAATCACAGCCCTGAGTCGTC
>NW_028234411.1:16213947-16216447 GCF_977035675.1 Penaeus japonicus
GAGGAGGAGGATGAGGATGAAACACCCTAACAAGTTACACCGCAGTATACCCCACGAACACCTCAAACACTGGTGATGGTGTATGCTGAGATATGAGAGTAGATGGAGAGGAGGATGGTTATGATGATGGTGATGAATATGATCGATTGGACTGAGGAGGAGGCGGAAGGGAGATGGTGATACCAAAAGTGATGATATGAGGATGATGATGATAGAGGCGAGAGGAGGGAGGATGGTGAATGGAGATGTATGGATGATGATGATGATTCTGAGGAGGAGGAGGGAGGAGGCGGAGGATGGAAGGAGCGGAGATGGGTGATGGTGATGGTGAGATGATGAAAGATGACGATTATGAGCGGAGAGGCGGAAGAAGGTGATGGTGATGGTTGCTTGACTGCATATGAGGAGGAGGAGGAGGAGGAAGAGGAGGAGGAGGAGGAGGATAAAGATAATGATAATGATAATGATAATACTGTTGATAATAATAATATTAACAACAAAGGCAATAATAATAACAACATAACAAGTTACAAACAGCAGTGATACCAAAAGAACAACATCAACAACAGCAGTGATACCAAAAGGACAAAAACAGCAACAGCAGTGATACCAAAAGGACAAGATCAGCAGTGATACCAAAAGGACAAGATCAGCAACAGCAGTGATACCAAAAGGACAAAAACAGCAACAGCAGTGATACCAAAAGGACAAGATCAACAGTGATACCAAAAGGACAACATCAACAACACCAGTGATACCAAAAGGACAAAAACAGCAACAGCAGTGATACCAAAGGGACAAGATCAGCAGTGATACCAAAAGGACAAGATCAGCAGTGATACCAAAAGGACAAGATCAGCAGTGATACCAAAAGGACAAGATCAGCAGTGATACCAAAAGGACAAGATCAGCAACAGCAGTGATACCAAAAGGACAAGATCAGCAACAGCAGTGATACCAAAAGGACAAGATCAGCAACAGCAGTGATACCAAAAGGACAAGATCAGCAACAGCAGTGATACCAAAAGGACAAGATCAGCAGTGATACCAAAAGGACAAGATCAGCAACAGCAGTGATACCAAAAGGACAAGATCAGCAGTGATACCAAAAGGACAAGATCAGCAACAGCAGTGATACCAAAAGGACAAGATCAGCAGTGATACCAAAAGGACAAGATCAGCAACAGCAGTGATACCAAAAGGACAAGATCAGCAACAGCAGTGATACCAAAAGGACAAGATCAGCAACAGCAGTGATACCAAAAGGACAAGATCAACAGTGATACCAAAAGGACAAGATCAACAGTGATACCAAAAGGACAAGATCAACAGTGATACCAAAAGGACAAGATCAACAGTGATACCAAAAGGACAAGATCAACAGTGATACCAAAAGGACAAGATCAACAGTGATACCAAAAGGACAAGATCAACAGTGATACCAAAAGGACAAGATCAACAGTGATACCAAAAGGACAAGATCAGCAACAACAGTGATACCAAAAGGACAAGATCAACAGTGATACCAAAAGGACAAGATCAACAGTGATACCAAAAGGACAAGATCAACAGTGATACCAAAAGGACAAGATCAACAGTGATACCAAAAGGACAAGATCAACAGTGATACCAAAAGGACAAAAAATGCAACAACAGTGATACCAAAAGGACAAGATCAGCAACAGCAGTGATACCAAAAGGACAAGATCAGCAACAACAGTGATACCAAAAGGACAAGATCAGCAACAGCAGTGATACCAAAAGGACAAGATCAGCAGTGATACCAAAAGGACAAGATCAGCAACAGCAGTGATACCAAAAGGACAAGATCAGCAACAGCAGTGATACCAAAAGGACAAGATCAGCAGTGATACCAAAAGGACAAGATCAGCAGTGATACCAAAAGGACAAGATCAGCAGTGATACCAAAAGGACAAGATCAGCAACAGCAGTGATACCAAAAGGACAAGATCAGCAGTGATACCAAACAGGAGAGAACCGAAAGAAAACGGGTGCCTGGAGGCCCCGCCCACCGCCCACCGCGTCTCCGGAAAATCTCATTACCTTCCCCGCCAGACGCCTTCGAGAAATTGGGGTGTCAAAGGACCGTCGATTCTGCGAGTGGGCGGGGGCGAGTGGGCGGCTTTTTCATCAGGATGGGCGGTGTTGGGTGTCGGGAGATAGGATCGGGCGGGAGGCGCTTCTTACGCCCACTAATCTACTAGTAATTAAAAGACTAGGGGGTACGGGTGGCGGGCTGGCGGCGGCTGGGGGCGAGGTGGCCGAGAGAGACAGAGACAAGGATATATATATATATATATATATATATATATATATATATATATATATATATATATATGATTTGTATGTATGGTATTTGTATGTATATGTATATGTATTTATATACATATATATTACATATATATATATATTATATAATATAGTATATATAACTATATATAGTCAATATATATATATATCTTATATATAATATATATAT
>NW_028234411.1:16221447-16226447 GCF_977035675.1 Penaeus japonicus
GGGGGGGGCGTAAGCACATGCGCTTTATGCTCATAGCATAGACGCACCATATGCACACCCCATACACACATGCACATCACAGAAGCTCACACACACATCGCACACACGCAAACACACACTACACACTTATCACACACAGACACACACACCAAATACACCACACTACATCACACAACCATACACACACTACACACAGTATCACACTCATACACACTACACACAATATCACACATACAGACAACACAACACACATGCACTTCACAAACACACACAGACACACACACACACACAAACACCGCTCATTCATCCTACATATACAGTTTCACATACACACAGGTGCACGCATACACATATGCACTACACACACATTATACAGACACACACCACACACAAAATACACACTACACAGACACTATACACGCACACACACATGTGCACCACACACACATTATACAGACACGTCACACATATGTGCATCACATACACAGATACTCTACACACACCATACACACACCACACACAGACACCATACACTCACCAAACATGCACGCGTCACACATATGCACACTACACACGCAGACACAATACATACACCACACACACACATTATATACACAAATGCACCATACACAGAGAGACCATATATACACCATACACACAAGTCTCACACACACAGACACCATACACACACGTCTCACACACACAGACACCATACACACACGTCTCACACACACAGGCACACAGACACCACACCCACACACACCATATACACACGTCACACACACACAGACACAGACACCATACACACATGTCACACACACACACACACACACACACACACCATACACACACGTCACACACACACACCATACACACAAGTCAAACACACACACAGACACGTACACACACGTCACAAACACACACACACCATACACACACGTCATACACACACACCATACACACAAGTCAAACACACACACAGACACCGTACACACACGTCACAAACACACACACACCATACACACACATCACACATACACTCCATACACACACTTCACACACACACAGACACCATACACACACACACACACACAGACACCATACACACACACACACACACACAGACACCATACACACACACACACACACACAGACACCATACACACAGACACACACACAGACACCATACACACACGTCACACATACATACACGTCACACATACACACACGTCACACACACACCATACACACACGTCACACACACACACACACACCATACACACACACACACACACAGACACCATACACACACACACACACACAGACACCATACACACACACACACACAGACACCATACACACACACACACACACACACAGACACCATACACACACACACACAGACACCATACACACACACACACAGACACCATACACACACACACACCATACACACACGTCACACATACATACACGTCACACACACACCATACAGACACGTCACACACATACCAAACACACGTCACACACACACACACACACCATACACACACGTCACACATACATACACGTCACACACACACACCATACACACACGTCACACATAGGCCCGTAGTAAAGAACCTGTGGGGTGGGGCGTCGGGAAAATGTGACGGGTGTCGGGTGTAGGACGTTGGATAAAATGTGACGGATAAATAAAATAAAATAGGTTAAATAAAATAAAATAGCAATAGACATTTTCTATTTTATTTTATTTATCCTATTTTTAATTGTATTAACAAACCTATTTTATTTTATTTATCCGTCACATTTTATCCACATTTTATCCAACGTCCTACACCCGACACCAGTCACATTTTCCCGACGCCCCACCCCACAGGTTCTTTACTACGGGCCATACATACACGTCACACATACACACACGTCACACACACACCATACACACACGTCACACACACACACGTCACACACACACACCATACACACACGTCACACACACACAGACACACCATACACATACGTCACACATACACACACGTCACACACACACACCATACACACACAGACACCATACACACACGTCACACACACACACACCATACACACACGTCACACATACACACGTCACACACACACACACACACCATACACACACGTCACACATACACACACGTCACACACACAGACACCATACACACACGTCACACACACACCATACACACACAGTCACCATACACACACGTCACACACACACACACCATACACACACGTCACACACACACACACCATACACACACGTCACACAGACACCATACACACACGTCACACACACACACACCATACACACACTTCACACAGACACCATACACACACGTCACACACACCATACACACACGTCACACACACACCATACACACACAGACACCATACACACACGTCACACACACACACCATACACACACGTCACACACACACACGTCACACACACACACCATACACACACGTCACACATACACACACACCATACACACACGTCACACACACACCATACACACACAGACACCATACACACACGTCACACACAGGGCACCACACAGACGCAAAAAAAAGTGTCCTGCTAGTTCAGCGGAAAGTCTTTACCTCGTCCGCTCGTGTCGCCCCGCCCCGCCCCTCTGCCGCATCCATGCCCAAGGAGAGAATAGATTGGCTGCTCTTATGTACCCCGTCGAAGGTGTGGAACCAGAACCACATCACTGCCGCCGCCCGCAGGGTGAAGTAAGCGCGCGAGATGGCGGCTTACATGGAGCGCAAGAGCGTGATTTACAATCGTCTGCCGCGTTACGTTCGCTCGATGACCGCGGCGCAGGTCAGGAACCTGAGGAAGAACGGCAAGGTTCTGGGCAAGGGCTAGTCGGGAAAGGCGCTGCTGGTCCGCTGGCGGGGCGCTCACGCCGTCCTCAAGATCGCCGCCCACGAAAACCTCTACACTGAGTTTCTGGAAGAGTACGATACGCTGGATGACTTCGACGGTATCGGGGGAGCCCCCAAGGCGCTGCGCATGTGCAGGCAGCCCCTAGCGCTCCTCATGACCTACGAGGGAAGCAAGACCCTGTTAGACTTAATGAATGAGCCCCAGACCGACGAGGTCTTCCTCGAAATGGCCTACAAGGTGTGCAGCCGGGTGGAGGAGCTCCACCAGGAAGGCTACGTCCACAATGACATCAAGGAGGACAACATCACCATCGACGATGAAAACGAGGTCCACCTCATCGACTTCGGTTTCTGCACGCCCATCGGCGAGACTGCCGGCTACTAGGCCAGCGACCCCTAAGACTGCCCTTGGCTGGCGCCGGAGATCCTGGGCAGCGGCAGCAGCACCGCCGCCTCCGACGTCTACTCCGTCGGCCTGATCCTCTTCAGAATCGCCAGGGAAATGAGGTACTCCAACGGCCTCATGAGGCTCGCCCACAGCATGCGCAACAGGGACCCGAACAAGCGCAAGACGATGCCTCAGGTGCTCCAGGACCTGTTGGCGCTCAACCGAATTCACCTGCAGGTTCACGGGCAGCAGTCTGAGAGGACGTCGCTCTGACGACACGTCCACGGCAGCTGTCTGTGAGGGTGAGGGAAGCTTTACCAAGGGCGGAGCGAGGATGTGTCGAGGTATGAATAAAGCTGACTGAATATAACATGTCTTTTTTCGTGTCCTTCATTCTCTCTCTATATATACATATATATATATATATATATATATATATATATATATATATATATATATATATATATATATATATATACATCTATCTATCTATCTATCTATCTTTCTCTCTCTTTCTCTCTCTATCTTTCACTCTTCTTACCCTCTGTCTATCTCTCGTCTCTCTCTCTCTTTCTTTCGATCTTGCCAGTATCATCGAAGGTGCTCGAGCGTAACCTCTCAACTCACTAAAGGCCTCGAAGACACCACGCTCCAGAGAATCTATCTACCAGCGCAGCTCTTTTTCGAGTATCAAACTAAATGCATGATGATACGGACTGAAAGAAAATTGCGCTGATCTCCCATTGTTAGCCGTAAGATTTTAATTAGCAAATGTATCGGCATGAGAACGGATTCCTCTTGGTTCGAAAGCGAGCGACAAGACAGAACCCAGTCGGTTCGTATCGGGAATCACTTATCTTAAAAAAAAACTGAAGTCTCCTACGGCACTCTCTCTCTCTCTCTCTCTCTCTATAAGGATCTATTCTCGGTCCAATCTTATTTACAGTTTATGTAAATGATTTATCAAAATATATATCCTATCTGTCTTATCATCCACATAATTAATCCATACAGGTAGTATAGAAAGGTATTGATGTCTTAATAATTCGTGACGTCGAGGAAAACCACTTTCACAAAAATGAACTCGTGGATTATTAACACTAATCGCACCTGGCACTCGAATTGATATTAATGATAGCATCATAATCTAATAAATCTATAACTCTATAAATCTATCAAATCAAATCTATAGCGCTCTCACGGCACCTCGATGCTTATCAATTGCATTAAGGATTTCCCTAATACGAATGCCAAGATAAGAGTTATCAACTCACTCGTCCTCAGTTTAACTAACAACTATGGCATCAGTATCCGGGTCGCTACTATTGATACACAACTACAACGTGTACAGAAACTGAAAAACTGTGCTGTAAAAAAAAAAAAAAAAAAAAAAAAAGAAAACGCATTACCTACAAGAACACAGGGGCTGCTGAAAATCAAAGGCAAGTTCTAATATGAAATCATATTAATTGTGTAAAACGCTTCCTGGGCGGGTCTTTATCACTCCCTCTATAAATAATGCATCAAACATTACTACAAGCAATCAGAGTCAACTGTTTATCCCAAAATCCCAATAATGAACACATGTATTGGGTCAAAGTTTCTATCAGCTGCGGGTCCAAAATTATGGAATAGTCTACCTGATTTTCCTTCCCATCTGTCTATGTTCCGCGAGAGAGAG
>NW_028234411.1:16246447-16251447 GCF_977035675.1 Penaeus japonicus
CCTGTGCCTCCTTCGAGGCTGTTCTCGCTCTCTGCCCTGTCCCTCCTTCGAGGCTGTTCTCGCTCTCTGCCCTGTCCCTCCTTCGAGGCTGTTCTCGCTCTCTGCCCTGTGCCTCCTTCGAGGCTGTTCTCGCTCTCTGCCCTGTGCCTCCTTCGAGGCTGTTCTCGCTCTCTGCCCTGTGCCTCCTTCGAGGCTGTTGTCTCTCTCTGCCCTGTGCCTCCTTCGAGGCTGTTGTCTCTCTCTGCCCTGTGCCTCCTTCGAGGCTGTTCTCGCTCTCTGCCCTGTCCCTCCTTCGAGGCTGTTCTCGCTCTCTGCCCTGTGCCTCCTTCGAGGCTGTTCTCGCTCTCTGCCCTGTCCCTCCTCGAGCAGTTCCGCTCTCTGCCCCGTGCCTCCTTCGAGGCTGTTCTCGCTCTCTGCCCTGTGCCTCCTTCGAGCTGTTCTCGCTCTCTGCCCTGTCCCTCCTTCGAGGCTGTTCTCGCTCTCTGCCCTGTGCCTCCCTTGAGGCTGTTCTCGCTCTCTGCCCTGTGCCTCCTTCGAGGCTGTTCTCGCTCTCTGCCCTGTGCCTCCTTCGAGGCTGTTCTCGCTCTCTGCCCTGTGCCTCCTTCGAGGCTGTTCTCGCTCTCTGCCCTGTGCCTCCTTCGAGGCTGTTCTCGCTCTCTGCCCTGTGCCTCCTTCGAGGCTGTTCTCGCTCTCTGCCCTGTGCCTCCTTCGAGGCTGTTGTCTCTCTCTGCCCTGTGCCTCCTTCGAGGCTGTTCTCGCTCTGCCTGTGCCTCCTTCGAGGTGTTCTCGCTCTCTGTCCTGCTACTCCTTCGAGGCTGTTCTCGCTCTCTGCCCTGTGCCTCCTTCGAGGCTGTTCTCGCTCTCTGCCCTGTGCCTCCTTCGAGGCTGTTCTCGCTCTCTGCCCTGTGCCTCCTTCGAGGCTGTTCTCGCTCTCTGCCCTGTGCCTCCTTCGAGGCTGTTCTCGCTCTCTGCCCTGTGCCTCCTTCGAGCTGTTCTCGCTCTGCCTGTGCCTCCTTCGAGGAGCTGTTCTCTGCCCTGTGCCTCCTTCGAGGCTGTTCTCGCTCTCTGCCCTGTCCCTCCTTCGAGGCTGTTCTCGCTCTCTGCCCTGTGCCTCCTTCGAGGCTGTTCTCGCTCTCTGCCCTGTGCCTCCTTCGAGGCTGTTCTCGCTCTCTGCCCTGTGCCTCCTTCGAGGCTGTTCTCGCTCTCTGCCCTGTGCCTCCTTCGAGGCTGTTCTCGCTCTCTGCCCTGTGCCTCCTTCGAGGCTGTTCTCGCTCTCTCACGCGTCCCTCCTTCGAGGCTGTCCTCGCTCTCTGCCGTGGCCCTCCTTCGAGGCTGTTCTCGCTCTCTGCCCTGTGCCTCCTTCGAGGCTGTTCTCGCTCTCTGCCCTGTGCCTCCTTCGAGGCTGTTCTCGCTCTCTGCCCTGTGCCTCCTTCGAGGCTGTTCTCGCTCTCTGCCCTGTCCCTCCTTCGAGGCTGTTCTCGCTCTCTGCCCTGTGCCTCCTTCGAGGCTGTTCTCGCTCTCTGCCCTGTCCCTCCTTCGAGGCTGTTCTCGCTCTCTGCCCTGTGCCTCCTTCGAGGCTGTTCTCGCTCTCTGCCCTGTGCCTCCTTCGAGGCTGTTCTCGCTCTCTGCCCTGTCCCTCCTTTGATGCTGCTGTCGCTCTCTGGCCTGAGCCTCCTTCGAGGCTGTTCTCGCTCTCTGCCCTGTGCCTCCTTCGAGGCTGTTCTCGCTCTCTGCCCTGTGCCTCCTTCGAGGCTGTTCTCGCTCTCTGCCCTGTGCCTCCTTCGAGGCTGTTCTCGCTCTCTGCCCTGTCCCTCCTTCGAGGCTGTTCTCGCTCTCTGCCCTGTGCCTCCTTCGAGGCTGTTCTCGCTCTCTGCCCTGTCCCTCCTTCGAGGCTGTTCTCGCTCTCTGCCCTGTGCCTCCTTCGAGCTGTTTCTTCGTTCTCTCTGCCCTGTGCCTCCTTCGAGGCTGTTCTCGCTCTCTGCCCTGTGCCTCCTTCGAGGCTGTTCTCGCTCTCTGCCCTGTCCCTCCTTCGAGGCTGTTGTCTCTCTCTGCCCTGTGCCTCCTTCGAGGCTGTTCTCGCTCTCTGCCCTGTCCCTCCTTCGAGGCTGTTCTCTCTCTGCCCTGTGCTCTCTTCGAGCTGTTCTCGCTCTCTGCCCTGTGCCTCCTTCGAGGCTGTTCTCGCTCTCTGCCCTGTCCCTCCTTCGAGGCTGTTCTCGCTCTCTGCCCTGTGCCTCCTTCGAGCTGTTCGCTCTCTGCCCTGTGCCTCCTTCGAGGCTGTTCGCGCTCTCTGCCCTGTTCCTCCTTCGAGGCTGTTCTCGCTCTCTGCCCTGTGCCTCCTTCGAGGCTGTTCTCGCTCTCTGCCCTGTGCCTCCTTCGAGGCTGTTCTCGCTCTCTGCCCTGTGCCTCCTTCGAGGCTGTTCTCGCTCTCTGCCATGTCCCTCCTTCGAGGCTGTTCTCTCTCTATGCCCTGTCCCTCCTTCGAGGCTGTTCTCGCTCTCTGCCCTGTGCTCCTTCGAGGCTGTTCTCGCTCTCTGCCCTGTCCTCCTTCGAGGCTGTTCTCGCTCTCTGCCCTGTCTCCTTCAGGCTGTTCTCGCTCTCTGCCCTGTGCCTCCTTCGAGGCTGTTCTCGCTCTCTCGTCAGCTGCTCTGCCTGTCCTCCTTCGAGCTGTTCTCGCTCTCTGCCCTGTGCCCTCCTTCGAGCTGTTTCTCTCTCTCTGCCCTGTCCTCCTTCGAGCTTTCTCGCTCTCTGCCCTGTGCCTCCTTCGAGCTGTTCTCGCTCTCTGCCCCTGTGCCTCCTTCGAGGCTGTTCTCGCTCTCTGCCCTGTCCCTCCTTCGAGGCTGGTTCTCCTCTGCCTGTCTCCTTCCAGGCTGTTCTCGCTCTCTGCCCTGTCCCTCCTTCGAGGCTGTTCTCGCTCTCTGCCCTGTGCCTCCTTCGAGGCTGTTCTCGCTCTCTGCCCTGTGCCTCCTTCGAGGCTGTTGTCTCTCTCTGCCCTGTGCCTCCTTCGAGGCTGTTCTCGCTCTCTGCCCTGTGCCTCCTTCGAGGCTGTTCTCGCTCTCTGCCCTGTGCCTCCTTCGAGGCTGTTCTCGCTCTCTGCCCTGTCCCTCCTTCGAGGCTGTTCTCGCTCTCTGCCCTGTGCCTCCTTCGAGGCTGTTCTCGCTCTCTGCCCTGTCCCTCCTTCGAGGCTGTTCTCGCTCTCTGCCCTGTCCCTCCTTCGAGGCTGTTCTCGCTCTCTCTCCTGTCCCTCCTTCGAGGCTGTTCTCGCTCTCTGCCCTGTCCCTCCTTCGAGGCTGTTCTCGCTCTCTGCCCTGTCCCTCCTTCGAGGCTGTTCTCGCTCTCTGCCCTGTCCCTCCTTCGAGGCTGTTCTCGCTCTCTGCCCTGTGCCTCCTTCGAGGCTGTTCTCGCTCTCTGCCCTGTCCCTCCTTCGAGGCTGTTCTCGCTCTCTGCCCTGTCCCTCCTTCGAGGCTGTTCTCGCTCTCTGCCCTGTCCCTCCTTCGAGGCTGTTCTCGCTCTCTCCTGTCCCTCCTTCGAGGCTGTTCTCGCTCTCTGCCCTGTCCCTCCTTCGAGGCTGTTGTCTCTCTCTGCCCTGTCCCTCCTTCGAGGCTGTTCTCGCTCTCTGCCCTGTGCCTCCTTCGAGGCTGTTCTCGCTCTCTGCCCTGTCCCTCCTTCGAGGCTGTTCTCGCTCTCTGCCCTGTCCCTCTTCGAGCTGTTCTTCTCGCGCTCTCTGCCCTGTCCCTCCTTCGAGGCTGTTCTCGCTCTCTGCCCTGTGCCTCCTTCGAGGCTGTTCTCGCTCTCTCTCCTGTCCCTCCTTCGAGGCTGTTCTCGCTCTCTGCCCTGTCCCTCCTTCGAGGCTGTTCTCGCTCTCTGCCCTGTCCCTCCTTCGAGGCTGTTCTCGCTCTCTCTCCTGTCCCTCCTTCGAGGCTGTTCTCGCTCTCTCCTGTCCCTCCTTCGAGGCTGTTCTCGCTCTCTGCCCTGTGCCTCCTTCGAGGCTGTTCTCGCTCTCTGCCCTGTCCCTCCTTCGAGGCTGTTCTCGCTCTCTGCCCTGTCCCTCCTTCGAGGCTGTTCTCGCTCTCTGCCCTGTCCCTCCTTCGAGGCTGTTCTCGCTCTCTGCCCTGTGCCTCCTTCGAGGCTGTTCTCGCTCTCTGCCCTGTCCCTCCTTCGAGGCTGTTCTCGCTCTCTCTCCTGTCCCTCCTTCGAGGCTGTTCTCGCTCTCTGCCCTGTCCCTCCTTCGAGGCTGTTCTCGCTCTCTGCCCTGTCCCTCCTTCGAGGCTGTTCTCGCTCTCTGCCCTGTCCCTCCTTCGAGGCTGTTCTCGCTCTCTGCCCTGTCCCTCCTTCGAGGCTGTTCTCGCTCTCTGCCCTGTCCCTCCTTCGAGGCTGTTCTCGCTCTCTGCCCTGTCCCTCCTTCGAGGCTGTTGTCTCTCTCTCTCCTGTCCCTCCTTCGAGGCTGTTCTCGCTCTCTGCCCTGTCCCTCCTTCGAGGCTGTTCTCGCTCTCTGCCCTGTGCCTCCTTCGAGGCTGTTCTCGCTCTCTGCCCTGTCCCTCCTTCGAGGCTGTTGTCTCTCTCTCTCCTGTCCCTCCTTCGAGGCTGTTCTCGCTCTCTGCCCTGTCCCTCCTTCGAGGCTGTTCTCGCTCTCTGCCCTGTGCCTCCTTCGAGGCTGTTCTCGCTCTCTCTCCTGTCCCTCCTTCGAGGCTGTTCTCGCTCTCTGCCCTGTGCCTCCTTCGAGGCTGTTCTCGCTCTCTGCCCTGTCCCTCCTTCGAGGCTTTTCTCGCTCTCTGCCCTGTCCCTCCTTCGAGGCTGTTCTCGCTCTCTGCCTTGTCCCTCGAGGAGGTATTCTGTGTGCTGTGCGAGGGTTGTTGCTTTTTTCTCCCTCCCCGCAGTATGGCATTTTCTTCAAGGTGGTATTTTGGTGTTTTGTTAAGCCTATCCTTATCTTGTTTTTCTTGACTTTCTTAAAGGGTTGCTTGTTTTCAGCTACGTTTCATGTGATGATTTTGTTCTTTTCT
>NW_028234411.1:16256447-16258082 GCF_977035675.1 Penaeus japonicus
AAAGAGTAAGCGAGAGAGAGAGAGAAAAAAAAGCAAGTAAGAGAGAGAGAGAGAAAGGATACTCATACAGACAGCCAGATCGTTAGACAGCCCGAGAGACAGACAAGCACACAGAAAGGCGCGCCGATGGAGCAACGTAAGTACAGTGACAATTATTTCACCTAATTACAAAGTAGAACGACAGGACGGGAAAAAAAAGCATATCCTAAAAAGAGGAGAGACGCCTTGAGCAGAGTCGACGAGAAAAAGCGAGTCCAACGAAACACTTACGAGGCCTTGGCTTCCTTGATATCACCTTGCCATCAAAAAGATATCACGACATTACGATCGAAAGAAAGAAAAGAAGAAGAAAAAAAAAAACTTAGAGACGATCATTCGTTTCAGGAGCAAAACGGATTGGCTAATCTGCAGCGCTGACTTTGGCGTATTTAGCAACTAGTATTACAGCTCGTCTTGCAGGGGGGAGAGAGGGTGGAGAGGGGGAGGGGGTGATGGAGAGGGGAGAGGGTGAGGCAGATGGGGAGAGGGGGTGAGGGGGAGAGGGGGTGAGAGAGGGGGATGGAGGGGCAGAAATAGAGAGAGAGAGAGAGAGAGAGGCGAAAGGAGAGCGGAGAGAGAGAGCGGTGCTAGAGCGGTGGAGAAGAGGAACGGAGAGAGAGATAGTGAGCTAGGAGTGTGAGAGGAGAGGAGGAGTGAGAGATGACGTGTAGAGAGAGAGAGGAAGAGAGTGAGAGTGAAGTGAAGAGACGAGAGAGAGAGAGAGAGAGAGAGAGAGAGTAGGAGGGGAGAGAGAGGAGAGAGGGAGAGTGAGGAGGGGATGAGAGAGGAGGGGAGGAGGAGAGGAGGAGAGGGAGAGAGAGAGAGAGAGGAGAGAGAGGAGAGAGAGGGGAGGAGGGAGATGAGTGGAGAAGGGGGGGATTAGAGATTGGATTAGAAGGGATAGAGATAGATAGATAGATAGAAAGAGAGAGGAGAGAGAGAGAGAGAGAGAGAGAGGGATAGAGAAAATAGATAGATAGAAAGAGAGAGAGAGAGAGAGAGAGAGAGAGAGAGAGAGAGAGAGAGAGAGAGCGAGAGAGAGAGGAATTGAGAGTGAGGAGCGACGGAGAGAGAGCGAATGAGACGAGCAAAGCGAGAAGTGAGCTCTAGAGAGAGAGAGAGAGAGAGAGAGAGAGAAAGAAAGCCAGGGGAAGCAGAAAGGCCCAACTAGACAGCCTGCCTTGCTATTGAGATAAACGCCTATCCGAGGCTTTGTAAACCCCTTTATAAAAAAAAAAAAAACTTTATAAGCCACTTTCCAAGTCACTTCATAAAGCTAGTCTATGAGCCTCTTGATCAATCGAGGGCGTCCACTGAACATCCATGGCTCATACAGTCCCTTCTAAGAGGAATTCAGTGTCGAGGGAAGCCAAAGGGAAAAGGACCAGTCGCATCAGCTGGGCCTCATCAACAAGGGAGAGAGAAAAGCGGGAGGGACCAAGATGCTCTCTTGTCTGCCTCTCAGTGTGTGTGTGTGTATTTGATTGTCTTTTCTCTCGCTCTCTCTTACTCTCTCTTTCTTTCTTTGTCTCTCTCTCTGTATCAATCTCTCTCTCTCTCTCTCTCTCTCTCTCTCTCTCTCTCTCTCTCTCTCTC
>NW_028234411.1:16258182-16263182 GCF_977035675.1 Penaeus japonicus
TAATGATGAAAAAATAGGTCTGTAAGTTGCATGAATGTCTAATAATGTTGCATACGAACAAATAGTTTTTTTTCATCTGGTGGTTAAATCCTTTTCACTCTGTTTTGAACTTTTTTATTTTTTAGTATTGAAATCCTTCTCTCTCTTTGATATATATATATATATATATATATATATATATATATATATATGTATATAATATATATATATATATATATAATCTATATATATATATATATATATGTATATTTATATATATTAATATATATATATATATATATATATATATATATATATATATATACACACACATTTTTCCCCTTTTAGAAATGAAATGTTTCGGAAAGTCCCCCGTCCGTATCAATAACTGGTTTTAGGTTCGTCTCCCTCCAACATTCACATACGGTACATTTTACTCCACTTTGCTGATGACAGTACATCACTTTCCCGCACTACGTTACTTTATGCTACATTAACGGTTACTTTACATGACTTTGTGCCACATTTATCTCATCATATCTCATGGCCAGAAGATAATTGCGCTGGACACCTCCGTTAAGTGATCGTGGCATTAATGAAGATCAGCTGTCGATATGCAGAGCAATTACTCTTTCTCTCTTCTTCTTCTTCTTCTTCTTCTCTTTTTTTTCTTTTTCTACTTCTTCTTCTTTTTCTTCTTCTATATACACTTCTTTTTCTTCTTCTATATACACTTATTCTTCTTTTTCTTCTTCTTCTTCTTCTTTTTCTTCGTCTTCTTTTTCTTCTTCTATTTCTTCTTCTTCTTTTTCTCCTTCTTTTTCTACTCTTTTTCGTCTTTCTTTTAAAATGTTTGTTCTTGTCCTTCTGCTCCCCATTTTTTCTTATTTTTTTCTTATCTATCTATCTATCTATCTATCTATCTATCTATCTATATATATATATATATATATATATATATATATGTATATAAATGTATTTATGTATGTATGTATGTATGTATGTATTTATGTATATATGTCTATAAATCTCTCTCTCTCTCTCTCTCTCTCTCTCTCTCTCTCTCTCTCTCTCTCTCTCTCTCTCTCTCTCTCTCTCTCTCTCTCTCTCTCTCTCTCTCTCTCTCTCTCTCTCTCTCTATATATATATATATATATATATATATATATATATATATATATATATATATGGTCGTATTCACCCCCCTTGTATCTTGTATAATTGCCAAGCCCCCATGGGGCGCTCGTGCTTCGGATGTTTTGCTGGTCATTTACCGGTTCATTTACTTATCATTATCATGAATATCAAAATCATCATTATTATTATCATTAATATCATCATTATCATCAGTATTATTATCATCATTATTATTATCATTATCCTCATTATTCTTGTTCTTATCATTATCATTATCAAAATCATTGTCATTATTATCATTATTATCATTATTATTATTATTATCATTATCATCATCTTTTATTATCATTCTTATAATCATTACTATTATTATCATTATTACCATTGTTGTTTTCATCATTTTTACTATTGTTATTATTGTTTTTATTATTACTATCATTATCATGATTATTGTTATGAGTTTTTCTTCGTCTCGTGGTGTGACGTCATCGGGTCGGAGGCAGGACACAGATTAATCTCTTTTTTATTGACATGGTGATTGTGAATTAAGTACACTTATAAACATTTTATCATCATTATTATCATTGTAATTATTATTGGTATTATTATCATTATCATTATCATCATCATCATTACCATTACCATCATTATCATTATTATTATGGTCGTTATCATTATTGTTATTACTATCACTATCCTTTTTATCATTGTTATTATCATTATTGTTATTTTTATTATCATGATTACTATTATTATCAGTGTTATTATTATTATATTGTCGTTATCATTATTGTTATTACTATCACTATCCTTTTTATCATTGTTATTATCATTATTGTTATTACTATCACTATCCTTTTTATCATTGTTATTATCATTATTGTTATTACTATCACTATCCTTTTTATCATTGTTATTATCATTATTGTTATTACTATCACTATCCTTTTTATCATTGTTATTATCATTATTGTTATTACTATCACTATCCTTTTTATCATTGTTATTATCATTATTGTTATTACTATCACTATCCTTTTTATCATTGTTATTATCATTATTGTTATTACTATCACTATCCTTTTTATCATTGTTATTATCATTATTGTTATTACTATCACTATCCTTTTTATCATTGTTATTATCATTATTGTTATTACTATCACTATCCTTTTTATCATTGTTATTATCATTATTGTTATTACTATCACTATCCTTTTTATCATTCTTACTATCATTATTGATATTACTATCACTATCCTTTTTATCATTGTTATTATCATTATTGTTATTACTATCACTATCCTTTTTATCATTGTTATTATCATTATTGTTATTACTATCACTATCCTTTTTATCATTGTTATTATCATTATTGTTATTACTATCACTATCCTTTTTATCATTGTTATTATCATTATTGTTATTACTATCACTATCCTTTTTATCATTGTTATTATCATTATTGTTATTACTATCACTATCCTTTTTATCATTGTTATTATCATTATTGTTATTACTATCACTATCCTTTTTATCATTGTTATTATCATTATTGTTATTACTATCACTATCCTTTTTATCATTGTTATTATCATTATTGTTATTACTATCACTATCCTTTTTATCATTGTTATTATCATTATTGTTATTACTATCACTATCCTTTTTATCATTGTTATTATCATTATTGTTATTACTATCACTATCCTTTTTATCATTGTTATTATCATTATTGTTATTACTATCACTATCCTTTTTATCATTGTTATTATCATTATTGTTATTACTATCACTATCCTTTTTATCATTGTTATTATCATTATTGTTATTACTATCACTATCCTTTTTATCATTGTTATTATCATTATTGTTATTACTATCACTATCCTTTTTATCATTGTTATTATCATTATTGTTATTACTATCACTATCCTTTTTATCATTGTTATTATCATTATTGTTATTACTATCACTATCCTTTTTATCATTGTTATTATCATTATTGTTATTACTATCACTATCCTTTTTATCATTGTTATTATCATTATTGTTATTTTTATTATCATGATTACTATTATTATCATTATCATTATCACAATACGGATCATAACTTATCAATCATTGCTGATGACATTACTTCCATTATTTACGTAATTTTATTCGTTAATCACGTCATTTAATTATAGAAACGACGATCTGTCTGGGTTTAACAGTTCTTGGCCGGAAATGCACCCTATTGCCTCTGTCTTATCGCCTCTTCATGTGCCTTCCTCTTTCCTTGTGCGTCTGTGTCAGTTTGAAGATGAGCATTTAAAGAGCTGTTTATAAAAGGAGGATGGGAAAGACTCTGGAAATGATGATAAAAAAAAATATATTGATAATAACAGTAGTGATGATTAACAAAAATAATCATCTAATAACATTTGTGATAATGATGATATTAGAAGGATGACAATAGTGATGTTATTCACAAAATCTCCTTTTGCAACTGCAGTGGTATGCAATGTATGCAGTGGTAGGTCAGTGGTAGAATTCTCACCTACAAGGAAGTCTATGTCCGATTCCATTGCTCAATCGAGCTGGTATTAATATCTTGCTCTTGATATATATATATGATGGTTACTACTGTTTTCTTTTCTTCGTTATTGCTAAATATCATTCCATCGTTATAGTATCTCCCACAGAAAAAAGAAGGAAGAATTCTCTCGACTCAAGAGCTATGAATCCAACTTGTCTCTTCGTCCTTGTGAATCCAATCCGGTTTCCTGATCCCTTGTTCCAAGCTTCTTAGAGAGAATCGGCTCTTCGGTTTCACGAAGTTCTCTTATTGCGATTAAGATCCTCGGTCATCGCGCACTGTCCCGCGCAGAAAGAAATCAGCATTTGGGAACCAGCGCATGAGGCTACCAAACTTTTTTTTTCTTTCTTTTTTTTCCTTTAACACTTTTTTTCTTTCCTGAAGCAGGATTGCATTATAGGCTTTTCTTACTTTTTTAAAGTCTCGTCATTGCCTAAAAGATCAAGGATTTTGGGATTTTAGGATTTTAGGATTTTCGTGAGAGAGGATGTGAAATCGGATTATCATCAAGTCTTAGTTTCCACTAAATAAAATGTTTTTTTTTTCTTCTATCTCATTTGATTAAACATTTCCTCAGAATCTAAGTTAATCGCAGCTTCTGGCATTGGTCTTTCGATTGCAAGTATATATGCAATCGGTTGAGGGGTTGATGAGCGGGCGCGTGCAACGTAAAACGAATCCAAGAAGAGAGCCAAACGTACACCAATACTAATAACAGCAATAATGATAAAATAAGAAGAATGAAGGATAATGATTGTACAATTATCATTTCAATTTTCCACGAAGAAATCCATCTCTGAAATGCCCGTCACGTCGGAATCCCAGCGTCGAGCGGAGGAGGCGACGCTGCCGAGATGTCCGAGGCGGAGGGACAGCCGTCCGTCGAAGGGTTTTGCCAAGCAATCGACTCGTCAAATAGCTGCGAGTGAGGTCGAGTTAAGAGCGAGTGAGGTCGAGTTGAGAGCGAGTGAGGTCGAGTTCTCTAGCCTTCGTCTTATCTTTTGAAAATGAGGGAAATTTCAAACTCGCTTCAACGATTTGTCTTGTGAATTCAAAGGGTTTAGACGTGCGCTCAGCTCAGCCGATGGGCGTCCTCTGCGGACGACCAACGGCGCGGCGGTACACTTCGCGCTCAGACTGCTGGCCGTGAGAGATCCGCAAAGGTCCACTTACGAAGGCTCTTTGGAGTCATTTCTCTAGGAGTGTCTGAGATCAGCTGGCGCCTCGCAGGTGTCGCGGGAGGGAGGGGGGGGGGGCAATAATCCTCATAGCGTCCATCAGCTGTTCCTGGGTTCTGAAAGGG
>NW_028234411.1:16275431-16282931 GCF_977035675.1 Penaeus japonicus
TTATATACATATAATATATATATATATATATTTTTTAATATATATATAATTATATATATATTATATATATATATATATATACCAATATCTATTTTCTATCTATTAATTCTCCTCTCTCTCTCTCTCATCTCTCTCTCTCTTCTCTATCTCTCTCTCTTCTCTCTCTCTCTCTCTCTCTCTCTCTCTCTCTCTCTTTCTCTATATATATAGATATATAATATATATATATATATATATTTACACCAAAACAAATATTATATATATTTTTATATATAGTATATAATATTATATAGATATATATATATTTATATCTATTAGACACATACACAACTTATATAATACATTGCATATATCTATATATATTTATATATATATATATATATATATAATAATATATTTATATATATATATATATATTATATATATATATATATAGGTATGTTTGTATGCATATTCATTTATATGCTTATGAGATATGTATACATATTATATATATAAAATATATATATATATTTATATTTATATATATTGTTATATATTATATATATATATATATTTTATATATGTATATATATGTATAATATGTATATTATGTATAGTTCAATATTATAATATATATTATTATATTATATACAATCTATATCTATATCTATATCTATATCTATATTTATATCTATATCTATATCTATAGATATATATATATACATACACATATATATATATATATATATATATATATATATATATATATATAGATATATATATATATATATATATATTATTATAGGCACCACACCACACACACACACACACAATTTTACCAAATTACATATAAGAAAAGAAAGATACAGAGATAAAACCATCATTTTTTTATTCTTAATTGGCTCTTCATCTAACTCTTTTTTCCTCCCCATTTTTTCTCCGGAATTTATCGCAATTAATTTCCATCTGAAGCGCCGTGTCTTCGGATGCTGTGACACCTCTCAAGATTCGGGAGATGCTCTCACCTGATAAGTAATTGGATCTTGAACTGTGGCCGGGAGATTTGGAGATGATTGACAGATCATTCAGTTGGGGGGGGGGGGGAGGGTGTGGATGGGGCGTGGATGGGGGTGGGATGGGTGGATGGTGGGGGGGGGGGTGGATGGGGGAGAGAGAGGCGGGGGAGGAGAGGGGCGGAGGAGGGGGAGGAGGGAGGGAAAGGGCGGGGGAAGAGGAGGGGGTAAGGCGATGGGGGAATATATTATGAGAGGGGAGGGGAGGGGAGGTGGGGGGGACTGTTCATATCGGGGAGATGAAGACAGATTCATTATGGGAGGAGGGGGGGAGGATGTTGGGGGGATGGGGGATGCTGGGGGATGGGGGAAGAGGAAGGGGAGGTGGAGGGAATGGGGCTGTTCATATCAGTGGCTTTTGCTTGTTCTTTTCATCTCTCTTCTTCCTCTTTCTTTCTCAGCCTCTCTATCTCTGTCTCAGCTTGCCAGTCTCTCTCTCTATCTCTCTCTCCGCCTCTCTCTCTATAAATCTCTCTCTCTCTCTCTCCTCCTCTCTTTTTCTATAAAGTTCTCTCTCTTTCTTTATCCCTGTCTCTGTCTGTCAGTCTCTCTCTCTCTCTTCCTCTCTCTCTCTCTATCTCTCTCTCTCCCTCCCTCTCTCTCTCTCCCTCTCTCTCTCTCTCTCTCTCTCTCTCTCTCTCTCTCTCTCTCTCTCTCTCTCTCTCTCTCTCTCCCTCCCTCCCTCCCTCCCTCCCTCTCTCTCTCTCTCTTTCTCTCTTCCCCCGTGCCTCCAAGCCTCATTAGCGATTACCTCATACAAGAGTGAACGCAGTAATGAAGGAAAGTGTTAATTGCTTCGTGTCAGGAATGAGGAACATGAGGAAGGGAGAAGGAAAGAGATGAGAGGATATGTAAAAAGAGAAAGAGTAAAGGAGGGAGAGATAAAGGAGAAGAAGTGGAAATCTGATAAAGATTTCGGAAGAGGAAGAAATAAGATGCATTTTATTTGATATTTTGTTTTCGGATTTTGCTTTGTTATAATTTATGTGAAAGTGATATCAATGATGACGATAATTGATAGTGTTAATGATGATAACAACTATGATGATGATGATGATGACAGTAATGGTGATCATTGTAGTGATGATAATGATAATTGTGATGATAATAGTGGTGATGGTAATGATAATTGTGATGATAATAGTGGTGAGGATAATGATAATTGTGATGATAATAGTGGTGATGGTAATGATAATTCTGATGATAATAGTGGTGATGGTAAGGATAATTGTGATGATAATAGTGGTGATGGTAAGGATAATTGTGATGATAACGATAATTGTAATGATTATAGTGGTGATGATAATGATAACTGTGATGATAATAATGGCAATGATAGTGATAGCACTAATGGTGAAAATGGGAATTGTATGACGATGATAACAGCAACTGTGATGATGATAATAGTGATAATGATAATGATTGTTATGATAAGGATGAAATATGATTTTTTCCCAATAATGATAATATTTGATGATCGTTATAATAATGATACTTATGAGTAATAATAATGAGTATGGTAATACGAACAGCGATAACGATAAAAAAACTGATGATAATGATAATGATAGCAATAATGATAATGATAGCGATGATAACCATGATTATAACGATAATGATAATAAAAAAGCTATAATATCTACAAAAACAACAACAATAATAACAATAGTAGTAACTTCTTTAATTAGAAAAAAATACGTGAGGAATAGTCATGAAAAGCTGAGAGTAGCGGACGAGAAAGTAGCGCCAGAATCAAGGAAAAGGTTAAAGGAAAGACATTGAAAGCCCAGTCATTGCTACGCAAGACAAACTTCAAAGAAAAGCCAAGATTAAGTAGTTACAAGTAGACATGAAGTTTAGACTGTGTAGGAAGGTAAATGAGATGGTCAGATGACGCAGAAAGTAAACTTGTGAAGGATTCGTGCTTGACAAATCGAAGATAAAACAACGAAGGAAAACACAGGAACTCACACGAATATGCCAAAGGTCTTTTCGCCACATCACTTCCAAAGAGAGGAAGCAATATAGCAAATAATCTCTCGACATAATCGCATACTCTCCTATGTTTCCCTCTGTTTGTTTTGTTTCCAAGGAATGTACCAGAAGAGTCGAAGAGCGAAAAAGAATCGAAAAAGAAATAAAAAAAAAGTAGAAAAAGTCGAAAAAAGAAAGAAAAAGAAAGTCGAAAAGCAAAAAAAAAAAAAAAAAAAAAAAAAAAAAAAAAATTCAGTTGGAAATCTGCTGCAACTCTGCAACGAAACTATTTCAAGAACTGCAACCAACCTGAGTACAAGTAGGATGGAAATGGCCCAGGCAAAATTCTGTGGGATTTGGATATGCTAATAAGCTAATATGCTATGACACGCTGGCCTGATATGAAAATTGAAGACAAAGGGCAAAGTCACTGCCAAAGGATAGCAGATCTTGCAGTCGTCTACGGCAACAGAAAGTGAAGAAACAAGAAAATAAGAATAAGAAAAACGGAGAGAAAATAATGGAAAAAAAACAAAACAAAACAAAAATGAGCATGACTTTGGAATTGTAGCTGGAATTATAACTGGAATACTAAAGCTCTTGTGGATATATTCTATCTATCTAGTGCGCGTGGGAGAGGGTTGACCGATGGAGAGAGGCAGAGCGAGAGAGCTCGAGCACGAGAGCTCTACACCGCAAGCGCGGCGCGCATGCCTGAAGAGCAACCGATCGAACGAGAGAAGAGAGAAAGCCTATAGCGAGAGAGGAGATCTGGATCGAGAGATATCAGAGAGCGAAGAGGAGAGAGAGCCCGAGCGTGAGAGAGAGAGCAACAGGCCAATAGCGAAAAATAGGATAGAAATATACGCTGATAGAGCGCGTGCGAGAGCGAGAGAACAGCACGAGAAGAGGAGAGAGACGAGGAGAAAAAAAAAAAAAAAAAAAAAAAAAAAGAGAGAAGAGAAAGAAGGAGAAGGGGAAGAAAGGATGATGGAGAAAAAAAAAAAAAGCGAGGAAAAGGAAAAAAAAGAGAGAAAGAATGAGGAAAGGGAAAGGAGAAAGCAAGGAAGAAAGAAAGAGGAAGAAGGGAGGGAAGAGAGAATAGGGAGCGGAAAGGATAAGAAGAAAAAAAAAAAAAAGAGAGAAAAGAAAAGGAAGAAAAGGTAGATAAGAAAGGAAAAGAGGAGGGGGAAGAGTGGAAAGAGGAAAAGAGTAAGAAGGGAGTAGGGAGAGAAAGAGGAGAAAGAGGGTAAGGAGGATGAGGAAAGGATGGGAGAAAGGAAGAGAAGAAGGAGGTATGAAGAGTTAAAAAAAAAAAAAAAAGAGAGATAGGAGAAGGGGTTGGGATTGTGGTGTTCGTGGATGTATGTTGAGGTGTGAGAAAGGATTTGTTGATAGGGCGGTATAGTGAGTGGGGAAGGAAATGATGGTGTAGAGTGTTGGTGTTGTGTAGAGTTGGTTTGAGTGAGGGTGAGAGTAGTGGGAGGGGAAGAGGGATGAGAGTGGAGAATATGAGTGAGATAAGTAAGTAAGGTCGAGAGGAGTGTGAGATGGGGAGCGAGAGTCGTAGCGAGAGATGAGGTGTTGTGGATGGAGAGAGGGAGGGTGGTGATGAGAGGGGAGAGGAGGATTATGAGGAGGAGGAGAGGAAAAGGAGCTGAGGGTAGAACGTTGGAGGTGGGAGACTGTGATCTGGATGTGAGGAGGTAGAGGTGAGTGGAGAGAGACTGGAAGATGAGGTTGGAGAGGGATTGAAGAGAGAGGAAGATGAGTGCGTGAGAGTGATGGAGAGAGAGTGAGTGGAGGAAGAAGAGGCACAAGATGAAGAGAGAGAGAGAGAGAGAGAGAGAGAGAGAGAGAGAGAGAGAGAGAGAGAGAGTAATTGGATGAATAAACTGCTCCTTTCTCATGCCAAGTCTTGGCTCTGTTCCACCTTCTCTCCACTCCATCCACTCGAAATGCCTCCCTCCACCTCTCCCCTCGTCCACTTTTCCTCTCCGTATTTCTCCACCCATCCCGGTCTGTTACGACACTCTTCGCCGCCGAAAATTCCCAAGAGGATTGGCTAGCGGGCGGGCGGGTGGGATGGCGGTTGGGTGGGTGGGCGGGTGGGCGGGCGGGTTGGTGGGTCATGGTTTGGCATTTATTAGACCGATCTTAGTGGGGGAGAAAGGGTGGGTGGGGATGGTGGGATGGGGGGATGGAGGATGGGGGGGCGTGGGTGGGGGTGTGGGCGGGTGAGTGGTTGATGGGTTGGTTTTGGAATTTCTTTTCGGTTGCCGTATCTCTTGCTCGCTCTAGATCTCTCTCTCTCTCTCTCTCTCTTCCTCTCTCGCTCTCTATCTCACTCTCTCTCTCCTCCTCTCACTCTCTCTCTATCTCTTTCACTCTCTCTCTTTTTCTTTCTCGCTATCTCTCTCTCACTCTTCCTGTTTCTCTCTCACGTTCGTCCTTACTCTCTTTCTATCTCTCTCTCGCTTTCTCTCTTGCTGTCTCTCTCTCTCTTTTTCTCTCTCGCTGTCTCTCACTCTCTCTCTTTCTCTCTCACGCTTCCTCTTCTCTCTATCTCTCTCTATCCTTTCCTTAAATCCATCCATATTTTTCTTTCGTACACACTCCCTCCCTCTCTCCTTCCCTCCCTTCCTTCCCTCCCTCTTTCACTCCCCTTCCCTCCCTCCCTCTTCCACTCCCCTTCCCTCCCTCCCTCCCTCCCTCTTCCACTCCCCTCCCTCCCTCCCTCCCTCCCTCTCTCTTGGAAAGGTTGCTTGCACACCAACGAGTGAGTCAGCAACATATGCAACAAGTAAGCGGTTTGCACAGTTGTTTGTTGAATAGGTACATATTTTTTTTACTATATTCTTATTATCATCAACATCATCATCATCATTTTATGTATTTGTCATTATATTTTTTTTCTATTTTGTGTGTGTGAATAAGGGGGAGGGGGGGATAATATGGTTATAATTGGAATTGATATGACTGTTGTTGTCATCATTATCATCATCATCGTTATTATCTGCGGTGATGAATTAGCATCCTATTTCTCTGTCTTTTTATTAATTCATTTTCGTTCGCATTTCTCCTTCCATCGTCACATTAGCCGTATCATCACTATGTCTTTATCATCACTACTATCATCACTCTTTTTGACATAACCTTCTCTTTTTTTTTCAACATTAATTCATTATATGCTATCACTGCTAATATTTTTCACCGTCTATCATTAATCTATTACGATGATAATCATGATAACATCAGTTTCTGTAGTACAATGGCATTTGTGATTCTTGGTCGTTAAACTATAAATTTTATACAATAATATGTTTTCGGATTCAGTCTCGAGCTGCCAAATTATTTACCATTGCGAGGAGGCCTCATTTTGAATACGTTTTCTCAGCTGCAAAAAAAAAAAAAAAAAAAAAAAAAAAAAAAAAAAAAAAAAAAAAAAAAAGATCATTGCAATACATTTAAATGCAAAGGATTTAATCGTAGAGCATTACATTGCAAAATAAATAATAAAGGATTCCGTTGCAAAGGATTTCATTGTAGAACATTGCATTTCAAAGAAATTCATCATAAAGGATTCAATTGCAAAGGATTAATTTGCAAAGGGTTTCATAACAGATCATTCATTACTTTGCAAAGGATTTCAATGCCAATCGCTGATCTAGTATCAGGATGTCACAGGGTGAAATTTTGTTTTTATTTAATTAATTAATTTATCTTATTTAAAATTATGTTATCTGATGACCTGTGTTGCACTCTCGACCTTACTCGTCTTCTTCTGTGTTCTTATTTCGTTCAGCTTCGGTTTCGTTATTTTCCTGTTCTTATTCGTGTTGTGGTGATAGTTGTGAGGGGTGCTTTTGTGGTGAGGAGAGGGATGATGACGATAATAGCGATAATGATGATGATGATGATAATGGCTATGGTGATGATGGGGTTAAAGGTGATGAGACGATAATACGCGATAAATGATGATATAATGATGATGATGAAATTTAAAAAAAATTAAAAATGGCCTAATGGTGATTATGGCTATGTGATGACGATAATAGCGATAATGATGATGATGATGATAATGGCTATGGTGATGATGGTTATGGTGATGATGACGATAATAGCGATAATGATGATGATAATGATGATGATGATGATAATGGCTATGGTGATGATGGCTATGGTGATGACGATAATAGCGATAATGATGATGATAATGATGATGATGATGATGATAATGGCTATGGTGATGATGGCTATGGTGATGATGACGATAATAGCGATAATGATGATGATAATGATGATGATGATGATGATAATGATAATGATGATAATGGCTATGGTGATGATGGCTATGGTGATGATGACGATAATAGCGATAATGATGATGATAATGATGATGATGATGATAATGGCTATGGTGATGATGGCAATGATAATGATGACAACGATAATAGCAAATGTGATCATC
>NW_028234411.1:16290431-16295431 GCF_977035675.1 Penaeus japonicus
CAAAACACACACACACACACAAACACAACACACACACATATCTGAATATAAATAAATAAATAAATATATATATATATATGTATATGAATTGATATGTAACCGCTAACCTCGCTCATAACCCACTCCCCCACCCCCCCCACAAAAACACATCACCACTCGCACCCAACAACTCGAAATTAATTATATATCATATATATATCTATATATAATATATATATATATATATTATGTATATTTTTTATATATATATACATAATACATTACACACAAACACACACAACAATTTATATATATATATATATAAATATATACCTATAGCTGATAAATATGTATATAATGGGATATAAACCGCTAACCTCGCTCATAACCCACTCCCCCCCCCCCCCACACACACACCACTCGCTCCCTCAACTCGAAATTAATGTGAATCCCAAACCGTTCCCGTGAACAAAAAAAGAAAAAAAAAAATTCCCAATCGAATGTAATTTATAGCATGCCGCCTCGCCGCTCCAAGAAATACTCTTTCGAGAAATATCTTTAAAAGAGGGAAAAAAAAAAAAAAAAAAAAAAAAAAAAAAAAAAAAAAAAAAAAAAAAAAAAAAAAAAAAAAAAATAGAAAAAGTGCATAAAAAAAAAAAAAAAAATCAACTCAGATATTTGAGTCATTTTTAGGTTTTCTTGATTGGTCACGGGAGAAGAGATGCAAATATATGCGTCCGAGCGCAGGGCAAAATGTCGTCAGGTGGAGACAGAGCAGAGAGGGCGTTGGAGCGAAAAAAAGAAGGTCCTTTTGTTTTTCTGGGGGTGTAGCCTGTAAAAGAGAGGGTATGGGGGGAAGGGAAGAGGTAGGAGGGGAAGGAGGAGGGGAGGAGGAGGGAGATGAGAAAGGCCAAGGGAGGGGAGAGTACGGGAGAGATAAGGGGAAAGATGGAGGAGGTGGAAGAGGGCAGGTGGATGAGAGTGGGTACAGGAGAGAGGAGGGAAGGGGAGGGGAGAAAGGAGGGAAGAGAGGAAGGGAGGGAAGAGGAGGAGGATGAAAGTGGGTAAGAGAGGGAGGGTTGGGGTTAGGGAAGGGGAGGGAGGGTAAGGGAGAGAGGGAGAGAAGGAAGGGGAGGGAAGAGGGGGAAGGGGAGGGAGGGTGAGGAAGGGAAAGATTGAGGGAAGAAGGAAGGGAGGGAGGGAGGGTAAGGGAGAGAGAAAGTAAGGTAGGAAGAGAAAGAGCAAGGGAGACATCAGATATCAGTCAAGAATTTTGGCTTGATGATTCGACTAATTTGGCTCATTAGATATTCATTAAGAGAGAAAGAGAGAGAGAAAGGAAGAGAGAGAGAGAGAGAGAGAAGAAGAGAGAGAAAAAAAGAGAGAGAAAGAGAGAGAGAAGGAAGAGAGAAAGAGAGAGAGAAGGAAGAGAGAGAAAGAGAGAGAGAAAGAGAGAGAGAAGGAAGAGATAAAGAGAGAAAGAAAGAGAGAGAGAGAGAGAGAGAGAGAAAGGAAGAAAGAAAGAGAATTAGAGAAAAAGAAAGAAACAGAGAGCTATATAAAACGAACGAGAAAAAAAGAAAAGAAAACGAAAGCGAATAAAAATAGAGAGGAAGAGGAAAGAGGAGGAGTGAGAGATAAGAGAGAGTAATTGATCAGAAAAAAGAAGCTTTTCGAGTCCTCCCTGGAATTCCCCATCTCCTGCAACCTGTCAACCGAAAAGGCAAAACCAAAATACGCAAAGGCGAGAGACGTTTAGCCGGGAGATGCAACAGGAGGCACAAAACGAGGGAGAGTTCCGAGGCGAGCGGTAAATCGAGACAAGTAAAACGAGAGAAAGTTTACTACGCAAGAAGCCTTAAAAATACAGAAAGTAAACGTTAAAACCAGGCGAGCAAAACGAGAGAAACCAAGAAGCCATAAAAACGAGTAAACGTGAAACACGGAAGGTTAAAAAAAAAAAAAAAATAGAATAAAGGAAGGTTCAACAAGGAGCATCTAGAACAGTGGAAATAATTACAGAAGGAAAGAGGGAAAGAAAAGGGAAAGTTAAATTGTGGTGAACAAAACAAGGGTAATTAAAACAAAGAAAACAGGAAAGTATGAACAAGAGATCGTTACGTAATAAGAATTAAAACAGGTGAGTGAATTAACGGAAAGACGAAGCAATGCACAGTAAACAGAGGAAACAAATAACAACAACAAGAAAAGCAATGAACTCTAAAACAAGTGAGTAAGACAAAAAAAGGAAAAAAGAAAAGAAGAACATGGACAATTAAAAGAGGAAAACACATAAGAAAAAAAAATATATATATATGAAGAGTAAAACAGGGAACATTAAATAGGTGCATAACACAAGATCACAAAAAAGTGTCAGAATAAGAGGGGAAGCAAAAAAGTGTCAGCTACCAGAAGGAAAAAGGAAGACTGTCAGCCAGGAAAAAGAAAACAAAAAGTGTCAGCTACCAGAAGTGATAAGTAAAAGCGTCAGCCAGGAGAAGGAAAACCATAAGCGTCAGCTACCAGAAGGGATAAGTAAGAGCGTCAGCCAGGAGAAGGAAAACCATAAGCGTCAGCTACCAGAAGGGATAAGTAAGAGCGTCAGCCAGGAGAAGAAAAACAAAAAGTGTCAGCTACCAGCAGAGAAACAAAGAATGTCAGCCAGGAAAAGTGATAGCTAAGAACGCCATCAAGGAGAAAAGAAACAAGATATGTCAGCAGTGGACAGGAAAACAAAAAACATCCACAAGAGAAGAAGAAGCAAAAGACCGTCAGCCACACAGTGTCAGCCGTAGTGTAGTGTTTGTGTTAGCACTAGGGAATCATCACACACCGACTGTCGCTCAAGCTGTCAGCCCGAATCGCCCCTCATTTGGAAGTGTGTGTGTCAGCAGCCGCATGCTAAGCGAGCGCCCAAGATATATATGGGTCCCTTTGAATATATATTTGCGGATACGTGTCTGGAACTACAGCTGTCCGTCCGAGCGGCCAGATCGGGGAGATAGCGAGCTTGATAGAGGAGGGGCTGTGTGTGTGTGGTGGGGGGGGGGGGGGGGGGGGGGGGGGGGGGGGGGGGGGTGGGGGGGGGGGGGGGGGGGGGGGGGGGGGGGGGGGGGCGGGGGGGGGGGGGGGGGGGGGTGGGGGGGGGGGGGGGGGGGGGGGGGGGGGGGGGGGGTCGTGTGCGGAGTGTGTGTGTGTGGTGTGTGTGTTCGAGTGTGTGTCCGTGTGTGGGTGTGGGGGGGTGTATGTTTGTTTAAGTAAGTGTGTGTGTGCGTGCGGGAGAGCGAGAGCGAGAGCGAGAGAGAGAGAGAGAGAGAGAGAGAGAGAGAGAGAGAGAGAGAGAGAGAGAGAGAGAGAGAGAGAGAGAGTGAGAAAGTAGGAGAGAGAGAGAGAGAAAGAGAGAGAGAGCGAGAGAGAAGAGGAGAGAGAGAGGAGATTATAAGAGATAGAGAGAGAGAGAGCGAAGAGAGAGAAGAAGAGCGAGAGAGAGAGGGAGAGAGAGAGAGAGAGAGAGAGAGAGAGAGAGAGAGAGAGAGAGCGACAGAGCGAGAGCGAGAGAGCGAGAGCGAGAGAACGAGAGCGAGAGAAAGAGAGAGAGAGAGAGAGAGAGAGAGAGACAGTGAGTGAGTGAGTGAACGAGACTACACGTGTTGACATAAACATGTACGCACAACCAGAACTGGGACACTTATCCAAATCCACAACTAATCTAAAACGAAGATTAAGCAACATCAATAAAACGAAGCGAAACGCAATCAACACCGAACCCAGACAGAAGGCGCCGTCATTCAACACAACGTAACTTCAACCCGAGGTCAGTTCTCAAGGAAGGAAGCCCGAGGTGCAGACTCGCCGAGCAACTGCACGAGGGGGGGGGGGGGGGGGGGGGGTGTGGGAAGGGGTGGTAGGGCGGGGGGGGGGGGGGGGGGGGGGTTTAAGCAGATGCAAGCAGATGCACTGATATGATAATGCGCTCCAGTAAGTATGATAATCGGCGCAGTAATCAAATGCGCAGTAAGTCAAACATTATTATAATCCGAATAATTTCCAGCGAGGCATTTCGGCCGCCGGGGGGGACGTAAACGCGTTCGAACAGCTGTCTTAAGTCATCCTCGAAGGTGATGCTCAAGTGCGGGTAATGAGTAGGAGGCGGCGCGAGGTTACGTTCACAGGTGGCGCCGAGGAGCTGGTGTTGACAGCTGGTGCCTGGCAGCTGATATTAACAAGGCGGGACTGATAGCTAGGCTGGAGATCCGATATTGACAGACAGACAGGCTCTTCAAGGGAGGTTGGCATCCTGTTGTGTGTGGAGGGGAGGAAGGGGGGGGGGGGGTATGATGGAGGTGGGGGGTCTAGAAGGTGGGTGCCATTGAGAGGGGAAAGGTGGGGGTGAATGATGAGGAGAAAAGGAGTGAGATTTGGACTCGCTTTTGTCTTTGTTCGATGATTGCTAACTGAAAGGTAACGAGGTAATGGGTGTAAGTGAGAGGATGGGTGTAGGGTTGGTGTAGACAGTACGCTTACGGCGGTGTAAATGTGGTGTGTGTACACCACACAACACACACACACCGCCACACACGCGCGCCAACACACGGCCGCAGCAACACCGCTCGCCGCCATTGTGCAGGCATGAAACCATGCCACATACATAAAAACACTTTCCTCGATTCAGCCGAACCCCAATACTCATCCTCTCCCCCCCCCACTCCTCTCCCCCCCCACTCCTCCTCCCCATCTCATCTCTTCAATCTCTTCCCCCCTCCACACTCCACCTCTCCGCATACTAGAACTGAAAGGGTCCGTTTTGATGGCCCTCCAACTTCTCCCCCACGCCCCCCCGCTAACCCTCATCCCTCTCTTTAGGTTCTTTTTCCCCTTCCAAAAAAAACAAAAATACCCTCTCTCATTTCAACATACAACAACTTCTTTGAAAAAGAACCCCTTCCCTGTTTCCCCTCTTCGCTCTGACACTCATCTCCCCTCATTCCTTCTCCCTTCTTACCCCCTCTTCGCCTCTTCCA
>NW_028234411.1:16303535-16314989 GCF_977035675.1 Penaeus japonicus
TCGTTGTCATTAAGTGAAGTTTCTCATTTTGACCAAGTTTATTCTGTCCAGAAATCACTTTCTTTCTCACTTGTCCATCTTGTAACTGTGTAACAATGCTTTTGTTGCTGTTTAATGTGCTGTTGTTGTCCAGTGTTGTTGCTTTGTTGTTGTTGTTGCTGTTGTTTCTCACTTGTCCATCTTGTAACTGTGACTTCTATTGCGTTCAGCGTCTTAATCTTTTCAGTCTTATGTGATAATGTTATATAATTTAAACTGCCGCTTTTTGCATCTCCTTTGAGAGTTCTCGTATGTATATTTTTTAGTCGTTTTGACTGATCAGTTTATCGTGTGCTGCTCCATGTTTGGTTCCTCTAGGAATCTCTAAGAGTATGTTTCATGTTTATATCAAACTACCCGACTTTTCCTGGCGAACGCTATACTTTTTAGATAGTTATTTATCGGCCGCTGACTGCTGTTCTCTGCAGTGTGCCTACTTTGTCCACTTATGTGTATTTAGCGACCGCTGCTGTTTGTTCTCTGCTGTGCCTTCTTCTGTCACCTCTTCATGTGCTATTTAGCGACCCGCCTGCCCTGTTTGTTCTCTGCTGTGTCTTCTTCTGTCACCTCTTCATGTGCTATTTAGCGACCCGCCTGCCCTGTTTGTTCTCTGCTGCGCCTTCTTCTGTGCCCAACCTCCGTGTAGGTCCTTTCGCAGCCGTTGTGTCGTGGAGTCGCGTCCTGCGAAAGGGATTTCACACTCGCTGCACACAAGGGGGAGGCACCAGTGTGTGTCGTGCGCGGCCAAGTATGAATGAGAGGCACACTTAACGACCTGTATGACTTTAACGACCTCGCTGATGCATGAACGACCCCCGGAGACCGCTCCTACCACCACCGCTACTACTACTACTATTAACCACCATCCTCCCCCCCCCACCCCCCAGCCCAGCCCTATCCTCCTCTCCCTTTCCCTTTCCCTTTCTTACATGGATTTCAGAAGGTAGTTTGCGGATGTTGAGTGCGGGTCGTTTGACAGATTGCGTCCTGAAGGAGATTAATAACGATGGATGGTGGGGTTTGGGGGCGGGCGGGGCGGGACGGGGAGGGAGGGGTGGAAGGAGGGAGGGGGAAGCGGTGGAGGAATAAGATGGGGAAGAGAGGGAATAAGGAGGTGAGGAAGGAGGGGGAAGAAGGTGATGGAAGAAGGAGGTGGGGAAGGAAGGGGAAGTAGGTTGGGGAGGGAGAATAAGGAAGAAAAGAAAGGGAAGAGAAGGGGGACCAAGGAATAAGGAGCTGGGGAAGCAAGAATAAGGAGGAAGAAAGGGGGATGAGTAGGGGGACCATGGAATAAGGATGTTGGAAAGGAGGAGGAGGAGGAGGCGGAGGAGGAGGAGGAGATAGAGGGGGGAGAGGATGAAGCGAGGGATTAGCCCCGCCTGGATTGGCCAAGCGGAGAGGCAGTCATGAAGTCATCACCGCGGGTGCTATGGCGCCGCGCTTATAACGTTTATGGCAAATTAATAGCCATGATAAAACTACCGGAGCGTGAATTCTTTCGCTCTCTTGTCTTCACTCTCTTTACTCTCCTCTCTTCATTCTTTATCTATCTATCTATATTCAAATGTTTCCACCCCCCCCCCTTTGTCTCTTCTTACTCGGGTCTCTTCTTCTAATTATTATTCTCTATCTTCACTACTTTCACTCTCTCTCTCTCCCTCCCTCCGTCGCTCTCTTACTCTCTCTCTTCATTTTCTCTCTCTCTTCTCTCTCTTCTCTCTCTCTTCTCTCTTCTCTCTCTCTTCTTTTCTATCTTCTTCTCCTTCTTCTCCTCTCCCGCTTTTCTTATTCACTCACTTTTCTCTTCTATTCTCTCTCTCACTTCTCTCCTTCTCCTCCTCCCGCTTTCTTACTTATCTCTTCTCCCTATCCTTATCTCTCTTTCTCTCTACTCTCTCTATCTCTCTTCTCTCTCCTTCTCTGTTCTCTCTTCTCATTCTCGCTAAACTACTGAGCGTTATTGTATAACAAGCAAAGTCGAGGCCATACAAGGAAGAGCGGACTTACAGGAGCGAGAAGGATAAAAGCGAAAAAGAGAAAAGGAAATTAAAAGAATGAGAGAAAAGGAGGAGAAATAGGGAGAGAATAAAGAATGAAAAGAGAGTAAAGGAGAACAAAGAGAGGGAGAATAAAGAAGAAAAAGAGTGAAGATGAGAGGAAAGCGCGAGGAGAATACGAAGGGAAAGAAAACGAGAGAAAAAGGGGGGAGGGAGCGAATAAAGAGAAAAGAGATGAGAAAGGAAAAGAGGGCAAAAAGAGAGAGCGCAATAAGGTAAGGGAAAAAGAGAGAAAGAAGAAGAAACAGAGGGGATAAACAATAAAAACGGAGGAAAGGAAGAAGAAAAAACAGAAGAATAAGACAAGGTGAGGAAAAAGACAGAAAATGAGGAGATAAAGAGATAGAACAGAAAAATACGCGAGAGGAAAATAGCAAGAAAAAAGTCAGAATAAAAGAGAAAAAGAGCGAGAAGAAAAAAAAAGAAAAATTAAAACAAAAAATCAAAAAAGAATTAAAGAGAAAAAACAAATATCAAAAAAACGAAAAAGGAGAAAAAATAGCGACGAGAAGGGAAGAAAAGAGAAAAACGAATTTCTCTCTCTCTGTAACCTAGCCCCCGTGGTGAGTTCGTGCGGGCATGTTGGTAATAGCCCGGGAAAATTATGGCTATGCAGGGGGGGGGGTAGTTGTTAATTGTATAGGGCTAGCAGGAGAAAGCCCACTGTTAGCTGCCGCTGTCGGGTTGGGATAGGAGTGGTCGGGTTCGCACGGTGGGTTCCCCATCTCCTCCACCAGGGTGGGGTCGACGGGCAGCGGGAGCGTAGCAGGGGGGTCGTGGAGTGGGATTCGGGGTTGGGTGTCCTGGGGGCTAGGTTCGTAGATGGGGGCTGTGTGCGGCCACGAACGAGGCCCTCCTCCAGCGGGGTGGGGCGCGGGCATGGGCCGGGAGGGGGTCGTGAGTGGGCCGCGGTGGGCCCGGAGCTAAGGGCAAATAATGCAAGTACATCGCCAGTAGATCGAGACACACTATCATCTCTCTCCGGCCTCACAATACAATCAAAAACATGTTGATCAGTGAGTGGCGCGGTCGTGCGTCGCCTCGAGCCAATCAGCCTCGGGCACCCCACGCACGGGCCAACACGTGAGTCGCGCGCGCCCGTCGCCCCGCCCTCTTCCAGATGATTGGTCGCTGCCCTTTCCCCCTGGCGAATCAGAGAGAACGAGGGCGGGGCCTTTCCCAAACGGCTGACTTGGGTGAAAGAAGGGTGCGCGCCTAACGGGCCCGTGCTGAACTTTACGTCCCTCTCGCGGAGGAGGCAGGCAGGTAAGCATCCCGGTCACTCGGGGGAAGAAAATGTCTCCCCGCGAGGCTTGGCCATTGTGCCCGCGCCCTTCTTGCCCGAGCGGTGGGCATCGGTAGCGGGTATGGCAGGTGGGCCGTATGGGGATAAAGCTAGAGAACATTACAGGTGAACAGGTAGTCTGGTGCTGAAGGTCACAGTGAACAGTACTGGACGCGTCCGGTCCCGAAGCGACTTTGTGACCGCTGGAGAGTCCGAGAGATAGTGTGTGTGAGGGACTTCTTGCGCTCGCCTGGGAACTTGGAGGCGCGCCAAGTCGCCTCGCCGTGTGGACTTAGAAACTTTGCGAGAACGACCGAATCTGTGCAAGATGAAGTCGACCAGTACAGAAGATCCAAAGATGGAAACGCGAGTGCTCATGCCGTCGGAATTCTCGCTGGTGGTGACCGCACGCCCGCTGCCGCCGCTCGACCGCCTGGTGCCCGCAGAGGACTGTATCAAAGTGTGTGCTACTCGACGCCTGCCCGCGCAGACTCGCTACCTCCCCTTCAGCGGCACCGTCAGAGCAGATAACCTGCCTCTCCTGCCCTACCTCCCGCCCATGGACGTAAGTACTTCACTCCAGGCCTCGTCGTTAGTGGGTCTTTCACGTAGCGAGTTCTAGATCAGTGAGTTTCTATTGAAGCGTGAGGTGACCTTTCTACTAGGGATTTCTAGATCAGTAAGTCGTTATTCAGGTGTGAATTGATCTTTCAATTTGGGGATTCTAGGAGCCGTATGGGCAGTGAGTCTCTAGCTCTCATTATCTATGTTAGTAGACCTTTCGGTTAGAAGGGTCTTGATGTTCAGAGTGTATCTATTATGATGAGTTTAAGGTAGACGTGAAGTCGAGATTGCAACGTCGAGTGCATTGTCCAGAAGCTGAATTCTCTCCTTGTACCAAATACCTATTACGCATACATCTAGTATTAGCATTCCACCAAACCCTTCCCCACGGCATCAATCATCCTTTAATTAGGCACGAGATACCATTCTCGAATTTAGAAAAGTACATTCCAAACCCTCTCTTTAAAGTATATCCCAGTTTCATTAAGAAATAGAAAAAAAGAGGACATTCAGAAGTACTTCAAGGCGTTTTAAGTTGCGTGAAGGTTTTTTCTTCTTCTTTTTCTTCTCCTCCAAAGGAAAATGAGATGACAAGTAGGATCCGAAAGTCATGATTACAGAAGGCACGAGGGCTAACCTGGGTATTCCGAGTGCGTCAGTGAACTTACTGTGTAATTATCCATAAAGACTGAATATTCCCGTATTACAGCGTTCTTGGAGATTGGATTAAGCTGATTATCGACATTAATCCAGTGATGAAGCTTATTTCGAAGTGGTCTGTTCGAAGCTCACTGGTCTGTGCGAAGCGAAACAGATTTTCGTTCTCTTATGAATGGTCATTTGATGTCCAAATTGGTTAGTCTAATGCTCTTCTACAAGCGAGTGTAGTGGATTATATCTAGTATTGAGTAAACTGCGGTTTTCGAAATATTTTGGTTGCGATGTTGGGCAGCGTCTAGATACTTTCTCATTATTGTTAATTCGTCATTAATTGATTGTTTTGACTGAGTAATTGGTGACATTAAGTTCAGCTGTGTTTGCCATGAAGAGAATTTGGTATTTACTCATCGAGAGAGAGAGAGAGAGAGAGAGAGAGTAAGAGTAAGAGAGAGAGTGAGTGAGTGAGTGAGAGAGAGAGAGAGAGAGAATGATTACCTCTTGCGAATCTCTCGCGAATTGCACTGGCCAATTGCGCATCCGGCGCGATCTTAATTCCGGAAGTCTGCTTGCTTATCTTTCTCCCTTTGAAGAAGACTTTGCTAAATGAGGAGGTCAGTGGCATAGAAGGTAAAAAAGGGGGTTGACGATTAATGTCAAGGGGGGAGATCAGGAAAGATGTTGAACGGAGAGGAGGATGTTGAAATTACAGTCTTCAATAAGAGACAAGGGAGTGTAAGGAGAAGAGGGAGGTGGAAGGAACGGAACCGTAATAGGGGGGGGTGTGAAAAAGGGAGGGACGGGGGTCCGTCCTTCCAGATACTGCAAGTGGTTAATGTGATGTCTGATTGTTGGGGATTGTAGTAAGGGTTTGTATTATATAGGGAGTATTGGAGTAGTGACAAAGAGTACAGGACGTGTTAGGAAGTAGGATTGTGTATTAAGGAAGAGGGCCGGTCAGGGGAGGGAGGAGGGAAGGGGGGAAATAGGAGGAAGGGGAAGGAAAGGGAAGAGGAGGAGGAAGAGGGGAGGGGAGAAGGGTAAGGAGGAAAGAGAGGAGGAGAGGGGGAGGGAAGAGAAGGAATGGGGGGGAAGGAGCGGAGGAAAAAGGGGGGGAAGAAGTGAGGGAGAGAGAGAGGGGATGGAAGGAGGAAGAGTAGGGGGGAGGAAGGGAAGGGGGGGAAGAGAGGGGAGGAGGAGAGGAAGAAACAAAGGTAGGGAGGGATGGAAGAGGGAGTGGGGAAGAGAAAAGGGGATGGGGAAGAATGAGGAAAATGGGAAGAGAAAGGGAAGGGGAGGAGAGTGGGAGGCCCCTAGAAAGAGGGAAGGAAGAGGGAAGGAAGAGGGCAAGCAGAGGCAGAGAGGTAGGAAGAGAAAGGGAGGGGGGATGGAGGAGGGAAGGAGGAGGGGAATGAGGAGTAAGGGGGAGTGGAGGGCGGGAGAGGGGGGGAGAGGGGGGAAGAGAAGGAGGGGAGGAGAGGGAAGGAAAGGAAGAGAATGAAGAGGAACAAGGGGAAAGGAAAAGGGGGGAAGAGAGAAGAGAAGAGGCGGAAAGAGGAAGAAAATGGTGGAAGGAGAGGAGAAGGGGAGGGGGGATGGGGGAAGAGGGAAGAGAGGGGAAAGGGAGGAAAGAGGGAAGGGATGAGAACAAGAAGGGGGGAGGGAAGTGAAGGGGATGAGGGAAGAATGGAAGGGGGGAATGGGAGGAAGAGGAGGAAGGAGGAAGGAAAGGAAGGAGTGTAGGAAGAAGGAAAGAGGAAGGAAAAAGAGAGGGAGGAAGAGGGTAGTGGAGGGATGGAGAGGGGAAGAGAAGGAGGGAAGAAAAATGAGGGATTGGGGAGGTGGAAAGGAGGGGGAATAGGGGGGAGGAAGAGGAATGGGAGGAAGGAAGGAAGAAAGAAAGGAGGAAGAATGGGGAGGGGAAAAGGAAAAGGAGGGGAGAGGGGGGAAGGATAGAGTTAAGAGGAGAGGAGGAAGAGAACAAGGCAACGGAAGGGGACTGAAAGGGATACTGTGGTTGATTTTTCTTCTATTAAGTAATTAAATCATGTACACATACACACATATATACACACACACACAGACACATGTGTATGCACGAGTGTGTGTGTGAGTATGTACTTATGAACATGCTTGTGTGTGTGTGTGTGTGTACATACGTGTGGGATGTGCATATGCGTGCGTGCGAGGCATAAAAAGAAAGAAAGAAAAAAAAGGCTTCAGAATAAGAGGGCAAACGCTCGCTACTGTTGTAACCGAGCTTACGACGTGCCCGAGGCGATGAAAGCACGCCGTTAAGAATATACTCTTCCTTATTCACTCGGGCAGCAAGAAGGACGCGGGATGCTTGTGTGCAGGTCATGGGGGAGGGGGGGGGGGTGAGAGGGAGGGAGGGGGTGTTGGGAAGGAGACAGCCGTGCATAAGACCCGCGACCCCCCATAACACGGATTGAGACTCCCCCTTCTTAACTTAATCGTCCCCACTCAGAAGAAAGAGAGAGAGAGAGAGAGAGAGAGAGAGAGAGAGAAAGAGATAGAGAGTCCACTACCCCTCTACCCCCTCCCCCTCCTCCTCCTCTTCCTCCTTCCCCCAATAAAAAAAAAAGAAGTAAGTCGGGCAGCTGCCGAGACCGAGCGACCAGAGACCGAGCATCGTCAACAATTACCAGCGAGCGAGCGAGCTTCAGCCGCGGCGGGTCATGCATGCGCGCGTCCCCCCCACCCCTCTTCCCCTACCCTCCCCTCCCCCTCCCCTTCCCCTCCCCCCACGGCCAGCCTCCAGGGCCCCGACGTGCGAATCCCTCCCCCCGACCGCGCCTTCGGCTTCCTTTTCGCTCTCGTGTTTTCGCTGCGTTCGTTCGTGCGTTCGTGCTCTCATTGACACGTTTCGGTCTCTCTCTCTCTTTCAATTTCTTTCCCTTTTTCTCTCTCTCTCTCTATCTCTCTATCTATCTGTCCATCTCTCTCTCTTTCTATCTATCTATCTTTCTCTCTATCTCTTTCTCTCTAATTCGCGATAATATTTATACCATATCAGTAACATATAATAGAACTCTTCCCCGCCGTGACAATCGCTGTTTCCTCATAGTTCCCTTTTTTATTTCTTTTTTTTTCATCTCTTCATCATTTTTTCTTCATGCTTTTCTCCTCTTTTTTGTCTTCCTCTTTATCTTCCCTTTTTCTTAATTTTTTCCTTCTCCTTTTTTGCCTTCCTCTTTATCTTCCTTTTTTCTTCATTCTTTTTTCTTCCTCTTTTTCTGTCTTTTTGTGGCCTGTGTCTCTTTTTTTGCGCTCGGGTCATCACAGCTGAGATGGGCGCCGCGGGGGAGACCTCCGGGCGCGAGCCATCACGACACTCGCGGTTGTTGCAAAATATCAACAATATTGCAATCTTTTGGGGGAGGGGGAGAAGAAGGAGGGGGAAAGAGGAAATAGAGGAGGGAAGAAGGGAGGGAAGGGAATAAAAGGGGGAGGAAAGGGAATGCTTTCTCTGCTATCTTTTCGTAGTATTATTATTTTCGCCCTTTTTTTTTTTTTCTTCTTTTTTTTATCCGTCTTCTTCTTTTCTTACTTACCCTCCATTTTTCTACTTTCATTGTTTATACTGTCCTCTTCTTTCTTTTGTTCTAACTCGTTCTTCTTTCTTCGTCTTTCATTTTCTTCTATCTTTCTTTTTCTCTTCTTTCTCCTCCTCCTCCCCCTCCCCTCCATTACTTAATGTCGCCAGGGAAGTCCTTTGGTTATTCAGACATCCAAATGGATGGCATTCGATGTTTGTTGCTCAAGCTTTTTTGATTTTTTGCTAATGTTTTTAGTTGATTTGCCCTCCTTTCCTCTCACTTGCCTTCCTTCCTTGCCCCCCCCCACCTACCCCCCTTTACCCTCTCCCGTTTTTCTCCTCTTTCTTCTCCCCCCCCCTTGTTAACTCATTAGTCTCCCTTTTCCCCCCCGTCCCTTCCCCCAGCTCCCTCCCCCTCTCCTCCCGCTTCCCCTTCCTTCATCTTCCCTGCCTCTTTTTCTCTCCACTTCTCTCCCTCCCGGTCCCTCTCCTTCCCTCCTCTCAGCTCTCTTTCCCTTCCCTCCCCTCCCCTCCTCTCCCTTTCCCTCTCCCCCTCCTCTCCTTACCTCTCTTCCCTCCCCTCCCCTCCCCCCTCCCCCGAATCCCCACACAGAAGCGGTCAATTGCTGGCAACGAGCGCGCCGATAATGATTTGTTTGCAACGAGGTAAAAAGGAACGCGTATTTATGGCGAGGGCGACCATGCATATGAAGGAGCTCTTGGAGGGGCGGACCGGGGGTGGGGGGGGGGGCAAGGAGGGCCAGGGGGGCCAGGGGGGCCAGGGGGGGATGGGGAATTAACCAGTCATCAATTTGGTTTAAAAAGGCGACGTATGGGGCCTGCGAGGAATTAGAATTCTTCATTAAGTCCAAGGTTCTCGAGTCGCGTTGGCGTTGGGTCGTGTTGTCGCGGTTACGGTTGGTCTGTTGGTCGGTCGGGTGAGCGGGCGCGCGGGTGGGCCGGCGGTTGGTTGGTTGGTTGGTTGGGCGGCCACGGTTCGTTGGTCGGTCGGGCAGTCGGGCGAACGGATGCGAGGAAGCTGAGCAGAACGGGTCGCCGATTCCTCCTTTGTCTCGGGCCACGAATCACTCTCATCGGGGCCGTCCTTCGGGTCCCGACGGGTTCGCTCGGGCACACTTGGGGTTCCTTGGGGGTCTCTAGGGGGTTCTAGGGGTTTATGGGGTCCGTGGGGGTGACCTTCTTTTCCCTTTTGGTCTTCCTTCCCTTCCTTCCTTTCGCTTCCTTTTCCTCCTTGTTTCTTATAGTTTCTTTCGTCTTTTCTCGTTCTCTTTCTCCTGTGATATACTTTTTCGTCTCTCTTTCTCTGTTTTATCTATTCTTCTTCCTCTTTTTTTATTTCTTTTCTTCTTTTTCTCGTCTTCTTGAGAATTTTTACCTTTTTTGGAAATGGTGGGAAACTGAGAGGAGTGTTGCGCCAAATAGGGTCGAAAAGGTTTTAACGTTTTTTTTTTTCTCTCTCTCTCTCTCTTTTTTTTCCTTTTTGTCTGTGAAGGATGTTGAAAGATGAACATTTCATCTTAATGGATTCGGGAGAGTGAATTACACGGGGCACGGTCGCGTTTCGGGAAGTTACGATGTGTGAAGGAGGCGGCTTTTTGCGCGCTCCCTTTTTTCCTTCTCTCTCTGTCTCTCATAAACGAGTGAGTTTCCGGCTCCAGGTCATGTCTTTAGGTTAATCACATTGATCACGTATCACTCCTTCCAAGGCGCGGCTGACAAGGTCCTAACGCGTTCCCTCTCTCTCTCCGCAGGTCAGGTCGCGCTACGGAGGATACGATTCCGTGGACGAGGATGGGCGGAGGACGTGCAACTGGGTGCGCTTCCTGAAGGTGGCGCCCTTCTACAGCCACGAGGTCAACCTCGTGGGGCGGCGAGCGGGCCCTCGCGGCGACGTGGTGTTCGAGGTGGTGCAGGAGGTCCAGGCGGGCGGCGAGCTGCTGGCCTTCCTGCTGCCGGACATGAGCGGCGAGAACTCGCTTCTGCTGCCTGCGCTGACGCTGATCCGCTCGTCGCTCTACCGCCGCACCATCGACTCCATCATGGCGGAGGCGCCGCTCGACCTCTCGCGCTCGCTGCTTACGTCGCCGCCGCCGTCGTCACGCGCCGTCGCCGCCGCCACGGCCGCCCTGGCGCGGGACTCGGACGACGCCTCGCCCTCCTTGTCGTCACCGTCGCCGTCGTCGTCACCCGCCTCGTCCACCTCCTCTACCTCGTCGTCCTTTTCCCCGACGTCGTCGTCGGTGTTCCACGTGGCGCAGCCGCAGTTCGGACTGTCGCCGCGCCTGCCGCTCAGCCTGGCGCCGCAGTCGCCGTCGGCGCTGTCCAGCGGCAGTTCGTCCAGCCTGCAGAACAGCGCCGTGTCCCCGCCGCTGTCGGCGCCCAAGCGGCGCGAGCGGACGATGCTGCCGTGCTCGGAGTGCGGCAAGGCGTTCGACCGGCCGTCGCTGCTGAAGCGGCACATCCGGACGCACACGGGGGAGAAGCCGCACGTGTGCGACGTGTGCGGCAAGCAGGGGCAAGGGCTTCTCGACGAGCTCGTCCCTGAACACGCACCGGCGGGATCCACAGCCCCGCGGCGAGAAGCCCCACCAGTGCGGCGTGTGCGGCAAGATGTTCCAGGCCCTCGTCCCAACCTCTACTATACTAAACTATCCACAACGATGACCCACGTCAAGGAGAAGCCGCACAAGTGCTCGCTGTGCACGCGCTCCTTCCCGACGCCCGGCGACCTCCGCTCGCACATGTTCGTGCACAACGGCCAGTGGCCGCACAAGTGCTCCGTCTGCGGCAAGGGCTTCAGCAAGCTCACCAACCTCCGCAACCACGCGCTCCTGCACTCGGCCAAGGCTCGAGTTCCTCCTCCGGCAGCGCCCGTGTCGCCGTCCTCGGCCTCCCTGTAACCCCCCCCTCCCTCCCCCTGCTCATCACACACGCCCCTCGCCCTCGCGCGAAGGGCCCGCCATTGGTCTCGCTCCGAACGCCACAAGAATCTCCGTCGCGCCAAACATGACACAAAGCCAAATAGAGTCTAGAATCTCCCTTCTTGTTCTCGTTACCTGTTGAAAAAATGCTTCTGTTTATTTATTTACAAAGATTCTTCCGCACGAAATACCTCCTTCCCTTAGTCTGTGATCTCCTGTATGGACGTGCAATATTTATTTTTGTATATAGTGTATATATTTGTTCAGCAATCCTTTTATTTGTAAATAAAGATCTCAAGTCAGGCAATCGTCTCTTCTTTTATAACCATATACATGGAATCAACAGCTGGA
>NW_028234411.1:16317589-16322589 GCF_977035675.1 Penaeus japonicus
AAGAAACAGAAAACAAGAAGAGGGGAAAGAATAGATGGAACAGATAGAAAAAGAGAAGAAAAGAAGTAGAAGTTGGAAGACACCAAGAAAAAGAAAAAGAGGCTGAGGATAAAGGAGAGGAAGAGAGTAAGAATGATAAGAAGAAAAAGGAGAGGAAGAAAAAGACAAGAGAAGAAAAAACAAAAGAAGAAATTGAAGAAAGAGAGGAAGAGGAAGAAAGCGGGAGAAGAGGAAGGAAACAAGAGACCAAGAAGAGGAAGAGTAACAAGACAACAAACAAAATAAGACGAAGAAAAAGACTAAGGTGGAGAGGAAACAATATAAACAAGAAAAGAAGACGAAGGAAGAGGAGAAGGATAGGAAATAGACTAAAACAAAAGAAGAAAAAGGCGAAAAGGATACTGAAATAAGAGAAGAAGACAAAGAAGAAGAAGAAAAAGAGGAAGTAGGAGAGGAAGCAGATCAAAGAGGAAGACGAAGAATGAGAGAGAGAATGCAACCCTGCACCGACAGAGCGTCCTGTCGGAACTATCGGGCGAAGGATCGAGCAGCTGGACTCTCTCCTGGGAGACAAGGGGCAGGAGGGGGAGGGGGGGTGGAGACGCCAGAGGTCCTAGCAGCATCTTCGCCTATCCTTATTCGCTATCCTAATCAAGACTGAACTGATTTAAGGTCATTAATCGCTGTCATAAGCTGATCTGATTTTAAGTGAATTTTCTTTCTTTCTCTCTTTTTTATCTCCGACTCTGTTTCTCTGTATTTTTCTTTCTCTCTCTCTCCCTCTCTCTCTCTATCTATCCAGCTCTCTATCTCTCTATCTATCTAGCTATCTATCTATCTCCGTCTCATTCTTTCTTTCTCCGTCTCTCTCTCTCTCTCTCTCTCTCTCTCTCTCTCTCTCTCTCTCTCTCTCTCTCTCTCTCTCTCTCTCTCTCTCTCTCTCTCTCTCTCTCTCTCTCTCTCTCTCTCTCTCTCTCTCTCTCTCTCTCTCTCTCTCTCTCTCTCTCTCTCTCTCTCTCTCTCTCTCTCTCTCTCTCTTTCTATCTATCTATCTAGCTATTTGTCACGTTTCTAAGTTGTTATATGATAAATAACTTTATTTTTAAATCTGTGCAACGACATTTTTGTACTTTTTGTTTGGATTATTCAATTGAAAACTTTTACTCTTGACTAATTGTGTGTTTGTGATTGCAACAAATACAACATTACTAACTCTTCAACAAAAAAACAAACAAACAAACAAAAATCTACGTTACGCAATACGTCTTAAAAACAAAATTTCTGATCAAAATTTCAAACTGCATTCCCGACACGATGAAAAGAGGAAAATCCTGCCTGGCGTTGCGACTGGATCCTCGCAACATTTCTTCTTGCAAAGGTGATAATTTACCCCGATATATTTACATAGCCAATGATCACCAGCCGCCATGCAACCCCAAGTGAGTGAGAGCAGGATCGAGCGATGAAACACTATGATTAAGATTAATTGGCGCGTCGCTTAGGCGTTGCAGACACACCGAATCAGCTTGCAACAATCGAGGTTGTGTGTTATCAAATTTCATCATTACCGGGCTACTCATCTAAATCACTTAGATAATCAGTTAGATGAGGATACAAGCTTTCTGGTTTATTTTCTGTCTTCTCGTCACTCCTTCCTCCTCCCTTCTTTCTCTTTCTAATCTCTCTCTCTCTTTCTTCTTTCTCTCTCTCTCTTCTCTCTCTCTCTCTCTCTCTATCTATCTATCTATCTATCTATTTATCTCTCTCTCTCTCTCTCTCTCTCTCTCTCTCTCTCTCTCTCTCTCTCTCTCTCTCTTTTCTTCTCTCTAGGGTTCTTCCTTCTCCCCTCTTTCTTCTAATTTTTCTTTCCCTCTTCTATTTCTAAACTCTTTCTCCATTTTCTCTATTGTCTTTCCAGCTCTCCTTCTTTCTCCCTTCTCTTTCTATTTTTTCCCTTCTTCCCTTTCCTCTCTCTCTCTCTCTCTCTCTCTCTCTCTCTCTCTCTCTCTCTCTCTCTCTCTCTCTCTCTCTCTCTCTCTCTCTCTCTCTCTCTCTCTCTCTCTCTCTCTCTCTCTCTCTCTCTCTCTCTCTCTCTCTCTCTCTCTCCCTCTCCCTCTCCCTTAGCATCTCTCTATTTCTACCTCTCCCTAAGCCTCTCTCACTTCTTCCCTCCTTCTCTCTCTCTCTCCTTCACTCCCTCCCTCCCTCCCTTACTCTTCTTCCGCCTCATCTTCTCTCCTTCTTTCTCTCTCCCTCCCTCTCTCTTTCCCCCCATCTTTCTCTCTCTCCCTCTTTCTCTCTCTCCCTCTTTCTCTTTCCATCCCTCTCTCCCATTCCTTTTCTCCCTCCCTCCCTCCCTCCCTCCCTCCATCCATCCCTCCCTCCCTCCCTCGCTCATAAAGCATCCGGTCAGAAGTCTGACGCCGTTGTCAGATCTGTCACACTCGGCCGGCCATGACTGATGCCGGAGACTCGAGACGCCGATCTGTGAGAGGCATTTTATTGCGGAGATAACATCGTCGCCTTATCTTGATTTTGGAGGGGGGTGGGGGGGCAGGGAGGGAAGGGGTGGGGAGGGGAAGGGTGGAGAGGCGGGGTGGAGAGGAGGGGTGGAGAGGGAAGGGGCAGGGAGGGGAGGGGTTGAGATGAGGGGTGGGGAGGGTGCAGGGAGGGGAGGGTGGATATGAGGGGTGGGGGGGGGGGGAGTTTGATGAGTGGGAGAGGGTATTGTGGTTGATGTAGGTAGGGGTGGGGGTAAGGGTGGGGCTAGGGGTGTGGGGAGAAGGTTGACGGTAGGAGGAAGAGGAGTAGAGAGGGTGAGGTAAGGGTGAGAATATGATATGGGGGAAAGAGGGAGGGGGAGAGGAGGAAAGATATAAAGGGTGAGGGAAGAGGAGAGGCAAGAAGAGGCGAGAGAACACAGAAGAAGGGGAAAGGAGGATAGGAGAGGTATTAGAGAGAGTAGCAGGGATGGAGGAGGGGAAGGTGAAAAGAGGAAGGAGAAAAGAGGAAGTGGTAAGGAGAGGGGGTAAAAAAAAAAAAAAAAAAAAACAGATGAGATTCGCTCGATACGAGAATCGTCGACGCGTCACCTCGATGCTTATCTCTTGCAGGGGAGGCGGCGTCTCAGCTGTTCCGAGATGATCAACAGATTCCCGGATGAGAAGATGGATTCTCTCGCGGGGAAGGAATCCAGGGAGTTGGGGGGGGGGGGGCGGTCGAGCGCCGCTTTTTCTGAGTTTTGGGTTTTCTTTTTTCTTCTTCTTCTTCTTCTTCTGCTGATCGCTCTCTCGATTCCGTTGGGGGTCCGAGTTCTTCTGTTTGTCTTGCTCTCTTCTTAGGTATCTCTCGCTCTTGCTATCTCTCTCTCTCTCTCTCTCTCTCTCTCTCTCTCTCTCTCTCTCTCTCTCTCTCTCTCTCTCTCTCTCTCTCCTCTCTCTCCTCTTCTCTCTCTCTCTCTCTCTCTTCTCTCTCTCTCTCTCTCTCTCTCTCTCTCTCTCTCTCTCTCTCTCTCCTCTCTCTCTCTCCTCTCTCTCTCTCTTCTTCTTCTCTCCTCTTCTCTCTCTCTCCTCTCTCTCTCTCTCTCTCTCTCTTCTTCCTCTCCTCGCTCCCTCTCTCTCTCTCTCTCTCTCTCTCTCTCTTCTCTTCTCTCTCTCTCTCTCTCTTCTCTCTCTCTCTCTCTCTCTCTCTCTCTCTCTCTCTCTCTCTCTCTCTCTCTCTCTCTCTCTCTCTCTCTCTCTCTCTCTCTCTCTCTCTCTCTCTCTCTCTCTCTCTCTCTGTGTGTGTGTGTGTGTGTGTATCTCTCGCTTTCGCTATCTCTTTCACACTCTCTCTCTCTCTCTCACTCTCTCTCTCTCTCTCTCTCTCTCTCTCTCTCTCTCTCTCTCTCTCTCTCTCTCTCTCTCTCTCTCTCTCTCTCTCTCTCTCTCTCTCTCTCTCTCTCTCTCTGTGTGTGTGTGTGTGTGTATCTCTCGCTTTCGCTATCTCTTTCACACTCTCTCTCTCTCTCTCTCTCTCTCTCTCTCTCTCTCTCTCTCTCTCTCTCTCTCTCTCTCTCTCTCTCTCTCTCTCTCTCTCTCTCTCTCTCTCTCTCTCTCTCTGTATCTCTCGCTTTCGCTATCTCTTTCACACTCTCTCTCTCTCTCTCACTCTCTCTCTCTCTCTCTCTCTCTCTCTCTCTCTCTCTCTCTCTCTCTCTCTCTCTCTCTCTCTCTCTCTCTCTCTCTCTGTATCTCTCGCTTTCGCAATCTCTTTTACTCTCTCTCTCTCTCTCTCTCTCTCTCTCTCTCTCTCTCTCTCTCTCTCTCTCTCTCTCTCTCTCTCTCTCTTTCTCTTCTCTCCCTTTTCCTCCCCCTTCTCTTCCTTTTCCACCCATTCTTCCCCCTCTCACCTCTTTTCCTCTATCCCTTTTCCTTTTCCACCCAGTCCTCTCGCTCCCCTCCCTCCCTCCTGCTTCACCCCCTCATCCCTCTTTTTCCTCCCCACACCCTCACTCCCCTCCTCCCCTCTCTTTTTCCACCACTGAGGCTGTAGAAGGCTATATGAGGCTCCTGGTGAGGCTATAGAAGGTTCCTAGTGAGGCTATGCGAGGCTATGTAAGGCTATGTGAGGCTATGTGAGGCTATTTGAGGCTCCTGGTGAGGCTATGTAAGACTACTTGAAGCTCCTGGTGCTCGTTCCGTGGCTGAGTCCCTCCGAGAGATGGACTTGTCTCAGACAAACAGACAGACAGACAGAGGTTCTCTTAAGTGCATGGGACTTGCTTCTGACTTATCTCGAGGTTTTATTGTTTGTTTTCTGTATTTGTCCCTACTCTATGTTTGCTTAGTCCCTTTAGTAGTCTCCTCAAAGTAAATTGTCTTTTTTTCTCTCTCTTTCTGTTCACATTACCGTCCCCGTTGTTCATATTTCTTATTCATTCATAATTTTTTATTTTGTGTAATCATCAGTTTGTTTACTAATAGAGCCGTTTCTGATACTACGCGAGTATGCTGTTCCTG
>NW_028234411.1:16327589-16332589 GCF_977035675.1 Penaeus japonicus
ACCCAACAACACTTTTGTTCCGAACATCTCATATCCCATCTCTTCAGCCATCTATAAAACACGGATAAATGATGTCTTTTGGATTTACTCTCATTAAGCCGTTGTTTGCTCCTTTACTTACGTCAAAGCTTGTAACACTTACCTAACATCAGCAAGCTAAACTGTTTCTCGTAACGAATATCGAATTCATATTCTTCAGATATAGGTTCATACTGTATACATCTTTGATCATTAGGCCCTGTTCTTATCAAACGGACGAATTAGACAATAGAATTTCCATGCTCTTCATCGAATGCTCTTTAATGCTATCTTTAAAAAAAAGCACAAAGCAAATATCTTGAAAACATGGGTATCGTTTTTATGAGGCTCTGTACAGCGATTTAGACTCCAGTGAAAATTACAACGTTGGCTGCACTGGCGAACAGAATGCCCCCTCATTACCATCGAAGGGATGCAGTATGCTCCTAAAAACTTGAAAAACGGCGAACTTACGGGTCCGGCCAACATACATACATACCCGCAGAACTCATTAAGACTTGTGGCGACAGCTCCACTATAGCTCTGCGTTGGCGGTTTATCGTTATTCTTAATTTCAGTAGAGCGCCTATGGTGGAGTCCTTTCGGTGCGACCATTTTAAGGTGATAAACTAAAGTGACGAAAGTACCGGCTGGTCAGCTCGCCAAGTCACAAATATAAGTTGTTGTTTTTTTATGATAATGATCGCCTCAAGTATCAAGGAGAACATGTGTCCAAGTATCTCAAACTCTCAAGTTGCATATCAGAAAGGGCGTGGCGCAATTGAACAGATATTTGCTCTACAACAAATGATTGAAAACTGAATTGAATTCGACATGCCGGCGTGCTTCATCTCTGTTGATTTTAAAAAGGCTTTTGACAGCGTTGACCAGAGTAAAGAGTGTGGCAGCTCCCCGGCCGCACTTCAATAAACATGCAATATAACAGGGTTTCAAAAGACTTCTATTCTAACTCATAAATTAAGCCCCTGGTAAGTGTAGGTCTAACTAGGACATACCTAATCCTCCACGGCGCTAAGTAAGGTGACATCCTAGCAGCTTTAGTTGTGCATATTGTTAGTCTCTCCGGCCATGCGTGAAGACAAGAATAAAGTACCGTCAGCTTCCCTCCACCAGAAAGATCCTCGCCTCTCCCTGGGCGTATTCCACCGCAGGACTGAAGGTGCAGACTCTCATTAGCGGAGGCAGTTCAATCCGCTGACCTTGGAATTATGACCAGGAAGACAAAATGCGCGCCAACAGAGAGGAAACGCACGCCATGTTGTTCCTTTCTTTGATTAATAATCTGAGGGAATCAACTGAACAAATGGTATCTCACAGAATAACATAAGAACAAAGGAACTTCATCAAGAACAAGAACCTTCCGACATGTAAACGCATACCTCGAGTGATGAAAAATTAAGTATATAGACCTTTCACACTAACAGTCGACCTACACTGTTTACAATGTGCAACTTACACCAAGAACACATTAATTTTTTTCCTATACGTCTTTCAAAATGACATAACGAGATTCATAAAACACCATACCTCATCTACCAATCCCTTGCACACAACTGGACTACTCCCGCTCTAATGAGCGAAGTAGCTTAAACTAGGACCTTCTGGACTCTCACACACGTCTTAAGTCCAAGAAAAGGAAGGCAAAAGGGTCGTAGAGGTTCCGGAGTTCAAAGTTCAAAGCATAATTTAGGCATTGTTGCAAAGTTACTGCAATAGTCAGAGTATGTGATATGTATACAATGGATGCCGATCCAGACTTTTTTTTATTATTACTGAATGCCAATATCCAGTCACGTGCTCACAGCATGATGATGGTGATGGCGATGGAATAGAAACGATGATAGTGTTGTTAGTTGTATGAAAATAATAGTAATTGTAGCAATGATGACGATGATGATGATGATAATGATAATTACAATACTATCAATACGAACAATGATAAAAAGGAAGTTGGCACTTGTTAACTTCCTTGAGAAAGAGAGAGAGAGAGAGAGAGAGAGAGAGAGAGAGAGAGAGAGAGAGAGAGAGAGAGAGAGAGAGAGAGAGAGAGAGAGAGAGAGAGAGAGAGAGAGAGAGAGAGAGAGAGAGAGAGAGAGAGAGAAGAGAGAGAGAGAGAGAGAGAGAGAGAGAGAGAGAGAGAGAAAAGAGAGAGAGAGAGAGAGAGAGAGAGAGAGAGAGAAAGAAGAGAGAGAGAGAGAGAGAGAGAGAGAGAGAGAGAGAGAGAGAGAGAGAGAGAAAGAGAGAGAGAGAGAGAGAGAGATAGATAGATAGATAGAGAGAGAGAGAGAGAGAAAGATAGATAGATAGAGAGAGAGAGAGTCACGAGAAAGAACAAACCCAAGAAGACGGACGCAGTCTCCCGTGAGTCCACGTGATATCGGAGTCCAGCTGATCTTCTTTCATGAATAACAAGGTTCATGTTCTCGCCAGCTGTTCCCCCGCGCTTGTTATTCCCTCTCGTGACGGCATCGAATTATGAAGCATCTGCGACTGATCATGAACCCAAGGGAAGGGGGTTAAGTCCCACTCAATTCCTCCGCTGTAATTTACAATGAAAAAGAAAAAAAGAGAAAAAAAGAAGAAGAAGAAAAACGGTTGCAAATGGCGCTACGATTTATGGTTATTTTAGATGGTGTGTGGATAATCTTTAGTGGATCTAATCAGACGATCTCGAGGTTGTATTGGGTGGCTGAGGGTGTTATTCCACCGGGGAGAATGTGGAATTAGGGCGCTTCTGGTTTTCTGGAGGGAATACCGGAGGGAGAGAAAGGGGAGGGGAGGGAGGGAAGTTAGTGGGAGAGGGCGGAGACGGGCGGGAAAAAAGGTTGGTGAGAGACGAAAATGGTGGAGAAAAAGAACGGAAGAAGTCAAAGAGGGGATGGAGGGAGGAAGTCAAAGAGGGAAAGAGGGGATGGAGGGAAGAAGTCAACGAGGGAAAGAAGGGATGGAGGGAAGAAGTCAAAGAGGGGATGGAGGGAGGATGTCAAAGAGGGAAAGAGGGGATGGAGGGAAGAAGTCAACGAGGGAAAGAAGGGATGGAGGGAAGAAGTCAAAGAGGGGATGGAGGGAAGAAGTCAAAGAGGGGATGGAGGGAGGAAGTCAAAGAGGGAAAGAGGGGATGGAGGGAAGAAGTCAACGAGGGAAAGAAGGGATGGAGGGAAGAAGTCAAAGAGGGGATGGAGGGAAGAAGTCAAAGAGGGGATGGAGGGAGGAAGTCAAAGAGGGAAAGAGGGGATGGAGGGAAGAAGTCAACGAGGGAAAGAAGGGATGGAGGGAAGAAGTCAAAGAGGGGATGGAGGGAAGAAGTCAAAGAGGGGATGGAGGGAAGAAGTCAACGAGGGAAAGAAGGGATGGAGGGAAGAAGTCAAAGAGGGGATGGAGGGAAGAAGTCAACGAGGGAAAGAAGGGATGGAGGGAAGAAGTCAAAGAGGGAAAGAGGTGAAAGAGGGAAGAAGTCAAAGAGGGAATGAGAGGATGGAGGGAGGAAGTCAAAGTGGGAAAGAGGGGGTAGAGGGAAGAAGTCAAAGAGGGGATGGAGGGAGGAAGTCAAAGAGGGAAAGAGGGGATGGAGGGAAGAAGTCAACGAGGGGATGGAGGGAAGAAGTCAAAGAGGGAAAGAGGGGATGGAGGGAAGAAGTCAACGAGGGGATGGAGGGAAGAAGTCAAAGAGGGGATGGAGGGAAGAAGTCAAAGAGGGAAAGAGGGATGGATCAACGAGGGGATGGAGGGAAGAAGTCAACGAGGGAAAGAAGGGATGGAGGGAAGAAGTCAACGAGGGGATGGAGGGAAGAAGTCAAAGAGGGAAAGAGGGGATGGAGGGAAGAAGTCAACGAGGGAAAGAAGGGATGGAGGGAAGAAGTCAAAGAGGGAAAGAGGTGAAGAAGGGAAGAAGTCAAAGAGGGAAAGAGGGGATGGAGGGAAGAAGTCAACGAGGGAAAGAAGGGATGGAGGGAAGAAGTCAAAGAGGGAAAGAGGTGAAAGAGGGAAGAAGTCAAAGAGGGAATGAGAGGATGGAGGGAGGAAGTCAAAGTGGGAAAGAGGGGGTAGAGGGAAGAAGTCAAAGAGGGGATGGAGGGAAGAAGTCAACGAGGGAAAGAAGGGATGGAGGGAAGAAGTCAAAGAGGGAAAGAGGAGGTGGAGAGAAGAAGTCAAAGAGGGGAAGGGTGGAGGGGAAGAGGGGATGGGAAGGAGTAGGAAGAAAGGAGAGTGGAGGGAAGAGTCATCGAGAGGAGAAGAGGATGGACGGAAGGAAGGATGGAAGCAGAGGGAATGTTAGAGTCAAAAGACGAAAGGAGAGAGTGAGGGCGAGCGAGAACTCGAAATGGATAACAGAAAGAGGGAGAGAGAAGATGAAGACTCAAAAGGAGGGAGGGAGAGAGGGAGGAAGGGGAGCGAGGGGAACAGGCGGGGTGGAGGGAAAGAAGGCAAAACTCCCTCCCTTTGCAGAAAGATCAGGCTCACCACCTGTCCTCCCTCTCGCTCGTCACACCAGCAGGTTGAACAGCAAGAATCATCTTATTCTCTTTCCCTCGCCTGTTGCAATTGCCAAAGCAGGAAACTCACCTGCAATAATTTCCTTGCTCTTTCTTCTCCTCAAGGAAATTGTTCATTGTGTTGTGCTGTATTGTTGTTGCTGTTGTCCCTTTTGCAACAGCGAGTGGGGAGGGGAGGGGGGGAGGGGGGAGGGGGCGTGATTAAGATAATGATAGTAAATACTGTTCTCTTTATCTTTATTATCATTGTTGGTACCATTGTTGTTGATGTTGTTATTGTTATCATTAAATGTTATCTCAGAATGAACCTATACACATTAACAAATACAGATACAAGGATTAAAAAATGGATAGATAGACAAACAGATAAAAAGAAAGATACATAAAATGCAATGCAATTAAAGGAGTTTCATTCTGCAGGATCAAGGATTCTCCCGTATCAAAATGTCCTTCGAGGGATTTTTTTTA
>NW_028234411.1:16337589-16340089 GCF_977035675.1 Penaeus japonicus
TTTTCGAAATTAGTTTTGGAAACGTAGTGAGCTGTCCGTCAGGAGGGAATATTTGTGAATGGGATCGTTAGAACTGATTATAGCGTGAACAGTTTTGATTGTGAATATGACGTAATGGTATTAATAATGATTGTAAGATGTAAATTGATAACAATGATTAGTTTCCACTGAAGATTGAATAAGAAGGATAATGTTAATGATATGATAATTAGGGTGATAATAATAATGGTGATTGAAATCATAATGATAATGATAACGCAAATGCGATTGCTAGTAATGATAACGGTAATGATAATGATGATGATGATGATATTGATGGTGATAATGATCATCATTATTATCATGATGACGATGATGATGTGAAATGGAGGAGAAGGAGGAAGATGGTGATTTTGATGATAATCATTATAATAATATTAATGAGTCATTAATGATGAAGAAATAATGATAGATTTAGTGTGATGATAGTGATGATAAAGAATGTTGATGATTGAAATTATGGTAATGATAAAATGTTATTGATAATATTGATACAAAGAGACAGTAATAATACAACTGGCTGCAGAGGAGCGAGATCTAGCTGTATATTGGCAGTATAATCACTGAATTATTATACTAATAAATGTAAAAGGGTGAAAAAAAATTCAATTGACTGAACATAGAGAAATAGAGTAGGGTAGAAGAGAATAGAAATCAAACAGAATGGAACAGAAGAGAATGAAAATGAAATAGGAGAGAAATGCAATAGAAATACAATAGAAGAGAAGACAGAATAAACAAGCGATTGTGACATTTTTTGGGGAAAAAAATATAAAACCTTCGTCAAAATAAGCTACACTCGTTCCATTTCCGTGCAATAAAAAGGAAAAAATAGGGAAGGAAAAATATTGATGTGTTGAGATGAAAGAGAGAGAGGGAGAAAGAGAGAGAGAGAGAGAGAGAGAGAGAGAGAGAAAGAGAGAGAGAGAGAGAGAGAGAGAGAGAGAGAGAGAGAGAGAGAGAGAGAAAGAAAGAGAGAGAGAGAGAGAGAGAGAGAGAGAGAGAGAGAGAGAGAGAGAGAGAGAGAGAGAGAGAGAGAGAGAGAGAGAGAGAGAGAGAGAGAGTGAAAGAGAGAGAGAGAGAGAGAGAGACTGACAGACACAGAGAAAGACAGAGAGAGAGAAAGAGAAAGACAGCCAGAGACAGAGAAAGACAGAGAGAGAGAGAAAGAGAGAGAGAGAGAGAGAGAGAGAGAGAGAGAGAGAGAGAGAGAGAGAGAGAGAGAGAAAGAAAGAGAGAGAGAGAGAGAGAGAGTGAAAGAGAGAGAGAGAGAGAGAGAGAGAGAGAGAGAGAGAGAGAGAGAGAGAGAGAGAGAGAGAGAGTGAAAGAGAGAGAGAGAGAGAGAGAGACTGACAGACACAGAGAAAGACAGAGAGAGAGAAAGAGAAAGACAGCCAGAGACAGAGAAAGACAGAGAGAGAGAGAAAGAGAGAGAGAGAGAGAGAGAGAGAGAGAGAGAGAGAGAGAGAGAGAGAGAGAGAGATTGCCTCTGGTTTAGTTCTAAGGTAATATTACCCAACCCCAATTCTAGAATTAGTTAGGAGTTAGCGAGGTGATATTCTCTTTGGTTGGGCATGAATAAGGCATGTAACACGGATGGGTAGGTAGGTAGGTCTGACGAGGGTGAGTAAATGGGTAGATTAAGCTTGGAGGTACAACCTAGCTTAACCTTGCCTTACTCTAAGCTAAGCTAACCTAATCTAACTTAACCTAGTATAATCTTGCCTTACTCTAAGCTAAGTTAACCTAATCTAACTTAACCTAGTATAATCTTGCCTTACTCTAAGCTAAGCTAACCCAATATAACTTAACCTAATATAAGTTTGACCAACTTTAGGCTCACCTAACCTAATTTAATCTAGCTTAGCCTTGCCTAACCTAATCTAACCTAACTCAGCATAATTTAACCTGATTTAACCTTGTCATAGTTAGGTACGCATTCCACTTAAATACAAGAAAGCCATGACAGTAATAACTTCTAACCTCTTCTAACTGCTTCTGACTTCTTCTAACTTCTAAATTCTAACTTCTGGTTAGGTAGTCTGTTTCTCTAGAGTTTAGTGGGATGGAAGATGTGGAGGGGAAGGTTGACGAATAGAGATAGATATTGGAAAGGAAGGTTACTTTTCTTTGTTTTTTCTGTAATTCTCTCTCTCTCTCTCTCGCGCGCGCTCTCTCTCTCGTGTTCTCTCTCTCCTCTCTTTCTCTCTCCTCTCTTCCTCTTTCTCTTCTCTTTCTCTCTCTCTCTATCTCTTTCTCTCTCTCTCTCTCTCTCTCTCTCTCTCTCTCTCTCTCTCTCTCTCTCTCTCTCTCTCTCTCTCTCTCTCTCTCTCTCTCTCTCTCTCTCTCTCTCTCTCTCTTTCTCTCTCTCTCTTTCTCTCTCTCTCTCGTTGTGGTCTTACCACATTCACGTAGCTTGATCTCCCTTCCCTACCTTCATCCCCCTCCTCCCCCTACCCCC
>NW_028234411.1:16352586-16354858 GCF_977035675.1 Penaeus japonicus
TCATTACCTTCTCCCCGTCACCATCTCACCGATTACCTCCGCGTCGGGTAATTATCGGGTAACTCCCTCGATGTCGCTCGCCTCGCCTCGCCTCTTGGCTCATTGCCTCTCGCCTCGCCTCGCCTCTTGGCTTCTTGCCTCTCGCCTCGCCTCGCCTCTTGGCTCCTTGCCTCTCGCCTCGCCTCGCCTCTTGGCTCCTTGCCTCTCGCCTCGCCTCGCCTCTTGGCTCCTTGCCTCTCGCCTCGCCTCGCCTCTTGGCTCCTTGCCTCTCGCCTCGCCTCGCCTCTTGGCTTCTTGCCTCTCGCCTCGCCTCGCCTCTTGGCTCCTTGCCTCTCGCCTCGCCTCGCCTCTTGGCTCATTGCCTCTCGCCTCGCCTCGCCTCTTGGCTCCTTGCCTCTCGCCTCGCCTCGCCTCTTGGCTCATTGCCTCTCGCCTCGCCTCTTGGCTCATTGCCTCTCGCCTCGCCTCGCCTCTTGGCTCATTGCCTCTCGCCTCGCCTCGCCTCTTGGCTCCTTGCCTCTCGCCTCGCCTCGCCTCTTGGCTCCTTGCCTCTCGCCTCGCCTCTTGGCTCCTTGCCTCTCGCCTCGCCTCGCCTCTTGGCTCCTTGCCTCTCGCCTCGCCTCGCCTCTTGGCTCCTTGCCTCTCGCCTCGCCTCGCCTCTTGGCTCCTTGCCTCTCGCCTCGCCTCTTGGCTCATTGCCTCTCGCCTCGCCTCGCCTCTTGGCTCCTTGCCTCTCGCCTCGCCTCGCCTCTTGGCTCCTTGCCTCTCGCCTTGCCTCTTGGCTCATTGCCTCTCGCCTCGCCTCTTGGCTCCTTGCCTCTCGCCTCGCCTCGCCTCTTGGCTCATTGCCTCTCGCCTCGCCTCGCCTCTTGGCTCATTGCCTCTCGCCTCGCCTCGCCTCTTGGCTCATTGCCTCTCGCCTCGCCTCGCCTCTTGGCTCATTGCCTCTCGCCTCGCCTCGCCTCTTGGCTCCTTGCCTCTCGCCTCGCCTCGTCTCTTGGCTCCATGTCTCTCGCCTCGCCTCGCCTCTTGGCTCCTTGCCTCTCGCCTCGCCTCGCCTCTTGGCTCCTTGCCTCTCGCCTCGCCTCGCCTCTTCTCTCCTCTCGCCTCGCCTCGCCTCTTGGCTCCTTGCCTCTCGCCTCGCCTCGCCTCTTGGCTCCTTGCCTCTCGCCTCGCCTCGCCTCTTGGCTCCTTGCCTCTCGCCTCGCCTCGCCTCTTGGCTCCTTGCCTCTCGCCTCGCCTCGCCTCTTGGCTCCTTGCCTCTCGCCTCGCCTCGCCTCTTGGCTCCTTGCCTCTCGCCTCGCCTCGCCTCTTGGCTCCTTGCCTCTCGCCTCGCCTCGCCTCTTGGCTCCATGCCTCTCGCCTCGCCTCGCCTCTTGGCTTCTTGCCTCTCGCCTCGCCTCGCCTCTTGGCTTCTTGCCTCGCCTCGCCTCGCCTCTTGGCTCCTTGCCTCTCGCCTCGCCTCGCCTCTTGGCTCCTTGCCTCTCGCCTCGCCTCGCCTCTTGGCTTCTTGCCTCTCGCCTCGCCTCGCCTCTTGGCTCCTTGCCTCTCGCCTCGTCATGCCTCTTGCCTCGAGGTCTACACCCTCGCCTCGCCTCTTGGCTTCTTGCCTCTCGCCTCGCCTCGCCTCTTGGCTCCTTGCCTCGCCTCGCCTCGCCTCTTGGCTCCTTGCCTCTCGCCTCCTTGCCTCGCCTCGCCTCTTGGCTCCTTGCCTCTCGCCTCGCCTCGCCTCTTGGCTCCTTGCCTCTCGCCTCGCCTCGCCTCTTGGCTCCTTGCCTCTCGCCTCGCCTCGCCTCTTGGCTCCTCTCGCCTCGCCTCGCCTCTTGGCTCCTTGCCTCTCGCCTCGCCTCGCCTCTTGGCTCCTTGCCTCTCGCCTCGCCTCGCCTCTTGGCTCATTGCCTCTCGCCTCGCCTCGCCTCTTGGCTCCTTGCCTCTCGCCTTGCCTCTTGGCTCATTGCCTCTCGCCTCGCCTCTTGGCTCCTTGCCTCTCGCCTCGCCTCGCCTCTTGGCTCCTTGCCTCTCGCCTCGCCTCGCCTCTTGGCTCCTTGCCTCTCGCCTCGCCTCGCCTCTTGGCTCATTGCCTCTCGCCTCGCCTCGCCTCTTGGCTCCTTGCCTCTCGCCTCGCCTCGCCTCTTGGCTCATTGCCTCTCGCCTCGCCTCGCCTCTTGGCTCATTGCCTCTCGCCTCGCCTCGCCTCTTGGCTCCTTGCCTCTCGCCTCGCCTCGCCTCTTGGCTCATTGCCTCTTTGCCTCGCCTAGGCACGCCTCTTGCT
>NW_028234411.1:16354958-16362435 GCF_977035675.1 Penaeus japonicus
TCTCTCCTTTGCATCGCTGCGTGCCTGACTGGTTCTATGTACGCACGTGTGTGTGTACATCCCTGTTCGTATTATGCCAGACAACAATCACGCCCACGATGGCATGACAGCCCGGACGCTAGAGCAATAGTGGGCGGTGACAGAACACACAACGGGAACTTCGAGTGAATGGAACAGAAATTCGAAATGTTTGAAAAATGGTGTCAAAAAAAAAAAGAAAAAAAAAAAAAAAGAAATAAAAAGAGGCTAGACGGAGCCTTGTGTTTGAAGGCTTTTTTGCTTCCATGGAATATGTTTTTTTTTTTTTTTTTTTTTTTTTCATGTGTTTTTCACTCATGGATGCACATGGGTTGAGGTTGATACTGTGTCGTCAGCAGGGTGTCAGCCGTCAGGGATTGTATATGAAAAAAGGAAATGGATTGAAGAGAGAGATTGGGAAAAGAGAGTGGGGGTGGGGATAAGGGAGGGGGGGTAGGGAGTTTCCGTGATGACGTCATCACACGCAGCAAAAGAACTGATTTTGAATGAGACTTTTTTTTAGCTCTTTCTTTTTTCTTTCTCTCTCTCTCTTTCTCTTTTTTTTCTCTCTCTCTCTCTCTTGTTCTCTTCCTCTCTCTTTTTCTCTTGTTCTCTTCCTCTCTCTTTCTCTCTTTCGCTTCCCATCTCTCTCTCTCTCTCTCTCTCTCTCTCTCTCTCTCTCTCTCTCTCGCTTCCTCTCTCTCTCTCTTGTTCTCTTCCTTTCTCTCTCTCTCTCTTGTTCTCTTCCTTTCTCTCTCTCTTGTTCTTCCCCTCTCTCTCTCTGTCTCTCTCTCTTTCGCTTCCCATCTCTCTCTCATTCTCGCTTCATCTCTCTCTCTCTCTCTCTCTCTCTTCTCCTTCTTTCTCTTTCTATATTATTAAATATATATATATATATATATATATATATATATATATATACATATACTATATATATATATATTATATATATATATTCTGATATATATAAATATATATACTATTATAATCATATATATATATAGATATATATCACTCTCTCTCTACACACACACACACACACACACACAGGAAAATGTTACTTTTCATCTTTTGCAGTTCCCTCATCCCTTCCTTTTCCTATTTTTTCCCTTCCTCTACATCGACATTCCAGGCATTTTCCATTCATTGAATTTCGGATTCTTCTCGAAGGACAATTTCAACCCTTTGTAGATTTGATCCCTTTTTCAGATACCATTTTTGGTTGACGGAAGAGCAACATTTCTTTGGTATTAATGGTCTGGAATTTCACACACCCAGAAATTGGGGATAGCGGGAGATATAGAGCATGGGAATAGAGAGAGAGAGAGAGAGGGAGAGAAAGAGAGAGAGAGAGAGAGAGAGAGAGAGAGAGAGAGAGAGAGAGAGAGAGAGAGAGAGAGAGAGAGAGAGAGAGAGAGAGATACAGAGAGAGAGAGAGAGTGACAGACAGACAGATAGAGAGAGAGGAGGGGGGGAGACTGGAGAAAAGAAAGAGAGAGAGAGAGAGAGAGAGAGAGAGAGAGAGAGAGAGAGAGAGAGAGAGAGAGAGAGAGAGAGAGAGAGAGAGAGAGAGAGAGAGAGAGAGAGAGAGACATACAGAGAGAGAGAGAGAGACAGACAGACAGATAGAGAGAGAGGAGGGGGGGAGACTGGAGGAAAGAAAGAAAGAGAGAGAGATTGAGAGAGAGAGAGAGAGCGAGCAAGAGAGAGACGGAGAAAGAAAGAGAGAGAGAGAGAGGGCAAAATTAGAGAGAGAAAATGAAAGACAGAGAGAGAGAGATTGGGAGAGAAAGAGAGAGAGAGCAAAAGAGAGTGAGAAAGAGAGAGAGAGAGATTGGGAGAGAAAGAGAGAGAGAGAGAGAAATAGAGAGAGACAGAGACACAGAGAGAGAGAGAGAGACAGAGAGAGAGACACACACACACACACACACACAGAAAGAGAGAGAGCAAGAGAGAGAAGGAGAGAGAGAGAGAGAGCAAAAGAGAGAGAGAGAAAGTGAAAGAGAGAGAGAGAGAGATTGGGAAAGAGAAAAAGAGAGAGAGGGGGGTGAGAAATAAAATAATCAATAGATTCAAATGACTTATTTCACTGCAAGCAAAGATTTCCAATATCTGTAACTTGCAATCTTTGAAACTTTCTCACCCATTGCAAATTTGCAATACTGCAGCTTGTTTACCTTCGATCCCTGTTATGCAAAATATAAGATGGGCATTTTGTGATTAAGAAATCTATATGAACCTTCGATTGTGTAGTATATTATGTCCCGTAGTCCCGTAGACTATTTTCTAGTTATATTTGATGTTAAATGTAATTCTGATTTAGATTTTTTTTCTCTTTTTTTGTCAGTCTGTGTGCATTTTACTCTTTTGATTTACGCAATTCATGATGAATCTATCTACACGTTTACTTGGATAAGTATGCACACACACACACGCGCGTGCATATGTGTGTGTGTGTACATATATATATATATATAATATTTTTATATTTTTATATATATATATATATTCTATATTTATATATATATATATATATATGTGTTGTGTGTGTGTGTGGTGAGGTGTGTGTGTGTGTTTGTGGCGTGTGTGTGCTGGAGTGTGTTTTGTATATATTATATGTATATATATTTTTATATATATATATATATATATATATATATATATATATATATATATTATATATATTTATATACATATACATACAAAGAAACACACACACATCCAGTACATCATAACGTGTACACCTCCCCTCCCCTCCCCCCCTCCATCACGCGCGACCATCAGTATCTTCCCTCACCCCTCACCCTTCCCCCCTCCCCTTCCCCACCTACCCCCCTCACCCTCTCCCCCTCCCCTTCCCCATCTCCCCCCTCACCCCCCTCACCCTCAAAAAAAAAAAAAAAAAAAAAAAAAAAAAAAAAAACACCCGGTCAGATAAGCGATCGGTCGTGTTACGTAATAATTACTCTCATGATCCGCATGACATACTCGACCGACTGACTGACCTCAAAGGCGGCTGACTGACTGACGGCTGACGGCTGACGGCGGGGCTGACAACGGTGGGAGAGAAGGAAAAATCTTGAGCCACATGATCTGACCGGCACAGTAGGGGGCTGACGGCGGCGGACGGCGCTTGGACAGCTGATTGATCGGGAATTGACGCTGAATTAAGGGTGAATTAAGGGTGAATTAAAGGTGAGTTAAGGGTGAGTTAAGGGTGTATTAAAGGTGAGTTAAGGGTGTATTAAGGGTGAATTAAGGGTGAATTAAGGGTGGATTAAGGGTGGATTAAGGGTGAGTTAAGGGTGGATTAAAGGTGAGTTAAGGGTGAATTAAGGGTGTATTAAGGGTGTATTAAAGGTGAGTTAAGGGTGCATTAAGGGTGAATTATGGGTGAGTTAAGGGTGAATTAAGGGTGGATTAAGGTTGAGTTAAGGGTGTATTAAGGGTGAGTTAAGGGTGAATTAAGGGTGTATTAAGGGTGAGTTAAGGGTGAATGTACGGGGTTTATTATCACTGTATGGCACAATATAATATATATACGTTATAAACTATCAATGAGTGCGTGTGTTGAGTGTGTGTGTGTTCATGAGTTCGTATGAATCTTCTGGTTCAGCTTTGAATCCCCTTTGAAGCTTCAAAGCTTTGAAGCTTCAAAGCTCTAACCACCTCACTTAGCTCCGATCTCCGCACCACCTCAGTAAGTGTCCGTATTTTGTTTTGTGATGCATCTAATGTTGCAAAATATATAAGTTTTATTTAATTTAAGTTGTGTAATTTGGGTCATTACTTTTATTGTTGATTGCTCTTTGCAGCCTCCTATTATTATTGCAAACCCTTGTCAACACCTGCAAGTGATTGCTGACCCCGACATTACGATCTGTCGTGGTTGAGCTGGTGGCTGCTGTTTTTTTTTATTATTTCTGCAATTGAGAGTACTGAATATTGTAAGAGGGCTGTCCACCTAGACTCTTCGATATTACTGAAACTCGCGCAAGATAGCGCTGTCCACAGAAGCGCTCTTCCGCCACTCTCCGTGGAACTACGCCCCGATTATTGTATCGCATTTTATTTTACTTTTTTATGTTGTATATATTTGTGAATATATGTTTATAGAGCAAATATATTGGTGTTTATCATAAGACCTTGGATAAGCCATCAAATATAAAGGATATTTTGAAACAACTAGAGGGAGTAACGGAATAAATAACCCTAACCCTCAACAGTGAATTAAGGGTGAGTTAAGGGTGTATTAAGGGTGAGTTAAGGGTGTATTAAGGGTAAATTAAGGGTGATTTAAGGGTGAGTTAAGGGTGTATTAAGGGTGAGTTAAGGGTGTATTAAGGGAGAAGTAAAGGTGAAATGATGACGAATAATGGGTGAGTGAGGGTGAAGTAAGGATGAGTTATGGGTGAATTGAAGATGAATTGAGAGTGAATAGAAGTGAATTAAGGGTGAGTTTCAGATAAATTTGTAACATGACATAGTTTGCAATGTACTGTTGCAGGTGAAGCATTTATCAATATAATGCAACGTAATTGGGAAGGTAATTAAATGCATTATCATGCAACGATTTCTAATGAAAGGCTTTTCGCTTTTTCTTGCAATGATTTGCAATAATAAGCCTATGAATGCCTTTGCATATGCATGGTTTTGAATAATACTAATAATACTAAAACTACTACTAATAATATTACTACTACTACTACTACTACTACTACTAATAATAATAATAATGAGTGTTGCATAATCGACAAATGGCGAAGGTCAGACGATGCACAGAACAAATTGCATAATTGCATGGTGAGAGGTCATATAAACATTGCAAATATTTTATTGCTAGAATATAATTTCAGTTGCTAGCGAATATAGAACAATATCATTATTATCAGAATATTCGAAATATTAGCAGTATTATTATTATTAGAAAATTATAAATATTAGCAATATTAGAAAATATTTATAGACGGTAATTATGGAATTGAAAAACGGTCTTGTTCACAATACAAGAAATTGTGTTTAAAGTAAATTAGAGACACCGAACTTTGCAAAGAAAACACTACATTAACTTAGGCACGGAAGGACTGTACTTATTGCTTTTCCTTAGAATTTAAACGTCAAAAAATAAAATAAAAACAATGTTGTATATATAAATACATACACACACACACACATATATATATTATATATATATATATATATATATATATATATATATATATATATATATATATAATATATATATATATACACACACACAGAAAAGGAGAGTGATCTTGTCCCGCCTCTGTCTTTATTCATTACTATTATCATTACTATTATCAATATTATTATTAATATTATTATTGCTATTTGATTATTATTATTATTACTGTCATTATCACTATCATCATTATTACAATTATTATTACTATTATTATTATTGTCATTATTATTACTATTTTGCTCTTGTTTCTTTTTAAATCCTTAGCATTATTCCAATTATCATTTTTATTATGGTCATTATTATAATCTTTGATATAATTTTGACCATAATCAACCTTATCTTTATTTTAATCATCATCATTATTTTGTATCATCATTATCATTATTTTTAGTTGGTATTGTTATTGTTATCTTTATTATCATCATCATTATTGGCATGACTCTCATTATCATCATTGTTATTATTACTGTTACTATCATCATAATTTTGTTATCATCATTATCATCATCAATATTATTGTTATATTTGCTATCAATATCATCACCTTTGATATCTTTATGACATTTTCATCATAATCATCACCATATACTTTCCACCATTAACACTATCATCATCACCATCATTGTCATTCTATTATCATTGTTCCATTATCTTATTCATTGGAGAAAAAAATGTGAGAGAGAGGGAGAAAGAGAGAGGGAGAGAGAGAGAGAAAGAGAGAGAGGGGGGGAGCGAGAGAGAGAGAGAGAGAGAGAGAGAGAGAGAGAGAGAGAGAGAGAGGTGAAGATGGAGGAGGAGAGAGAGCGAGAGGGGCGAAGAGAGAGAGGAGATACGATATAGAGAGGAAGAGAGGAGAGGAGAGAGAGAGAGAGAGATGAGAGAGAGAGATAGAGCAGAGGGGGGGGGGGGGGCGGCTGATGAGAGAGTGGAGAGAGAGATAAGAGAGGAGAGGGAGAGAGAGAGAGAGAACGAGAGAGAAAGGGAGAGAGAGAGAGAGAGCAGAGAGAGAGATGAGAGATTTTTTGACTTTAGACTTTGAGAGTTTATTGAGACAAAGTGATTACTTACATCTCAAACGATGGGTAACTAGGTTATCCTCACCCCAGTCTTAGTCCTCTTTGGGCTCTATATCTTTAACAAAACCTTACATCTATGTCAACTGTAGACATATAAACAGAGCAAAATAGGGGACAATCAAAGCAAAACAAACAATGTTTACTTCAAAACGATATAACAAAATGGATATCACCCTCAGCATGCAAGGTCCCCTCCTAAGTCACATATTACATAATAAAATGGGCGCCCCTATATGTAATAATATATATGAAATGCTCCGGAGGAAAAATTTATAGAAAGTCCCAAAAGTCTTTTTTGTATTTAACAGGAGATTATCCCTAAATTATTCTTCAAAATCCAATAAAATCTACTTTGGGGTATCGTAGTCTCGGCAGAAGGGGAAAAAACAATCGGGGATCCCCGGTTTTAACACAATTTTGTGGTTTGATGCAAATGTTTATACTTCTTTAAAATTTTTATTACCTGCCATTTCTAGCAACCATACAGCCTGTTCGGGGATCCACTATCTCCGTTTTTGTAAAACTGAAGCATGGGCAAAAGTAGATTTTAGTGTACTAAGGGGTGTGACCTTGGGGACCTACACACCCTGCATTCTTTTCCTGTTCCCCGTTTGGACACCTAAACCCCCCAGTAGTATTTTTTACCCTAAACTAATTCTCATTGCACAGTCTTTCCCCTTGCTCTTGCCCCTCCCCTAAGCGAAGTCTGTGGGTTTATCCCCCGATGCATATGTGTTGCAAAAGTTCGCCGTTCAATCATCGCCTTTCTTAATCCACATAGTCCCAACTGCATCCTCTTGATTTTTGCTCCTTGCTGCTTAAACCGAGCACTTGTATTCCCCCCCATTTTTTAGCTGCCCCCCTTCCTACCCATCTACAGCCTCATTAAGGGTATACCGACATGCGATGGGATCCAGACAATGTAAAACTCACGTCCTGCCTCGTAGCCTATGACAATCATCGGCCCCAAAAAAATTTGTTTTTTTTAAAAATGTGCTCAACACAGTCCCTGCTGGGTTTAAAAGAGCCAGCGCCCCCTACTAACCACAAAAAAAAAACATCTTTATTTAATTTTTTTTCAAATTTTTTTTTAAATGCGCAATATTTTCCCATAACTAGCCTGTTTGACGATATAAGATTACACAGCTATCCCCCGCTGTGGGACCACGCCCTTGCA
>NW_028234411.1:16390035-16395035 GCF_977035675.1 Penaeus japonicus
TTCTTATTACATTTCCGCAAGACATTTGACGGATAAAAAAAGGCTGTTACTCAATTGGTGTTCTATAACGAGCGAGTGAAAATCTTGTGTATTGAGAGAGTATGATGAATCGGCGGGCGGGCGGGCGGGGAGGGCAGGCGGCCGGGTGGGCGAGTGGGCGGGCGGGCGAGCGGATCTCAGGCTGATTGATCGGCTTGTCACGTGATGTGGGAAAGGGACAGACGGGGTTGGGGGGGGGGAGACAGACAGACAGAGAGAGAGAGAGGTGGCGAAAGAGAGACAGACAAATAGACAAACAGACAGACAGACAGACACATACTCACACAGACAGGAAAGGGGGGGAAAACATACCTTCTCCCTCCCCACCCCCTTCACCCCTCAAAAAAAAAAGAAGAAAAAAAAAAAAAAAACAAGACAGATGTAGAGAGGAAGAAGAAGAAGAAGAAGAAGAAGAAGAAAGAAAATCCATCCCGTTGAAAACCGCTGGCTGTTCAGTCGAGCGAGTGACGCAGACCAACTCGCAAATTATCCATCATTCTCGACCGAAAACTTGTTTTGTTGTTCAATCTCCGGCCGAGGGGGGGGGCGAGGGGGGACCGAGGGAGACCGAGGGAGATCGAGGGGGGACCGAGGGAGACCGAGGGAGACCGAGGGCGGACCGAAGGAGACCGAGGGAGGACCGAAGGAGACCGAGGGAGGACCGAGGGAGACCGAGGGAGACCGAGGGGGGACCGAGGGAGACTAAAAGAGACTGGAGACCGAGAGAGATTGAAGGAGACCGAGGGTGAAAGAAGGAGACCGAAGGAGACTGAGGGAGACCAAGGAAGACCGAGAGGAGCCGAAGGAGACCGAGGGACACTGAAGGAGATCATATATATATATGTATGTTAATATAAGTATATATGTACACATATATATGTATATGTATATATATACATATACATATGTATGTATATATATGTAGATAGATAGATAGATAGATAGATATAAATATAGATATAGATATATATATACATATATACATATATACATATATACATATAAATACACATAACAGACACACATAAAGAGACCCCCCTTCCCCACCCACCCCCACCCGACCCCACCCAACAGCCTTCACAGCCCAGCGCCGTAACGACAATGGCTATGAATGGACTTCCACCTTTTCATTGTCTCGTTAGAATTGCGAAGTCCGTGCCATTCGTTGCCGCCGAAATCAACACAAACATAGTATTGTGTAGAAAAAAATATAAACATAAGAATGAAGAAAGAGGGGAAAAATACAACAAAGGTAAGAAAAAAGAACAAAGAGAAAGTGAAGGAAATGTAGGAAAATGGACGAAAAATCCATCAGGGTTCGAGTCAAAGTTTGCCGCTTCCTCATCTGGCGGGAAATTTGAAACGATGTGATCTCATTTTGCTTATGGCTGCACGAGTGACAGCGAAGGTTAACAAATAAATGTTATATTGGGGGGATAGGGTGAAAAAGAAAGGAAAGTGTGTGTTCATGTATATGTATATATTTGCATATATATGTATATATATATATATATATATATATATATATATATATATATATATATATATATATATATATATATATATATATATATATATATATATATATATATATATACAAATATATATATCTACATATGTATACATACAAAAAGAGAGAGAGAGAGAAAGGGAGACAGAGAGAGAGAGAGAGAGAGAGAGAGAGAGAGAGAGAGAAGGGGAGACAGAGACAGAGAGAGAACTAGAGAGAGAGAGAGAGAGAGAACTAGAGAGAGAGAAAGGGAGACAGAGAGAGAGAAAGAGAGAACTAGAGAGAGAGAGAGAGAGAACTAGAGAGAGAGAACTAGAGAGAGAGAAAGGGAGACAGAGAGAGAGAGAGAGAGAACTTGAGAGAGAGAGAGAGAGAAACTAAACCCATAGAACAAACCCAATATCCCAATGTACCATACATACTATGCAACAGATGCCACCTCCGATTGCGTGGGCGTGAAAATCCTAAATACAACGAACGCAACCCGGCGTGACTTTGCATATTTCGAGCCAATAAAACTTTCCAGTATTAATTTGGTCGCCTCCGCCAGCCCGTGTTTTGCGACCCTTCAATGACCCTTTGCAATTCATTACAAATAAACAGCATTCCCAAACAAGAGGTGAATGACATACGCATTAACATACTAGTATACTTTTTTTTCCTTTTCCTTTTCTTTTCTTTTTTTTAGTTTTTTTCTAGTTTTTTTCTTTCTTTCTTTCTTTCTTTTTCTCTCTTTTAGTTTTTTCTAGTTTTTTTTTCTTTCTTTCTTTCTTTTTTCTAGTTTTTTTTTCTTTTCTTTTTTCTTCTTCTTCTTCTTCTTCCTCCTTTTTTTCTCGTTACATTCACTTGGCCGAGAATTTACACCGGCCGTGTTTCCGAGCTCCTTTTCGTTCTTGGCATAACACCAGATGTTCCTTTCGAGCCACAGACAAGAAGGGGGAAAAAAGAAGGAGAGAGAGAGAGAGAGAGAGAGAGAGAACAGGAAATCCTTTGACTAGAAGAGAGATTAATTATTTCGGTGTAATTATGAAAAAGAAAAAAAAATGAGAGAGAAAAAAAATACAATGAACAATGCATATTGAGTATTCGACACTCTCCTATCGCAGATGCTGAGGCTACGCTACATAATTGTTGATCCAGGAAGTGTTTTCGGAAAAAAAGTCTTTTGTCTTCGTTGCATTACTGCGTGGCTTCAACGTTCCTGTCGTGCTTCGGTTTATTGTCTCATCTTGCAATGCAATGCCCGGTTTCATGGTCACATTTTTATCTCATTCACAAATTCTATTTCTCTCTCTCTCTCTCTTTTTCCTTCTCTCTCTCTCTCTGTCTCTCTGTTTCTCTCTCTCTCTTTCTCTCTCTTGTGTTGGCTCGCTCTTTCGCTCCCTCAACTCATTTTTATCTCATTCACAAATTCCATTTCTCTCTCTCTCTCTCTCTTTCCCTCTTTCTCTCTCTCTCTCTCTCTCTCTCTCTCTCTCTCTCTCTCTCTCTCTCTCTCTCTCTCTCTCTCTCTCTCTCTCTCTCTCTCTCCCTCTCTCTCTCTCTCTCTCTCTCCTCTCTCTCTCTCTCTCCTCTCTCTCTCTCTCGCTCGCTCTCTCTCTCTCCCTCACTCTCTCCATCTTTCGCTCTCTCGCTCTCTCTCTCTCTCTCTCTCTCTCTCTCTCTCTCTCTCTCTCTCTCTCTCTCGCTCGCTCTCTCTCTCTCTCTCCCCTCCTCCCTCTCTTTCTCTCTCTCTCTCTCTCTCTCTCTCTCTCTCTCTCTCTCTCTCTCTCTCTCTCTCTCTCTCTCTCTCTCTCTCTCTCTCTCTCTCTCTCTCTCTCTCTCTCTCTCTCTCTCTCGCTTGCTCGCTCTCTCTCTCTCTCTCTCTCTCTCTCTCTCTCTCTCTCTCTCTCTCTCTCTCTCTCTCTCTCTCTCTCTCTCTCTCTCTATCCTTTAACCCTGCCTCTCTCCCTCATCTCCTTCTTTTTTCTCTCCTTCCTTCCTTCATCCTCTGTCTATCACTCCCTTTATGAAAGAAAATATGACAAAAAAAAAAAAATCTGACACCCCTAAGGACGGTGTCAGAATCACCAACCAACCCCCCCTCCCCCTGTCCCCCACCTCCCCCTCCTGCCAACGTCGAGACAACAGGCATCTTTTCCCTCTTTCCTCATCCAGCTTACCAACATCACTCACCCGTTAATTGGATGCGGGATGTTGGCAGTTGGTTGTCAGCGATCCCTTCCTCACCCTCTCGGATGTTGGCAGTGTCGCTTGTTCTTTGAGGTAAGTGATGGTGGTGGTAATGGTGGTAGTGGTGATGATGGAGGTGTTGTGGTGATGATGGTGTTGGTTATGGTGGTGATAGTAGTGGTGGTGATGGTAATGATGGCGATGGTGACGGTGGTGGTGATGGTGATGATGGTGGTGGTGGTGACGACATTGGTGATGATAATAATGACAATGAAAACAATATTGATGGTGATAAATGCTATCGATGGTGATAAGAACAACAAAGACAAGAATAAAAGCGAGTCAACAAAAGCAGTGACAACCACAACATAAACAACAGTGAAACAAAGACAATAATAATGACAATAAAAGATAAGAATAAAGATAAACTAAATACGAGCGTATCATTATACCTGCGTGCGTGATTGTCTGTGCATGTGTCTGTGCCTCTGTCCGTGATTGCATGTGTGTACGTGATTGTGCGCCTGTGTGTGTGTGAATGTCATTGCATGCCTTATACGTGATTGTATGCCTGTGTGTGATTGCCTGTGTGTGTGTCTATGCCTCTGTCCGTGATTGCATGCCTTATACGTGATTGTATGCCTGTGTGTGATTGCCTGTGTGTGTGTCTATGCCTCTGTCCGTGATTGAATGCCTTATACGTGATTGTATGCCTGTGTGTGATTGCCTGTGTGTGTGTCTATGCCTCTGTCCGTGATTGCATGCCTTATACGTGATTGTATGCGTGTGTGTGTGTAATTGCCTGTGTGTATGTGTCTATGTCTGCGTACGTGATCTTATCCGTGTACGTGGATGACTATGTGTTTGTAGTATATTAATTTGAGAATGCACATACATCAGCGCGCACATTAGTATGCAATAAAATTTGCAATGCAGGCGCCCAGTTATTTCAGCCGCTCTGAGCCACATCTGCCTCTGTCTCTTTTACGACAGCCGTATGAACTTGCAATTGCTATGTGTCGTATCATTTCCCCCGCCCCACCTCCCCCCCCCCCACGCACACACATTCTGTCCTACCCCCACCGAAGACGAAGAAAGAAACAAATAAGTAAAAAAGAAGAAGAAAAAAAATAATAATAATAATGAAAGACTAGGTATGCAATTACATAATAAATACATAATACAACGGAATTGTAACACGTTTTTAACACACTAATGGCAAAAATAAATGCATTTCTCTTCGCCTTGGTATAGAATATTCATAATGTTGATAAAGAGT
>NW_028234411.1:16402890-16415390 GCF_977035675.1 Penaeus japonicus
TAAACACACACACATAAACAAACATTCACACAATACGAAAGCAAACACACACACACACACAAACAGCTAAACAAAAGAAAACAAACACACACACACAAACAGACAAACAAAAGAAAACAAACACACACACACAAACAGCTAAACAAAAGAAAACAAACACACACAAACAGCTAAACAAAAGAAAACAAACACACACACGAACAGCTAAACAAAAGAAAACAAACACACACACGAACAGCTAAACAAAAGAAAACAAACACACACACACAAAAACAGTTAAACAAAAGAAAACAAACACACACACGCAAAAGATACACAGAAGAAAACAAACGCACAAACGTACATACACACAGGAAAACAGCCACATAACATGAAAGCAAACAAACGCAAATACACACACACACAAACACACAAGTAAACAGCTACACAATACGAAAGTAAACAAACACACAGACACAAGCAAATAACCACACAACACTAAGACAAACACATATACGTACAAACACGCAAACAACACACTAAATCGCAATAAAACAACAAACATACAACACACAATTACACATAGACACAAAAACTTAAAAAACAACAACAACAACAATCAAACACACGCACACGCCACACAGAAACACACGCGCGTGTAAAAATGCCTCGACACACACACACACACACACACACAAACACACACACACACATACATTCACACACACACGAACACACACACACACACACACACACACACACACACACACACACACACACACACACACACACGTTCACACACACGCACACACAAACACACACACACACACACACGTTCACACACACGCACACACACACCCCACCCAGATCACAACACACACACACACACACACACACACACACACACACACACACACACGTTCACACACACACACACACACACACACACACGCATCTACACGCAGGCATGGTCACGGCAGTGAATCCTCCTCTTCTTGGAGAGAAGCGAACCAGCTCTAATCGCATTTATTGTCCTTGATTGTGAGATTAGGATCAGATATGTCCTGGGATCGGTCGGCCCTAGCCGGGTGAGAGATGAGAGCCGAGCCTCTGAGAGAACGCGCTCGCCCCCTCTGCAGGCCTAACCTAAAATTCGGCGCGGGGTTTAAAGGCGTAGAGGGCACGGGAGGGGAGGAAGGGGGATGGGGAGGGGACGGGGGCAGGCGAAGGGAGGGGTGGAAAAAGGAGGGTGGTTGGAAGGGAATGAGGGGTGAGGGGGGCTGCTGGGAGATGGGGGGACGACGGGGGGCTGACCATGAGAGAGGGGGGAGGTGGAAAGGGGGAGGAGGGGGGGGGAGGTGGATTGGTGGCATTGGAGAGGGAGGGTGTGGGGGGTGAGGTTAGGGGGGGAACGGGGAAGAGGAGGAGCGGGGAATGGTTGAGGGGATGAGAGTGGATTTGAAGAGAGGGGGGAAGAAGGAGAGAGGAAAGAAGGGAGAGCGAGAGAAAGAGAGAGAGGCGGGGGGAGGCAGACAGGAGACAGAGCCACGCGAGAAAGAAGAGATAAATAGGTAGCTAACTAGAGAGAGGGAGGATAAAAGAGAGAGGGAGAAAGACGAGGAGACGGAGAAGAGAGGCGCCAGGAGAAGGGAGGAGAGAGATGAGTAGAGGAGCGAAAAAATAGAGGAGAGGAGGGGAGAGGCGATAGTGGAAAGAAGCGGAGAGAGAAGTCGAGGACGAGAGAACAGGGAGGGAGAGAGAGAGAGAAAGAAAGATAAAAAGAGAGAGAGAGAGAGAAAGGCAGAGAGAGAGAGAGACCAGCTTTGGAATACAATTTGAAATGAATAATAAATAAAAATGAGAAGAGGATACAGGATATAAAGAAGAAAAAAAACCCCTGAAACACCCCTCTCCCGCGCCCGTGCAGAGAGAGACTCTTGAGAAAAGTTTCAGAAAGACAATACATCATCGCCACCACCTTTTAACGAGAAGGGAAGTCCAACTGCCACCACTCTCAGCGATCGCGACTCTTATTTGATCTCGACTGTATTCTTCAACACTATTTATCACTATTTTCTTATATATGTGTGTATCGGTTTGATATTGCATTAATCTTCTTTCGCTCACCGCGCCGCTCGCCACGCGCCGCCCTCCTACCGCGCTCGTAGCGCCTGCCCCCAGCGCCGTTTTCAAGAGTGCACACACCCCCCCACACGTCCATTATAACTACTTTACTACTACTACTACTACTACTACCCTGCCTACTTACTACAACTCAATACTACTAGTACTACTATGCTACCTACTATTATACTGCTCACTCTATCCTGCTACTACTACCTCGGACCCACCATCGCTAGTTACCTATTCATTTATTCATCTAATTTGTACATGCCATCAGTGGAACTTTACCAGCACTGCAAGGGACAGTCGTCAACCTTGGCAACCCTGCTACGCGCGTTCGTTCGTTTGCAAAAGGGAAATTCTTCAGCGTTTGTTTGTGAACGCGAAGACATGGCGGTGGCGTTGAGGTATTCGAGACCTTGCAAAGATTCATCTTGATTCCAGCGAGCAGCGCATTCCATCGGGATGAATTGCGGGTCGTGAGAGTGTGTATAAATAAGGCTAATGCTATTTATTGAAAAGTCGATAGTGATGAAAAATAAAAATAAAAAATATGACATAGCCAGTACTTGGAGGAGGAAACTGGAAAAAAGCGACCTTTGAAAAACGTTTGCCGGGTGTCTGGCACCTGCGCAGATCGACAGCAGAGACTGTGCAATAAGTATGACAGAAATGACAGAAGACTTTCCCCCTCTCCTCCATTGAGGGATGTGCAATAAGTATGACAGAAATGACAGAAGACATTTTGTCATTCCAACTGGAGTCGATTTCAACTATGCCCAGCAGCTCAAGAGCGGGCGATTGAAGGCAAAAGAACAGAGCAAGTCCTCGATTGATCTTCGGCTTTTAAGGAGAGACGAAAGGTAATCAAATCGGACATTTTTCTTCGGCGGGGAAAGGGACGCTCGCCAAACTACGGGGAAAATGTTGAAGACGATGAATTTGCAACTTGAGAAACGCGTTTTGTTTGTTTCTTTGTCGATGTTGCACGGTGTAGAATGTTATGTTAGAGTTGTATTGTTAGAGGAGTGTAGTTTCTTTGTTAGTGTTTGATTTGTTTTTGTAGAGGACGATATTTTGTAGAGGAGATATTGCAATACAGGGAAAGGCTGTTGTTATCATTGTCGGTGCGTACGCAACGGATATACCATCTAAATCTATCTCTTCATCTACATGTTTGCAAATACACACACCTGCACATGCATATATTCATAAATACACACTCTCACACATACATACGGAATGAAGAGACCGAATGCAACTAAGATCTAAATGAGTTTCGTTGTACAATACTTTTGTACTTTAGCTCTTAGTTTCAATACAAAAGGGTTCAAAATGTTTATGTTTAGGCATAAATGTTAAATAGATGTACGATGTAAGTACCCTAATATCATACAAGTAAGGATGATGATAATAAAGATAATGAAGATAATGATAATAATTATAGGGATAATAATGATTGTAGTAATGATAATGATATAAAAAAATATTATCAGTATTACTATCATTACTGTAACTATGAACGCATAGTTAATTTTGTCAGAACGCCGTGACAAATATTATTAAAATGATACAAAATAATAGAAAACTAATACAAAGGAATGTGTATAGTAAGTAGGTTTCTACCACTTGTACAATTAAATATCGGATATAAAATATACACCAGACGAAAATGATCATTCTGACGATGAAATAAAATGCTTTGAACTGTTTAATGTATTCTTGAAAATCGAGAGAATCGAGCTCAAAGCACTGGCAGGAGTGAAAGAAAAAAAAATAAGACAAGATAGATACAATAAAACACTGCCACAGCAAGAAAGAAGAACACTTGTTACGTTTCCAACTCTTAAGGAAAGTTAGTCTTTGGGCAATCAAAGATCCTTTTTTTTTTTTCTTTTTTTTCTTTTTTTCTTTTTTTTTTGACTGCCTTCGTCTGAGGAAGAATTTTCTTTAAACGTTTGAGACGTAATAAGTTTTTTTTTCTTATTGTGGAATGTTCTATTATATCTATATGGAGATGTTGCATGCAATGAAGTTTCATGTTGTCTTTGTAATGCGAAACCTCTGTAGCTGTTCAAATTTTCTTGATAAATGTTATTTTTTTCGCTGTTTTAAACAAAGTCACAAAGATAGCAAGGGATATGGATTTTATTATATCTAAAGATAACAAGAAATATGCAAGATTGCAAAGAAATTCCTCTGAAAATAGGTACATACTTAAATATTTCTGAATCAGATACAAAAAATAAATGCAAATGAAAAAGCTCATTTTGTTACACGTAAAAAGTGCCTAAACATCGTTTAAGTAAGGATGATGATAATAATGATAATGAAGATAATGATAATAATGATAGGGATAATAATGATTGTAGTAATGATAATGATACAACAAATATCATTATTATTATCATCATCAACATTACTGTTACCATCATTATTATAAACATCATCATCATAATCACCACCACCACCATCATCATGATCATTATCATCATCATCATTATTATAATCAATATTATCATTATTATGTAAGCTGGAGATGCTATTGGAAAAACAATTACAGATAAAAAAAAGGATTAAATGAGTTAAAAATTCAAAGTATACAAAAAAATTTCCAAAATTAAATAAACCATATTTGAAAAAAAAGAGGATTGTTCCATCCATGAGGAAAAAAAGAAAAGAAAAAAAGTCAGTTTCGCATTTCGAGAAACTTTGGTTCGTAATCGTTCCGCATGTGAAAGTCCCCGTTCGCCAGCCTTAATGGCCGGCCTAACTGGCTGGTGTCACTTATGGTGTCGTGAAACACCACTCTTGACACCACCTCGGCCGCTCGGCAAGGGATAACGTCGCCATTATCGGACAACAATAAAGATACTGCCGACGTCAAACTACCCCGAGACCCGCCATCTTGAGGGGCTCGACCCGCCATCGTCCTTCGAGTTCCGACCTTAAGGTTGATATTCCTATGGGAATGGGTAGAAAAGTCGACCATCCGCGTTGGCCCACTAGACGCACTCCTGTTCGTAGCGAGAAACCGCTAAACCGCTATGGATGTCGTTGTGGCCGGAAGCAGCAGGGGGTGACCACTGCTACGCACCTTAGCAAAAACCGCTAATGATTAGCGTCACTGCAGCCCCGTCCAGCCCCCGTTATTACGGATTTGTGGGCCTAATGGTGTTTATTTTGGGTTATTTGCTGACTTATTTCACGCCGATAACTCTCTCACTCTCCTCTGTTTCCGCTTTTTTAGTGCTCTTTTTTTTCACTTTATTTCGTTATTTCAATCCTGCCTTTTTTGTTTAAACAGTAATTCCTAAATTTTTCTTCAAGTAACTATTATTCTTGTTTTTATTGTCCATTTCATTCTTCGTCTATTGGCCTTCCTTTCATCATCATTATCTTATTTCTCTCCTTTTGTTCTTTTTTCTTATTTTCACTCTCCAAGTCCATTCATTATTCATTCGTTGTTTTTTATCCCCCAAAGCGAGGTATTTTATGAATCCTTCATGAAATATAATGGCAACATTATAATTTACATTGGGCATGGCAATAATTTCGACTCATTGATATGTTTTTTTTTTGTTTTTTGTTTTATCTGGCTGAAAATTATTATATCAAAAGTACAATTATAAAAGATCATGAAGGCAGATTTCTTAGTTGTGTTATACGAAGGACGCAACTCATGGAAAATAATACTTTGTATGCAAATGAAAGATATTATTTTAGGTATAATTCTAGTGTGATATGTAAGCCTTATGTCGATAGGTACCAGTCAGTGTATTTTTGTCACTGTGGCATTTGAAGTCAATTTGAATTCGGGAGGCTCCAGTTGCAAAAGTAATGTAGTCTTTGATGTATAAGATAACTTCATTTTATGCATTATTACCATGTATAAATAATGAAAAGGAATTCCATAGGATTTTTTTTAGATTGGTGAATATAATGAAAGAATAATCTAGTTTATGTATTTATTTATTTTTTTTTATCATTATTATCATTATTTTTTTGTATCCATAACATTTTTATTTGCGAAATTGAAAAAAAATATATAGATGTTAAGTAAAGATACTTGTTTCTGACAATCTTACCAGTGCTTTCAAAAAACATTATCTTTCCATAGGCCTATGTAACCAATGCAGGTGCTTTGTAGAAGGAAGAGAGGAAGGGGGAGGGGGAGGGGGAGGGGGGAGAAAATGACCACGAGGAGGGGGGGTGGGGGGGAGGGTCAATGGAAGGACACGCAAGCAGGGGGTAAGGAGAGGGGACCTTAGGGAGGGGATGGGCGGGGGGGGGGGAGAGGGGGAGGAGTTGTCACAACGCCGTGACTAATTTTATTTCGTGTAATGACCTAATCGGAGTGACCGCTACGGCGTCCGGGGTGTCCATCCTGTCGAGGAGGGGAAGGGGGGGAAGGGGGGGAAAGGGGGGATGGCGTCTTAATGTATTCTTAGGGTTTATTATTTTCTTTTAGGGGAGGGGGTGCGGGCCGTGGGAGGGAACGGGAGGGGGTGGGTGTGGAGGAAGTGAGGGATAGTTTTTCTCTTTTCCGATGGGAATTGGTGGGGGGTGTTGTCTACAGCGACTCTCTCGTCTCTCTCTCACGGCGCTCTCTCTTTCTCTCAGGTTCGGCTTGCTCTGCCACTCCCCCCCCCCCCCCCCACCATTCCATACACACACATCACACACTAACACATATATATGTAGCATTGATAGTATGATATCTTTAGATTATAATATATATATATAGTGAGTAGTATATATATATGGTGAGGTGTACTTTACAGGCCCTTTTTCCCCGACCTTGCTCCGGTTTCCTCAGGGTCTTTCTCTTTCTATCTGCTACAAATGTCTTCATTTTACTGCATTTTACTTTGTTCCATAAAGATGTGAACAGTCTTCTTCTCGCTTCCAAAGCCAGCGCTACGAGGGACACGAGATCGTATCAGCATATCAAATCATCTTTATTGGTTTTATGCTCCTTCAAATAAATCTGGAAAAAAAAATACCCAGTTTTTTAAAAACGGAAAAAAAATCGAGGCCATCACCCTACTAGCTACGAGAGGCGCGGAGAGCGCGCGAGCGAGAGAGCGCGAGAGAGACGAGGCGCGATAGCGCGGCGGCGAGACGGAGAGAGCGCAGCAATCAACCTCTCTCTCTCTCTCTCACCTCTCTTCTCTCTCTCCTCTCTCTCCTCTCTCTCTCTCTCCTCTCTCTCTCTCTCTCTCTCTCTCTCTCTCTCTCTCTCTCTCTCTTTCTCTCCCGTATTTTCTCTCTCTCTCTCTCTCTCTCTCTCTTTTTTTTTGTATATAATTTTGTTTATTTTTTATACTCCTCTTCTATTCTTCTCTCTCTCTCACTCTCTCTCTCTCTCTCTCTCTCTTCTCTCTCTCTCTCTCTTCTTTTCTCTCCTCCTCTCTCTCTCTCTCTCTTTCTCTCTCTCTCTCTCTCTCTCTCTCTCTCTCTCTCTCTCAATCTCTCCTCTCTCTCTCTCTCTCTTTCTCTCTCCATCTCTGTCTCTCTCTCTCAAGTGTCTCTCCTCTCTCTCTCTCTCTCTCTCTCTCTCCTCTCCTCTCCTCTCTCTCTCTCACTCTCCTTCTTTCTCTCTCTGATCTCTCTCTCTCTCTTCTCTCCTCTCTCTCTCTCTCTCCTCTCTCTCACTCTTCTCCCTCTCTCTCTCTCTCTCTATCTCTACTCTCTCTCTTCTCTCTCTCTCTCTCTCTCTCTCTCTCTCTCTTCTCTCTCTCTTTTTCGTCTCTCTCTCTCTCTCTCCTCCCTCTCTCTCTATCCTCTTCTCCCCTCTCTCTATCCTCTTCTCTTTCTCTCTCTATCCTCTTCTCCCTTCTCTCTCTCTCTCTATCCTCTTTTCCCTTCTCTCTCTCTATCCTCTTTTCCCTTCTCTCTCTCTATCTCTATCCTCTTCTCCTCTCTCTCTCTCTCTCTCTCTCTCTCTCCTCTCTCTCTCTCTTTCTTTCTTTTTTTCTCTTTCTCTTTCTCTCTTTCTCTATCTCTCTCTCCCTACTCCTCCTCCTCTCTCTCTCTCTCTCTCTTTCTCTCTCTCTCTCTCTTCTCTCCTCTCTCTCCCTCTCCCTCTCTTTCCCTCTCTCTCTCTCTCTCTCTCTGTCGCTCTCTCTCTATCTCTCGCTTGCTCTCTCTCTGTCTCTCTCTCTCTCTTTCCTCTCTCTCTCCTCTCTCTTTCTCTCTCTTTCTCTCTCTTTCTCTCTCTCTTTCTTTTCTCCTTCACTCTCTCTCTCTCTCTCTCTCTCTGTCTTATGTATAGCTTTGCCCTAGCTTATTGATTGACAGGGTCACAGTAATATCTGTTTTACCAACAATGTATGTCTCAGAAACTAATATGAACTGTACAAATCATTTAGGCATAGTTCCTATGCCTATTCATGTGTATACAATGTATATAGTATGAATAAACATATCAAAATCAAAATCAAATCTCTCTCTCTTTTTCTTTCTCTCTCTCTCTCTCTCTCTCTCTCTCTCTCTCTCTCTCTCTCTCTCTCTCTCTCTCCCTCTCTCTCTCCTCTCTCTCTCTCTCTCTCTCTCTCTCTCTTCCTCTTCTCTCTCTCTCTCTCTCTCTCTCTCTCTCTCTCTCTCCTCTCTCTCTCTCTTCTCTCTCTCTCTCTCTCCTCGCTCTCTCGCTCTCCTCGCTCCTCGTCTCTCTCTCTCTCTCTCTCTCTCTCTCTCTCTCTCTCTCCTCTCCTCCTCTCTCTCTCTCTCTCTCTCTCCCCTCTCTCGCTCCTCTCTCTCTCTCTCTCTCTCTCTCTCTCTCTCTCTCTCTCTCTCCTCTTTCTCTCTTTTCCTCTCTCTCTCTCTCTCTCTCTCTCTCTCTCTCTCTCTCTCTCTCTCTCTCTCTCCCCTCCCTTCTCCTCTCTCCCCCTCTTCTTCTTCCTCTCCCCTCTCTCTTCTCCTTCCTCTCCCCCTCTCTCTCTCTCTCTCTCTCTCTCTCTCTCTCTCTCTCTCTCTCTCTCTCTCTCTCTCTCTCTCTCTCTCTCTCTCTCTCTCTCTCTCTCTCTCTCTCTCTCTCTCTCTCTCCCTCTGATTCTCTTTTTGCCTCTGTCGCTGTTTTTGTACGTCTGCCTGTCTGTCTCTTTCTCTTTTACACTCTCTCTCCCTTCTACCCCCACCTCTGTCTTTCCCTCTCTGCTCTCCACCCACCCACCCTCCTCCCTTTCTCTCTCCCTTCTACCCCCACCTCTGTCTTTCCCTCTCTGCTCTCCACCCACCCACCCTCCTCCCTTTCTCTCTCCCTTCTACCCCCACCTCTCTCTTTCCCTCTCTGCTCTCCACCCACCCACCCTCCTCCCTTTCTCTCTCCCTTCCACCCCCACCTCTCTCTTTCCCTCTCTGCTCTCCACCCACCCACCCTCCTCCCTTTCTCTCTCCCTTCTACCCCCACCTCTCTCTTTCCCTCTCTGCTCTCCACCCACCCACCCTCCTCCCTTTCTCTCTCCCTTCCACCCCCACCTCTCTCTTTCCCTCTCTGCTCTCCACCCACCCACCCTCCTCCCTTTCTCTCTCCCTTCTACCCCCACCTCTGTCTTTCCCTCTCTGCTCTCCACCCACCCACCCTCCTCCCTTTCTCTCTCCCTCTACCCACCTCTCTTTTCCCTCTCTGCTCTCCTCCCACCCACCCTCCTCCCTTTCTCTCTCCCTTCTCCCCCCCCCTCTCTCTTTCCCATTCTGTTCTCCACCCACCCACCCTCCTCCCTTTCTCTCTCCCTTCCACCCCCACCTCTCTCTTTCCCTCTCTGCTCTCCACCCACCCACCCTCCTCCCTTTCTCTCTCCCTTCCACCCCCACCTCTCTCTTTCCCTCTCTGCTCTCCGCCCACCCACCCTCCTCCCTCTCTCTCTCACTCTCGTTTCTAATCATGCATTTCCTACCCTTTCAACAGACACCATGCAGATGAGGAAGAAGTCATCACCGCGAGACAAAACGAAAGGACATAAGGCAGATTCCTGTTCTTCAAATAACAGAGTGTCCGCCAATATAGAACGCAAATTATACGGCCTCTAGAACACAACCCTGTTCTTTGGATAACAGTAATTACAGCGATATCGAACGCATAATTCTGTTCTTCAAATAACAGTAATTCTTCGCTGGGCCAGATGCTGCTGGTTACACCCCTTTTGCCCTTAAGAACACGCGATGAATTGTGAACAATGACAAATAACATAATATCAAGTAATGGAACTGAATAAATCAATACCAGAAGTTATAGATTAAATAATTAATAAAATAAGAATAAAGAATGAAGTATAATGAATTTTCATTCTGAATAGCATGTAATGAATAACAAAACTGTAATTAGTTCTTGCTTTTAACTAGAATCACCAAATTCGTATACGATGAAAATACAAATAGGAAAAAAATCCCCCAAAATGTCTTTATATATATATAAAAAAAAAGAATAGAGATATAGGAAGACACGTGATAATCCTATTCACTCTTTCCTCTATCCTACGCAAGTTAGTAGGATAAAGGATAGAATATAAGACAAGGGAGATAGATAGTCCGCTCTTAATTAAGTAGGATATCACACGCGCCTTAGTGCACGAGAAGGTCCTGAAGGATAATGTGCGGAATCCGACTTCAAAGACTCTCCGCCCTGGATAAGACGTTAGGATATTACGAGGACCGTCTGGGAAGAAATTATGGGTCCTGCTGGGGTCGTTTGTACGGGTTCTGGGGGGAGGGGGAAGGGGAGGGGGACGTGGTGGTGGGTGGGTGGTTGGGGATTAAGGGGGAGGGGGGAGTGTGTTGGGGTCGTTTGTACGGGTTCTGGGGGGGGGGGAGGGGGAGGGGGAAGGGGATGTGGTGGTGGGTGGGTGGGGATTAAGGGGGAGGGGGGAGTGTGTGTGTGTCTGTGTGTGTGTGTGTGTGTGTGAAGAGTAAGTAGTCTGTATGTGTACAGGTGCATCTGTATTGCTTATTTTCTTCTTCTGTTTAACATGTGTTTTGTAGAACTATCATTTGTGTATGTAAATCTGATTGTGTAATTGTTATTTGTGTGTCTGAATTTGGTCTGCGTTATTATTGTTTGCGTATGCAAATTAGAGAGCCTGTATAGATTTATATTACTCAAGGTAAATATAGCAATCTGTTGTCATGAACTGAATTTATTTTCACTGCACTCACTTTATACGAATAAGTAATGCTATTGTCATTTATTTATGAGTCAATTCTAATAAGAAAGAAAGGACTTAGTTATATTCCTGCCATGTTATTGATCGCTTTATTTAAAAAAAAAAGAAAAAGAAAAAAAAAAGTCTCAATCTTATTTATCATTCTTCTTCTTCTTCATCTACCATTCTGTTTGTTTATTTATTTATTCACTTTACAGATTACGGCATTAGGGAGTTAAAATTGAATGAAGGCAATTAGTTTATTGCAATCGGGGTAAACTAATAGGAATTGCAACACATAACATCCTAATGATAGCTTGCAGACTGCCATGATGATTTAGACACTCGAGGGTTGCGTCATGCATCGCGTTCATGCAAGATATATCAAGATAAAAACAATAATTATAATGATAATAACCAAAACAAAAACGACTAAAAGATAGATATATAGATACACAGATAACCAATATCTTAAAGCAAACAAACAAAATAAAACAAGAACACGTTTTTTTCTTCTGTATTTGTCTGCAGCTTATTTTTGTTCTTTGCTGTTTTCATCTTTAATAATGGTTGTGTTTGTTATAATGATAGACTTTTACACATTTATAATCATCACAAAGGAATGGCATTATTGTACATTAATAATATACACAAAAATATGATTTTGCATTAACATCACTCAACATCAATATCGAATCTAAAACACACACACACACATCTCTCTTCTCTCTCTCTCTCTCTCTCTCTCTCTCTCTCTCTCTCTCTCTCTCTATCTATCTATCTATCTATCTATCTCTCTCTCTCTCTCTATATATATATATATATATATATATATATATATATATATATATATATATATATATATATACAGAGAGAGAGAGAGAGAGAGAGAAATATAGATAGATAGATAGATATATGTGTGTGTGTGCGTTTCTGTGTGTGTATGTGTGTGTGTGTGTATGTGTGTGAAACTACCTATCTATCTATGTCTCTCCCTCCTTCCCTCCCCCTCTCCCTTGCCTTGCCCAGTCTCTGGCACACTAAAACCCTCGCCGAGTCCGGTTCGAGAAACTCCTCGACCAGCCAACACGCGCCGGATAATCTGCGGAGGCTACCGATCGGAAAAGAAAAAGAAAAAAAAGAGAGAAGCTAAATTTTGCGGTTGACTCCACCGAGATGCGGTTAACCGACCCGTGTTCCAGGAACCCGCAACCATTGGCCGGATAAAGAAGGAAATGGAAGGGAGAAGGGGGAATG
>NW_028234411.1:16432890-16435390 GCF_977035675.1 Penaeus japonicus
GGGAGGGCGAAGGGGGAGGGGGGGGGGGGGCGGGGGGAGGAGGGGGGGGAGGAGGAGGGGTGGAGAGAAAGGGGGGAGAGGAAGGAGGGGGGAGGGAGAGGGGGGGCGGAGGGAGAGGAGGGTTAGGGCGAAGGGAGAGGGGGGGGGAGGGCGGAGGGAGGAGGGAGAGGAGGTTAGGGCGGAGGGAGGGGGGGGCGGAGGGAGAGGGGGGAGGGCAGAGGGAGGAGGGAGAGGGGGGGAGGGCGAAGGGGGGGGGGGGGAGGGGAAGGGGGGAGGGCGGTGGGGGGGGGGAGAGGGGGGCGAAGGGAAAGTAGGGCGAAGGGATAGGGGGGGTGGTGGAGGGAGGGGGGGTGGGGGGGGGAGGGAGTGGGGGGGGGGGGGCGGGTCTGGTAGGGAGAGGGGGGAGGGTAGAGGGAGGAGGGGGGAGGAAGGAGGGAGTGGATGAGGGAGGAGGGTGGAGGGAGGAAAGAAGAGGTAGTGGATGAGGGAGGAGGGAAGAGGCGGAGGGAGGATGGAGGAAGGAGAGTGGAGGAGGGAGGAAGGAGAGTGGAGGAGGGAGGGAGGAGGAGTGAGAATGGAGGAAGGAAGAGGGAGAATGGAGGAAGGAGAGGGAGAATGGAGGAAGGAGGAGGGAGGAGGGGAGTGGATGAGGGAAGAGGGAGGAGGAAGGGGTAAAGGCAGAAATGGGGAGAGGGAGAGGAGGAAATGGGAGAGGAATAATAGGGAAGGGGGAAGATAGAAGGAGAGACGGAAAGGAGGGTAAGGGAAGAGGCAAGAAAAAAGAAATGTGGGAGCATGGAGGGGGTGAAAAGGGGAGAGGGAAAGAGAGGAAGAGAAAGAGGGTGAAGAAGGGAGGGAAAGGAAGAGAAAGGGAAGTAATTGGAGCAAAAGGAAGGGTAGGGGGGAGAAGGAGGGAATGGGATGGAAAGGGAAGGGGGAAAGGGAGGGAAAGGGAATGAAACGGAGAGGGAGAAGGAAGGAAATAGGGAGTGTATAACCGTCCTTCACCCTCTCGCTTCTCCATCCCTTTCCCTCCTTTTCCTCATCGTCCACCCTTTCTCCTTCTCCTCCTCCTCCCCTATCTTCCCTTTCCTCCATCCATTCTCTCCCTCCCTCCCTCCCCTTCATTTCCCTCCCCCCTCCTCCTACCTCACCTCCTTCCCATACCCTCCCGACATCTCCCTCCTCCTTCTAACCCCCCCCCCCCCCGCCCAACCACCTCTCCATCGGTCGTGGCCTTTTTTTCTCTCTCTCTTCATCTTCTTCCTTTTTTTTTTTTTTTCTTTTTTTTTTTTTGTCATTACGTGTGCTTGCTTTTGTCTCTTCGCCAATGCCTTCCCAGCAGCTACTTTGTTATCAAGGTTGGTATTGATTACTAATATTGTTTTTAAGTTATGGTTGCCGTTTATTGTTTATTATTGTAATTATTAACTTCGTTACTAATTTTCTCCTCTTTTTTTTATTCCATTTATACTTTTTTATACTTACCGTAACACGTACTTAGCTTCACAACTTATAAATGTTGAGAATGTAACCGAGTTATAATTTGCTAATGTAAAAGAACTCCTCGGTAGCAATTTATAATTGAAGTGATTATCTGCTTTCATTAAACCAGCGTAATTTATCGCATAGTTTGGCTAGCACTTCGCTGTATCAGCATCCACACGCGTACAAATGAAGATGAAATTATATGATTATTAGCGATATATCTTATAAAAGTGCTGCTGTTTTTTTTTTTTTTTTCTACAAGAGGAAGGGATTAAATATATATGTTTTTTTTGTGTGTGCGTGTTAATGATTTTCTGCTCTCGCTTACTCTTTCTGTCTCTCTCTCTCTCTCTCACACTCTCTCTCTCTCTCTCTCTCTCTCTCTCTCTTTCTCTTGTGTCTGTCTGCCTCTCTCTCTCTCTCTCTCTCTCTCTCTCTCTCTCTCTCTCTCTCTCTCTCTCTCTCTCTCTCTCTCTCTCTCTCTCTCTCTCTCTCTCTCTCTCTCTCTCTCCCTCTCTCTTTCTCTCTGTCTGTCTGCCTGTCTCTCTCTTTCTCTCTGTCTCTCTCTCTCTCTTTCTCTCCCTCCCTCCCTCTCCTTCTCCCTCTCCCTCTCCCTCTCCCTTTCCCTCTCACTCACTCTCTCTCCCTCTCCCTCCCTCTCTCCCATTCACCCCCCCCCTCTCTCCCTCCCTCCCTCCCTCCCTCCCTCTCTCTCACTCATTCACTCTCTCCCCATCACCTGTGAGTTACATATATATCACATCCCTCCGATATACAGTGCAATACCTATCAAATCAGTCGTGATTTTAGCAATATCATTTTAATCAGGGAGAGTCACGATAATTGCTTCTTCATCAACGACTAGATGACGAGGGAACGAGTTCTTACTCACATCGATGACTATGGCGCTGCTCATTCTATCTGGACTGCGACCCTTTCTTGTAAGTTGGTCGTCTTGTTGTTTTGTTTTGTTTTTCGCTCCTCCTTTTTTACTCTTTCTTCTGCTTGTTGT
>NW_028234411.1:16445390-16447890 GCF_977035675.1 Penaeus japonicus
CATTTTTATTTTCATCTGTCTATCTATCTATATCTATATCTATCTATCTATCTGTCTGTCTATCTATATCTATTTATATACTTATACTATATCTATCTATCTATCTATCTGTCTATATATGTATATATGTATATATATATATATATATATATATATATATATATATATATATATATATATATATATATGTGTGTGTGTGTGTGTGTGTGTGTGTGTGTGTGTGTGTGTGTATGTGTGTGTGTGTGTGTGTGTGTGTGTGTGTGTGTGTGTGTGTGTGTGTGTGTGTGTGTGTGTGTGTGTGTGTGTGTGTGTGTGTGCATGTGTGTGTGTATGTGTGTCTATTTGTATATATATAATAATATATATATATATATATATATATATATATATATATATATATATATATATGTATATTATATATATATATATATATATATATATATATATATATATATATCTTATATATATATAGATATAGATATATATATATATATATATATATATATGTATGTATATATACATATACATACATATCTATGGAAAGATAGATATACACATATATTTGTGTGTGTGTGTGTGTGTGTATGTGTGTGTGTGTGTGTGATTGTGTGAATGTGTGAGTGTGCACGTATGTGTAAGATCATGTACGCGCACATATAACTTCTGTCCACGTAATTATGCAAATTGATAAAAAGTCAACCACCATCTGCTGTCGATGGAGCGAGCGAGCGAGCGCAGAAACCATTAGTTCTTGAAACCCACAGACAAAAAGACAGTTAAGGAAATATGCAAATTCGTGTAATAGTAAATGACAAGAAATGCAGCCATTTTGGGAGAATTCGATGAAGAATTTTAGAAACACAAAAAATAATGAAACTAATGATGGTAACAACAAATATTAACGATAACAACTATGATAAAGATGACAATGATTGTCATAACAATACTATGATTATCATTATGAATGATGATAAAGATGATGATATTGATGATGTTGTTATTATTGATGAAGATGATGATAATAATAGTTATAGTGGTAATGATAACAGATGATATCTAGATATGATAATGATATTAGTTATAACAATTATAATTATATACTATGATAATTATAAAATAAAGATTAAGATAATGATAGTGTTGATTATAATGATAATAATATTGATGATAATGATTATGATGATCTCTATTATGATAATAATGTTGGTAATAAGGATGACGATAATGATAATGATTATGTTAATGATGTTGATGGTAATAATAATGATGATATTGATGATGATGATGATAATGATTATGATATTTATAATAATAATTAAGATTCTTGATAACGATAGTGATAATAATTATAATGATGATAAAGATACTAATCATGGTAATGATAATGATAATAATAATGATGATATTGATGATGATGTGATTATGGTGATAACTATAATGATGATTAATATTGATAATAAGGATGATGATAATAATATCAATGATAATAATGACATTCATGATATTATATATAATAATATTAATAATGATAATAAGGATGATAATAATGATAATAATTATCATCATTATAATACTACTAATAACAACAATAATAATGATAATAACAATAACAATAATAAAGTTAACTGTGCTAATAATGATGATAATAATGATAATAGCATTTTGATAATCAAGACAAAGTTAAGATACTAAATATAATCATGACATCAGCAACAACAACAAGCTATCATATATGCATATAGTTCTATATCATCACTACTTGAATTAGCTGAGGCTACATCATCACTACTTGTTTGAATTAGCTGGGGCTTCATCATCACTACTTGGATTACCTGAGGCTTCATCATCACTACTACTTGTTTGAATTAGCTGAGGCTTCATCATTACTACTTGGGTTACCTGAGGCTACATCATCACTACTACTTGTTTGAATTAGCTGAGGCTTCATCATCACTACTTGGATTACCTGAGGCTACATCATCACTACTTGTTTGAATTAGCTGAGGCTTCATCATCACTACTTGACGTACCTGAGGCTATATCATCACTACTTGGATTACCAGAGGCTACATCATATAAACATATGTATGATATTAGACTCCATCAGTTTGTGATATTCCATCACATCATCATTACTAGAGTAAGTTATCATATCACCGTCTATCACTGTATCTTATATCATATTGAATAATATTATCATCCTCTGATATCTTGTCTTAAATTATAGGATATCATGTTTATGTCATATCATTTTCCTAGCATATTGTATCGTCATATATCGGATTATCATTAGCCGCGAGCACGTCACGACAAAGCTGATTATCATGAAGCACTCTTTATTGAAATTTATTGTACTATTATTAACAATCATTCTGTTGATGAATTATGCTCTGTGGATTCTTCTATTTGTGTATATTAATGTTTCAATAATGGTCTATGTTTATTGTTAATGTTTTCATTTTTATTACCTTGACTATTATTATTACTATTATCATCCTCT
>NW_028234411.1:16452890-16455390 GCF_977035675.1 Penaeus japonicus
TTGCCATAAATCATCAATTCATAGTAACACCAAAATGAAAATCAATGGCAGTTTTTATATTAATCTTAATTTTCGTCCTCACCATAGTTCAGACTATCATTATTCTCATTAACCACCATTATTCCCATTAATGCCACCATAGCCCAGACCACCATAAAGAACCAATGTGATTCCATCTATTTTCAGGCCAAACCACTACCATAGCTCAGGCAACTATTAAGAATTACGTCATTAATCATCTAGTTATTTTAAGAACCATCACCATAAATATCACTGTATGTATGACCAAAATCACCATTAATAACACTATTTTGTAGCAGGACTTTCACCATAGCTCAGTCCACCGCAAGAAATCACCATCATCTTCTTGTCATTCTTCACATAAAAAAGTCACTGTAAACAAGACTATTATCATCCTTTATCTGCCTATTCCTCAAATTCATCCAGGTACTCAGAAGCCTCTGTAATCATCTCTCTCTCTCTCTCTTTCTCTCTCTCTTTCTCTCTCTCTCTCTCCTTTCTTTCTCTCTCTCTCTCTCTCTCTCTCTCTCTCTCTCTCTCTCTCTCTCTCTCTCTCTCTCTCTCTCTCTCTCTCTCTGATATCAATATTTCCTCTCTCCCTCCCTTATTTCCTCTTCTCGTTTCCCTTTTCCTCTTCTCCCTTCCTCCCTCTCCATCCCCATCCTCGTCTCAATCTTTTTTTCCTCCCCTCCTTCGTCATCTTCCTTTTCCTTCTTACCTCCTCCCTCTCTCTCCCAGCCCCCTCAATCTTTCTCTCCCTCCTTCCTAACCCCCTTCAATCTTTCTCTCCCTCCCTCCCATCCCCCCTCAATCTTTCTCTCCCTCCGTCCCTCCCATGCCCTTTCAATCTTTTTCTCCCTCCCTCCCATCCCCTTTCAATCTTTCTCTCCCTCCCTCCCATCCCCTTTCAATCTTTCTCTCCCTCCCTCCCATCCCCCCTCAATCTTTCTCTCCCTCCCTCCCTCCCATCCCCCCTCAATCTTTCTCTCCCTCCCTCCCATCCCCCCTCAATCTTTCTCTCCCTCCCTCCCATCCCCCCTCAATCTTTCTCTCCCTCCCCTCACATACTCAATCATACTTCCCTCCCTCCCATCCCCCGTCAATCTTTCTCTCCCTCCTTCCCTCCCATCCCCCCTCAATTTTTCTCTCCCTCCTTCCCTCCCATCCCCCCCTCAATCTTTCTCTCCCTCCTTCCTATCCCCCCCTCAATCTTTCTCTCCCTCCCTCCCACCCCCCCTCAATCTTTCTCTCCCTCTCTCCTATCCCCCCCTCAACCCTCAATCTTTCTCTCCCTCCCTCCCATCCCCTTTCAATCTTTCTCTCCCTCCCCTCACACACTCAATCATACTTCCCTCTCCCATGACAGATCTTGCAGACCGCGGCCACTGGAGCCTTCTGGAACGACGACCTAATAACCAGGGGCTTCCTACAGATAGATCTCCCTCCCCTCCCTTCCTCTCCTCCTCCCCTTCATCCCCTCACCTGCCCAGGCCCTCCAGCTACAAGATCTTCAGCGCCTCCTACCGGTAGTTGGGGCACCCACGCCTCCGCCCACGTTTGAGGAGCGACGCCTACTCTTTCTTGTTTTCTCTCTCTCTCTCTCTCTCTCCCTCTGTCTGGTTCTCATTCTCTCTCTCTCTATCTATCTATCTATCTATCTGTCTGTCTCTCTATCTCTCTCATTCTTTCTCTCTCTTTCTATCTCTCTCTCTCACTCTATGTATCTGCTTCTCTCTCTCTCTCACTCTATGTATCTGCTTCTCTCTCTCTCTCAATCACTCTATCTGGTTCTCATTCTCTCTCTTTCTCTCTCTCTCACACTCTGTCTATCTGCTTCTCTCTCTCTCTCTCTCACTCCCTCTATCTGGTTCTCAATCTCTCTCTCTCTCTCTCTCTCTCTCTTTTTCTCTCTCTCATCCGCACGTCCTCCAGGGAGTGAAATACACACGGCGCAACGGACAGAGCCCTTACAAGATCTCCCGGCGAGTCTCCGCTGACAAGAATTATACGATAATTCGCGGCCCGACGGACGAGCAGCGACCGATAATTCAGCCGAGAGCTCCGGGAATTACGGCGATCATCTCGAGCCGCACAGAAGGACGGACGGTCGCGGCGTTAATGAAAAGTCGCCAGCGGGGGACACGGCGCAGTCCTTCTGCTGCAGGGCGGACCTCTCGGGGTCATCTCCTTCGGGTTCTCGACGTCTTTGAGTTGTCTCTCAGGCTCGCTCCAGCTCCGCCCTTGTCGTCTTGCTATGGCTTATGGCTTCTTCTCTTCGTCTTTTCTTCTTTTGCTTCATCTTCTTCTTTTTTTTTTCTGCTCTTTTCTTGTCGTCCTTGTCTTCTTCCTCTTCTCCCCATTTTTTTTTCTTCTTGTTCTTCTTCCTCCACCTTTCTTTCAGTTTCTTCCACCTTTCCCTAGTGCCTTTCATTCAACTGTCTATCTCAACCACTCACTCAGCCCCCCCTCCCTCCCCCCC
>NW_028234411.1:16465390-16470390 GCF_977035675.1 Penaeus japonicus
GATATCAATACAGATTCCGATTGTTCGTTTCATTATTCAATCTATTTTCTAGTATAATTACAATCACCAAAAAGTTCAAAGAAATGCCAATATCTAGGCTAAATATCTATGCTCTAAATCCAAAATTCTCATAGCTTTATAATTCTCAAAGCTATTATAAAAGCTCAGAGCGCTGCACCAGATTTCGGAAAATTATATATAATTAAAAACAAACTCACAAACAACGGCAAAAAAAAAAAAAAAAAAAGTGCGGCAAGAAAAAGGGGAATGGAAAATAAAATTATATAATATTTTTAACGGACTATATCTCCCCTATGGGATAATAACACATCAACACAAAACACCTGATTTTTCTAAAGGTAAATTGTACACTTCGCTATGAGTGAGCGATGGACTGCTGCGGTCAAGAGAGAGGGTTCGGTGTTATTTTCCCGATATTTTTCATCTTTTTGATATCGAAAATAGACCAAAAAAAGGGGATTGTTGGATATGTAAGAGGTATTCTATCAAGCTCTGGTGATTAAAAAGGATGTGGGAGAGAGGGAGAGAGGAAGAAAGAGAAAGAGAGAGAGAGAAAGAAAGAGAGAAAGACAGAGATAGAGAAAGAGAGAGAGAGAAAAGTTCTAAAGAGAGAAAGAGAGAGAGAGTTAAAAAAAAAAAAAGGTTAAGATTACGAAAGAAGAACGAAAAGAGGGTCGAACGCCTTCAAACATCGGGCTCGACCAGAAGCACAAATTGTGGCCGAGTATGACATACTAGCGGGAAGGAGAGAGCCGAGGCTAGGATGAAGGACAGGAGGGATAGTTAGGCCAAGGAGGGATGCTGGGGTGGAGGTGGGGGTGGGGGGGAGGTCAAAGAGGGGAATAGTAGGCCGAAGGGACGGTACTTAAAGGGTTAGGGTGACAGAAGTGTTGTTAGCGGGTAAGGAGTGTGGTTTAAGAGTGACTGAGGAGTTGGGAAATGAAAATGAAAGGATGAACAATTTATTATTCTGCTTTTTTTTTCTTCTTCTTCTTCTAGGATGGAGTTACGCGTCGCTCATCATCATTATAGCCAATCTCTCCTTCTTTCTTTCCTTGTATTTTTCCTCCAATATGTTATTTTCATATTTTGTTGTCGGTTTTATGACATGTTTCCTGTCTGAGTTTGATAGTGTTTTTTTTTTATTACTATTGGTTGTATTACTGTTATCATTATTATATCGTTACCAATATTATTTTCATCGTGATCATTATGATTGACATCATTATCATCATCAGTACTTATGATTCTATAAGTGAAACCTCTGCGTTACTTCTTTTTTTTCAAACTAAATAATACTGAACTTTTACTTATATATCGAAACCTTTCTCACAAGTTCTATCATCCTTATCATATCAATAATGATCATTATCCACGTTTTGTAGCTGTTGTTGTTCAGGGTTGCATTTATAACTTAAAAAAATAATAATAAATAAATAAAAAAGTTACCGAATATATTCCAAAAATAAGCTCTGAACAACGAGACGTGAATAAAAAATGACGAAGAAAATTACAAGAAAAAAAAAAAAAAAAAAAGTTATTATTCCCTTACGTTCTTGATACAAAGGACATTTCAATATATGAACTACACTCTTACACATTGTTTCCTTCCATGGATAGAGATGGCGCTGCTACCACTTGCCCAGCACTTAGAATCCTCTTGACATGACGGCGAAGTGTTTCTTTGGACAAGCAAACCAACATAGCCTTTCTCTCTCCGCTGAATCCACCTGTAATATGGTTGTTGTTGCCCGTGACAATGGTTGCGACCGTGCCTGTCTTTAGCCTTATCAGTATTGATATGTATGAAGTTCATTCTCAGGGCTTGGAAAGTGGCTATGTGGTCGATTGGTTTGTCTTTCTCCTTTTCGAGTTCACGCTTGGAATCTCCTCCATTTGTATGACAAAAAAAATATATATTCATCAGGATTGTCATCTGTGCTTGCCCTTGTCACTACCCCTAGTTTCCTTATCGTAGGCATTATTATATTATCATTATGCATTGCGACCCCCCATAACTCCCCACCCTATAAAAAAGGGGAAAAAAAAAGAAAAAAACGTTTTCTTAATACCCTTTGGCGTTTACTCAACTCGCAGCGTGTCCCCAAGCGTACTATAATAACCACCAATCATTTATTTCCATCACATATAAATCAAGAAATCATCTGTTCGCTGTGTAAACATTTTCTGAGATGATTTATCTTAATATATGTAGTTTATCCAGTTTCTTTATTTTTTCGCCTCATAAATGTTTTCTTCTTCCTTTGTCCAACTTTAAAAAAAAATCTATTGAAATCCAAGATGATGGTCCCGCCATGACTTTCATTAAAGGCGATGGCGTTTTTTAAACTTCTGGAATTGTTTATTTGTATATTGCTTTACTTAACCAATTATTAGTTCATAAACATACCAACATACATGTAGTTCACACAGTAATTACTGATTCTTCAAGTATCAACATCAAAATACATTGTTATAACATGTGTGTATCAACATATTCAGTGAACTCCTTCAGATTGCTCGGAAAATTCGAGTTATTAATCTTATTTCCATCAGTACTCAATTGCAAAAAAATCCCTTTATTTTTTAATCTTATTTCCATCAGTAATCAATTGTAAATAAATCCATTTATTTTTTAATCTTATTTCCATCAGTAATCAATTGTAAATAAATCCATTTATTTTTTAATCTTATTTCCATCAGTAATCAATTGTAAATAAATTCCTTTATTTTTTCATCTTATTTCCATCAGTAATCAGTTGCAAATAAATCCCTTTATTTATTTATTTTATTTTTCTTGCGAAGGATTGAAGGAAGCGAGAGGAATGCCTCCTATAATTAAGGATGGAGGAGGAGGTAGTGTATCACCTTGAAGAACTCGGTCGACTTTTACTTTTAGTTTCCCTGCAACAGATGGTAATTGTTTTGTCGTCCACTTATCCAAACTTGTACTGAAGAGCTGCACCACATAGTTGGCTTTTCCAAATGTGGGTAAGCAATCGCATGTCCAAAGAAGTCTCGATTATCTCTTCATACATTTTTTTTTATCTAAAGATATCGCAGGTTTCATTAACTAACTCGTTTTCCTTTTTCCTGATTCATCGTAATTATTATAACGAATTATCATCATCAATCATTATCATTCGCATCATCATCAGCCTTATTGCACACATCATTTGCTTGATGGTGAAGATTATTGATATAAGTGCGTATCTATTACTATATTTCTTTTCCAGTCAATTAGGTAAAGAACATTACTGTTGACAATTTATTACTGTTCTTTTATTGTGAAGAACAGTTATCGGGAGAACAAGAATAAAGAGGAAGGGTGCGCCTTCTCTTCCTTCCTCTTGCTCTTCTTATTCTTGCTATCTATCTCCTGATTGCTTGTCCTCTTCTTTCTCCTATTATCTCTATTCTTGTCAGCTGTTCCTTGTTTCCTCATTTACTTCCCTTGTCCATCTCCCCCATATCTCTTTCCTCTTATCATTTCCCTCTTTTTCTTTTTCTGTCTTCTTCCTCTTCTTTCTTCCCCTGATCTTTCTTTCTCCATCCTCTCCCTTCTCGGAATCCTTCTATATCTCCCTATTTTCTCCCTACCCCTCCCTCTTCCTCCATCGCCTTACTCCACCTTCTATCCCGTTCCATCCGTCCACCTCCATCTCCAACATTTCTATCGTTCTTCCCCTTTCTCCCCCTCCCCCCCATTCCTCTTTCCTTCACCCTCACCTCATCCTCACTCCTCTCTCCCCCCCCCCTCATTCTCCCCCTTTTTCCCCTCAACCCCCTCCTTCCATACTTAATCCCACCCTCTGACCCTCCCCCCCTTCACGCCACTCCCACCCCAATCCTCGCCCCCTTCCTTCTGCGCTCATCTCCACCCCCGCCCCGATCCTCCCCTCACCCCCAATCCTCGCCCCCTTCCTTCTGCGCTCATCTCCACCCCCGCCCCGATCCTCGCCCCCCCAATCCTCGCCCCCTTCCTTCTGCGCTCATCTCCACCCCCGCCCCGATCCTCGCCCCCCCAATCCTCGCCCCCTTCCTTCTGCGCTCATCTCCACCCCCGCCCCGATCCTCGCCCCCCCAATCCTCGCCCCCTTCCCGCCCCCCCAATCCTCGCCCCCTTCCTTCTGCGCTCATCTCCACCCCCGCCCCGATCCTCGCCCCCCCAATCCTCGCCCCCTTCCTTCTGCGCTCATCTCCACCCCCGCCCCGATCCTCCCCTCCCCCCCAATCCTTGCCCCCTTCCTTCTGCGCTCATCTCCATCCCCGCCCCGATCCTCGCCCCCCCAATCCTCGCCCCCTTCCTTCTGCGCTCATCTCCACCCCCGCCCCGATCCTCGCCCCCCCAATCCTCGCCCCCTTCCTTCTGCGCTCATCTCCAGCCCCGCCTCGATCCTCCCCCCCCAATCCTCACCCCCTTCCTTCTCGGCCCCCCCCCCCCATTCCTCCCCCCCAATCCTCACACCCTTCCTTCTACGCCCCCCCGCCCCGATCCTAGCCCCCCAATCCTCGCACCCCCCCAATCTTCGCCCCCTTGCTCCTGCGCCCATCTCGACCGGAGCGCGGACCCCCTGCCGATCCTTTCAGAGCCCGTCCGGGCCGCGTCGGCGCCTCAACAGACGGGCTTCCGAACAGAGCCGAGCGCTGCCGAGTCAACCGAACCTATTGACCAGGTAATGAAGCTCAGGTGACGAGGCAAGATCCCTGTGTTGTATGACCTTCCAGGAACCATATCGCAGCACTTCGAGACGCCTTGAGGACGGGGGGGGGGGGGGGGGGGGGGGGGGGGGGGGGGGGGGGGGGGGGGGACACGGCAGCAGGGATAGGGGGGAGGGAGGAGGAGGACGGGCGAGGGGGATCCTTATCGTCTGCGGAATGAAACAAACAAACAAACAAGGAAGAGAAAGGGAGATTCGTCCTGTTTCCTTGTGTTATGATCACAAGAAAAGTTTCGTTTCTTTTGCTATTGTAATTTG
>NW_028234411.1:16492890-16497890 GCF_977035675.1 Penaeus japonicus
TTCAAAAAAAAAGAATCTGCACAGGATGCCAAAAGTAGAGGGGGGGGGAGGTCCAGGGAGATTAAACGAGGTTGGAAGAGGGAAAGATACATCAAAAGAAGAAAGGACATGCTAAAGGAAGAAAGGAGCGAAGAACAGGAAGGAAGCGTTAGAATATTGAGGGAGATGACGTAAATTGAAGGTTGGTAAGGAGGAGAAAGACGCCGAAAATGGGAAGGAGTCGTCGAAGTAGGGATGAAGTCGAAGGATGAAAGGAAACGTCGAAGGATGAAAGGAAACGTCGAAGGACAGAAGCAAGGAAGGGGACGTCGGAAGAGTAAAAAAAAAAAAAAAAAAAAAAAGAGGAGACAGAGAAGGGTAATTTGGGGAGGAAAATGCGAAAAAGGGAAGTAAGGAAAGGATAGGTTAAATGAAGGAAGGAGAAGAGCATACGCCGTAGAAAGGAAAGATATGTCGAATGAGGGATGCAGACATAATTGGTGAAAGAGGGAAGTCAATGTCGAAGGTTGGGAAGAAGTAGAAGGAAAGGAGACACTAGAGGACGAAGGAAGGAGATAGACATATAAGGAGGAAAGGAGACACAGGAGGGAAGGATGGAGGGAGGATACATCAAAGGAGGAAAGTATACATCAAAGGAAGGAAAGAATGTCGATGGAGGGTAGAAGACGTCGACGGAGGATAAAGGAGGTCGAAGGAGGGAAAGAGACGTTGATGTGTTTCAAAAGAGAACAAGAAGATTAGAAAGAAATTTATAGGTAAAACATAAAAGATAAAAAAAAAAAAAATGGACATTGAAAGAGGGAAGTGTTGGTGTCGAAGGGTCGTATGAGACATCGGGAGAGGGATAGTGACGTTAAAGGAAGAAAGGAGACGTCTAAGGAGAGATGGACATGTCGAAGGAGGGAAAGAGACGTCGAGGGAGTGAAAGAGACGTCGAAGGAGGGAGAGAAACGTCGAATGATGGATGGAGACGTCGAAGGAGGGAAGGAAACGCCGAGGGAGGGAAGGAGACGTCGAGGGAGGGAAGGACGCGTCGAAGAAGGAAAGGCGACGTCTAAGGAGGAAAAAAACACGTCGAAGAAGGGATTGAAACGTCGAAGGAGGGAAGGAGACGTCTAAGGATGGAGAGAGACGACGAGGGAGGGAAGGAGACGACAAGAGAAAAAAGGAGACGTCGAGGAAGGGAAGGACGCGTCGAAGGAGGGAATGTTACGTCGAAGGAGGGAAAGAAACGTCGAAGAAGAGATGGAAACGTCTAAGATGGGAAGGAGACGTCGAAGGAGGGAAAGAAATGTCTAAAAATGGAAGGAGATGTCGAAGGAAGGTAAGAGACGATGGGGGAGGGAAGGAGACGACGAGGAGGAGGGAAGACGACGTCGAAGGAGGGAAAGAGACGTTAAAGGAAGGAAGGAGATGTCAAAGGAGGGAAGGAGACGTCAAAGGAGGGGGAGAGGCGTTGAAGGAGGAAAGGAGACTTCGAAAGAGGGATGGGAACGACAAAAGAGGGAAAAAAACGTCTAAGGAGGGAAGGAGACGTCGAAGGAGGGAGAAAAACATCAGAGGAGGGAAAGTAATATTGAAAGAGGGAAATGAACGTCGAAGGAGGGAAGGAGACGTAGAAGGGGGGAGAGAAACGTCGAATGTGGGAAGGAAGCGTCGAAGAAGAAAAGGAGACGTCGAAGAAAGGGAAGAGACGTCGGAGGAGGGAAGGAGATGTCGAAGGAGGAAAAGAGATATTAAAGGTGTATAGGAGACGTCTAAGGAGTGTAGGAGACGTCGAAGAAGGGAAGGAGACGTCGAAGGAGGGAAGATGTCGAATGAGGGAAAGAGACATTGAGGGAGGGAAAGGAAGAAAGAGACGTCTAAGGAGGGAAGGAGACGTCGAAGAAAGGAAGGAGACGTCGAGGGAAGAAAGGAGACGTCGAAGGAGGGAGGGAGATGTCAAAGGAAGGAAAGAGACGTCGAAGGAGGGGAAAAGACATCGAAGAAAGGAAGGAGACGTCGAAGGAGGGGAAGAGACGTCGAAGGAAGGAAGAATATGTCGAAGGAGGGAAAGAGACGTCGAAGGAGGGAAAGATGGAAAGAAATTTATAGGTAAAACATAAAAGATAAAAAAAAAAAATGGACATTGAAAGAGGGAAGTGTTGGTGTCGAAGGGTCGTATGAGACATCGAGAGAGAGATAGTGGCGCTAAAGGAAGAAAGGAGACGTCTAAGGAGAGATAGACATGCCGAAGGAGGGAAAGAGACGTCGAGGGAGTGAAAAAGACGTCGAAGGAGGGAGAGAAACGTCGAATGATGGATGGAGACGTCGAAGGAGGGAAGGAAACGCCGAGGGAGGGAAGGAGACGTCGAGGGAGGGAAGGACGCGTCGAAGAAGGAAAGGCGACGTCTAAGGAGGAAAAAAACACGTCGAAGAAGGAATTGAAACGTCGAAGGAGGGAAAGAGACGTCTAAGGATGGAGAGAGACGACGAGGGAGGGAAGGAGACGACAAGAGAAAAAAGGAGACGTCGAGGAAGGGAAGGACGCGTCGAAGGAGGGAATGTTACGTCGAAGGAGGGAAAGAAACGTCGAAGAAAAGATGGAAACGTCTAAGGTAGGAAGGAGACGTTGAGGGAGGGATGGAGACGTCGAAGGAAGAAAGTACATGTCGAAGGAGGGAAAGAAATGTCTAAAAATGGAAGGAGATGTCGAAGGAGGGTAAGAGACGCTGGGGGAGGGAAGGAGACGAGGAGGAGGAGGGAAGGCGACGTCGAAGGAGGGAAAGAGACGTTAAAGGAAGGAAGGAGACGTCCAAAAAGGGAAGGAGACGCCAAAGGAGGGGAAGAGGCGTTGAAGGAGGAAAGGAGACCTCGAAAGGGGGATGGGAACGACAAAAGAGGGAAGAAAACGTCTAAGGAGGGAAGGAGACGTCGAAGGAGGGAGAAAAACATCAGAGGAGGGAAAGTAATGTTGAAAGAGGGAAAAGAACGTCGAAGGAGGGAAGGAAACATCGAAGGAGGGAGAGAAACGTCAAAGGAGGGAAGGAGGCGTACAAGGGGGGAGAGAAACGTCGAATGTGGGAAGGAAGCGTCGAAATAGAAAAGGAGACGTCAAAGAAAGGGAAGAGATGTCGAAGGAGGGAAGGAGATGTCGAAGGAGGAAAAGAGATATCAAAGATGTATAGGAGACGTCTAAGGAGGGAAGGAGACGTCGAAGAAAGGAAGGAGACGTCGAGGGAAGAAAGGAGATGTCGAAGGAGGGGAAGTGACGTCGAAGGAAGGAAGAATATGTCGAGGGAGGGAAAGAGACGTCGAAGGAGGGAAAGATGGAGGGAGGATACATCAAAGGAGGAAAGTATACATCACAGGAAGGAAAGGGATTTTGATGGAGGGTAGAAGACGTCCCCGGAGGATAAAGGAGGTCGAAGGAGGGAAAGAGACGTTGATGTGTTTCAAAATAGAACAAGAAGGTTATAAGGAAAACATAAAAGATTAAAAAAGAGAGAGATAACAAAAAAAAGAAGAAGAAAAAAACAGCAACTGGACATTGAAAAAGGGAAGTGTTGGTGTCGAAGGGTCGTATGAGGCATCGAAGGAGGGATAAAGGAGACGTCTAAGGAGAGATGGACATGTCGAAGGAGGAATGGAGTGGTCGAGGGAGGAAAGGAGACGTCAGAGGAAGGAAGGAGATGTCGAAGGTGGGAAAGAAACGTCGAAGGAGTGAAGGAGACGTTTGAGGAGGGAAGAAGACATCGAGGGAGGGAAGGAGACGTCGAGGAAGAGAAGGAGATGTCGAAGGAGGGAAAGAGACGTCGAGGAAGGGAAGAAGACGTCGAGGGAATGAAGGAGATGTCGAAGGAGGGAAAGAAACATTGAAGGAGGAAAGAAGACGTCTGAGGAGGGAAGGAGACTTCGAGGGAGAAACGAAGGACGAAGTCGAAGGAGAGGAAGAAACGTAGAAGAAGGGAAAGCGACGTCGAAGGAGGAAAAGAAGAAGAGATAGAAGCGTCGAAGGAGAAAAGGAGACGTCAAAGAAAGGGAGGAGACGTCGAAGAAGGGAGAGAAATTTCAAAGGAGGGAAGGAGACGTAGAAGGGGGGAGAGAAACGTCGAATGTGTGAAGGAAGCGTCGAAAGAGAAAAGGAGAAGTCGAAGAAAGGAAGGATACGTCAAAGGAGGAAGGGAGATGGCTAAGGAGGAAAAGAGATATCAAAGGTGTATAGGAGACGTTAAAGGAGTGAAGGAGACGTCTAAGAAGGGAAGAAGACGTCGATGGAGGGAAGAAGAGGTCAAAGGAGGGAAAGAGACTTCGAGGGAGGAAAAGGGGGATAGGAGACGTCTAAGGAGGGAAGTAGACGTCGAAGAAAGGAAGGAGACGTCGAACGAAGGAAGGAGACGTCGAAGGAGGGAGAGAGACGTCGAAGAAAGAGAGAAACGACAAAAGAGGGAAGAGATTTCGAAGGAGGGGAAAAGACATCTAGGGAGGGAAAGGGACGTCAAAGGAGGATAGGAGACGTTGAAGGAGGGAAGGAGACATCGAAGAAAGGAAGGAGACGTCGAAAGATGGAAGGAGATGTCGAAGGAAGGGAAGAGACGTCGAAGGAGTGTAGAAGAAGTTAAAGGACGGAAGGAGACTTCGAAGAAGGGAAAGAGACGTCGTAGGAGGGGAAGAGACATTGAGGGAGGGAAAGAGAAGTCAAAGGAGGATAGGATTCGTTGAAGGAGGAAAAGAGACGTCGAAGGAGGGAAGGAGACGTCGAAGGAGGGAAGAAGATGTCGAAGAAGGGGAAGAGACGTCGAAGGAGGGAAGGACTTGTTGAAAGAGGGAAAGAGACATCGAAGAAGGGAAGTCGACGTCGAGGGAGGAAAGGAGACGACGAACAAGAGATGGAAATGATGGAGACGTTGAAGGAATTGAATGAAGGAAAGAAAGGTTGAATGAAGGAATGGAGAAAAAGAAGACGCCAAAAGAAAGTTTAAGAGGAGAATGCGTAGATGTTAGAATAGGGAAGGAAGGAA
>NW_028234411.1:16512890-16515390 GCF_977035675.1 Penaeus japonicus
TTCACAAAAAAAAAGAAAAGAAAAAATCAAACACGATTACATTAACATACTCAAAACATTCAAACACATTTACGCACAAACTCAACACACTCGTGCATAAATCGGCACTTAGAAGTACTCAGATACAAACACACTCAAACATAGCCAGACACTAGACAAGACATAGTCAAACACACTCAGATACAAACACACTCAAAAACAAACACACTCAGAAACAAACACATTCACATACAAACACACTCAAATACAAACACACTCAGATACAAACACACTCAAACATAGTCAGACACGCACTCCCGCTCGCTTTTGTTTCCCAGCTGAAGATATGACGCGACCGTTTACTTGTGGAATCCCAGCGTATTGGGGGTAATTATCACCTTTTGACCGGGGACAGATTCGAATCTGGTTAGCCATTAAAGGGTTAAATTGGTGGGTTCGCGACCAGATTCTGCGTTTTCTGTCGGGGTTTTGTTGTTAAGTAGGTCGGGGAAGAGCGGGCGAGGGGGGTGGATGGGGAGGGTGTAAAGTGAGGGAGGAGGGGAGGAGGGGGGAAATATGGAGCGGGAGAGAGTGAGTGGACGAAGGATGGATGGAGAGGGAGGGTGAAGATTGAGAGTGAGAGAGACAGAGAGAGAGAGAGAAAGAGAGAGAGAGAGAGAGAGTGTGAGAAGTGAATAGAAAAATAGATAGATAGAGAGAGAGAGAGAGAGAGCGAGAAGTGGATAGAAAAATGGGTAGATAGAGGGATAGATAGATATATAGATAGATAGATAGAGAGAGAGAGAGAGAGAGAGAGAGAGAGAGAGAGAGAGAGAGAGAGAGAGAGAGAAAACTGATTGAAATACATACAAAAAAGAGAAAGGATATCAAAGCTATAGTCATATCTCTCGATCAAAAAACATATCTAAAGTCGTAAAATCCACCTTTTTAATCTAACTTCTCCATGTAACTTGTCGAAACGGACTAAAAGAAAATAAGCCCGTTCAGTCGATTTTAAAACTTTTCCATCTTTCAGACTGGAGATGAATGGAATCTGAAGAACAGAAGACCTCAAAAGTCCTCTTGTTCTCTAATATCATTCATCGTTTTTTCATCGTCTCCTCAACAAGTATTATGTTACATCATTTGAGGATAAGAACACCCGTGCAAATGAAAGATTTACCGTAAAATAAGAGGTATTTCGTAAGTAAGATCGCTGTTTGAGGTTTTCGTTCTCAGCGCAGCGGCGTGTTGGCACTGGCGGGATTTATTTACAAAGGAGGATGAAATGGAGAAATAAAGAGAGATAGAGAGGGAGAAGAGAGAAGAAAGAGAGAGAGAGAAGAGAACAGAGAGAGAGAGAGAGAACGGGGGAGCGCGAGAGATAGAGAGAGAGAACGGGGGAGCGCGAGAGAAAGAGAGAGAGAACGGGGGAACGCGAGAGCGACAGAGCAAGAGAGCCAAAGAGCGACAGAGGTAAGGGAGCCAGGGAGCGACAGAGCAAGAGAGCAAGAAAGCCAGAGAGCGCGAGACCGAGAGAGTAAGAGCCAGAGAGCGAGAGAGAGAGAGAGAGAGAGAGAGAGAGAGAGAGAGAGAGAGAGAGAGAGCCAGAGAGCGAGAGCGCGAGACCGAGAGAGTAAGAGCCAGAGAGCGAGAGAGAGAGAGAGAGAGAGAGAGAGAGAGAGAGAGAGAGAGAGAGAGAGAGAGAGAGAGAGAGAGAGAGAGAGAGAGAGAGAGAGAGCCAGAGAGCGAGAGCGCGAGACCGAGAGAGTAAGAGCCAGAGAGCGAGAGAGGGAGAGCGAGAGAGAGAGAGAGAGAGAGAGAGAGAGAGCCAGAGAGCGAGAGCGCGAGACCAAGAGAGTAAGAGCCAGAGAGCGAGAGAGGGAGAGCGAGAGAGAGAGAGAGAGAAAGCAAAACCCAATAACAAAAAGGTGTATTACCGGAAATGAAGCCGAGCGCCCGGCCGGCCGAGCATATTAGCAGAGCCAAACAAACAAGCGACTCTTCGTCACAGAGACAAAGACCTCGACGCCAGCGGCTCCAAAACGCGTCACTTTTCATTCTGTTTACAAGAGCAAAAGAGAGAGAGAGAGAGAGAGAGAGAGAGAGAGAGAGAGAGAGAGAGAGAGAGAGAGAGAGAGAGAGAGAGAGAGAGAGAGAGAGAGAGAGAGAGAGAGAGGAAGAGAGAGAGAGAGAGAGAGAGAGAGAGAGAGAGAGAGGAAGAGAGAGAGAGATGTAGAGAAAGAGAGAAAGAGAGAGAGGAAGAAAGAGAGAGAGAGAGGAAGAGAGAGAGATGTAGAGAAAGAGAGAAAGAGAGAGAGGAAGAAAGAAAGCGAGAGAGAGAGAGAGGAAGAGATAGAGAGATGTAGAGAAAGAAAGAGAGGAAGAGAGAGAGGAAGAAATAGAGAGAGAGAGAGAAAGGAAGAGATAGAGAGAGAGAGGGAGAGAGAGAGAGAGAGAGAGAGAGAGAGAGAGAGAGAGAGAGAGAGAGAGAGACGATTCACACACACACACAAAAAAG
>NW_028234411.1:16525390-16527890 GCF_977035675.1 Penaeus japonicus
GGTTAGGGGTGATGGGGGTATGGGGGTGATGGGTTGGGGGGGGGGGTGATGGGTTGGGGGGTTGGGGGGCGGGTAGGGGGGGGTTGGGGTGTTGGGGGTTGTTGGGCTGGGGGTTGGGGTGTTGAGGAGGCGGTGTGATGGGGGGAGTGGGGGGTGGGGTGGGGTTGGGGAGGTCGTCGTCACTGTAAAACAGGCATAATGTTCACGGAGTTCACGGAGGTGCGATTTGCTTTGTATACAGGGACACGCTTTCACATTCACAGAGAGAGAGAGAGAGAGTCAGACAGAGAGAGAGAGAGTCAGACAGAGAGAGAGAGAGAGAGAGAGAGAGAGAGAGAGAGAGAGAGAGAGAGAGAGAGAGAAATATAAGAGAGAGAGAAAGGGAGAGAGAAAGAGAAATATAAGAGAGAGAGGGAGAGGGAGAGAGAGAATATAACGCTAAAAACGTGATGCATTGATGAAAAAAATGCTTGATAGATGCACACACACACACACACACGAAAACCTATCCGAAAACACCATATCTTAGTACAACCAAATAAAAGAACTGTCAATTTTCTACTTTGTTAATTAACGTATTAGTTATTAGTTATTTTCTCAGTTACAGTATTAACATTTTCCCACCTATTTACATGCAGCCACTACCTCAGTGTTATTATCTATTCTGATTCCTCGTTTCTTGGCATCATTCCATAAAATATCACCTTTGTTTTCCTCTAAGATGGTGATTTCAATGATGAAAAGGATATTGATAATATGTGAGGATGGTAGAGGGAACGCAGGAACAGATAACAGTAATTATACGATACTGTTAACAGAGGAAGCTTTGTGCAATCTGTTTGTCTGGTGGCAATATTTCGGTAGATGTATATATATATATTTTTTTTGTCACCGCAGTTTTTCTACCTTTTTTCTGACATCTCTATTTCATAAACTTTTTATCTCTCCATATCTTTCTCTCTCTATTTATCTTTGTAAGAAAATGAGAAAGTGAAAAAAGCAAATGGAAGGAAAGAGGAGAAAGACGAATACGAGGAAGATCAAAGAACTAAGAACTAAACAAGTAAAGTAGACCACACGACCCAACAAAAGGTTTATCAAACTAGTATCATTCCAAATCCATAGAATTTACCCATCTACTCATACTTGAGTAATGATATAGACACCACCAGTGGGCACTCGGTGGCATTGACTCAATAACAAATTCAATAACAAAGTCAGATGTAATATTGTAATGCCACATTGATATATACTTGCATAACATACCTCCTTGAGCCGGAGTCGAACCTCTGCCACCATCAAGTATTAGCTCGAGAGTGCGATGTTTAACCTCTTTCGGGCTAATACTTGAAGCACACAAATAATAGATAGATATAAGATAATCATATACGGCAAATACACTGCGTATGGGTGTATATTTATATGTGAATACATATACATGTATATATGTATATATATATATATATATATATATATATATATATATATATATATATATATATATATGTATATATGTATATATACATACACACACACACACACACACACACACACACACACACACACACATATATATATATATAAATATATATATATATATATATATATATATATATATATATATATATATATATATATATATATATATATATATATATATGTGTATGTATGTATCTATGTATGTATATATGTATGTGTATACACATGAACATGCAAAGAGATAGACCGTGAGAGAAAGAGAGAAAAGAGAGAAAAAGAAGATGATGAATAGAGAGAAAGGGAGAGGAAAGAGAACAGAGAGGAAAAAAAAAACATCTGAAAGATGCTGGCTGTAAGACCATGTATATGTAAGGTGGTGGTGGTGGGGGGGGTAGGGCGGTTATAGCGTGCAGAAGGAGGGGCTGTGTTGGCAGGGGGGCTGGGATAGGAAAAAGGGGAATTGAGGGGAGGGGGAGGGATGGGGGGAGGGGAGAGAGGGTGATAATCCAATTTCCAGTTTCATTCCCGATTGTTTCCCTATATCCCTTTGTTGTCTCCCTCTCACTCTCTTTACTGTTTCCATCTCCCCTTCCTTTCCAACCCCATTTCCATTCCCACAGGATTCTCCATATTCCATCCCTGCCGCGTATACAGTAGAGAGAGGGGGCGCTGCGACCCCCTTCCCCCCTTCCCCCTTTTCGCCCCCATTCTATCTCATCCCACTCATCTATCCCTTCCCCCCCCCCCCTTCCCCCCTTCCCCCCTTCCCCCCTCCCTCGCCAGCGCTTCCGGGGGACATTGTGCGACGGGCGAGTGATTGACAACGCGGGAGGGAGAATTTCACACCGTGTTAGAGCCTCAGCGCCGACGAAATGCAAGTTTCAGGGGGACCCGGACTCTCGCGCCGCCCGTGCCACTCTCGCCCTTAAGGAGGGAGTGCCATAAGGGCGAATATCCAGCGCACTACGGACGGGCTTTGAGCGCTCTCTCGCCCGGGAGGAAAAGATCGGCCGAATTTGTC
>NW_028234411.1:16551901-16554401 GCF_977035675.1 Penaeus japonicus
TAATGATAATAATAATAATAGTAATAATAATAATAATAATAATAATAATAATAATGATAATAGTAATAATAATAAGGATAATAATGATAATAATAATAGTAATGATGATTATAATGATAATGATAATTATAACAACAATAATAGCAATGATAACAATAATAATAATGATGATAATAATGATAATAACAGTAACAATGACAATAATAAAGATAATGATAATAATGATAATAATAATAATAATAATATTGATATTAATAATAATAACAATTATCATGATAATGATAATAATGATAATAGTAATGATAATAATGATGATGATGATAATGATAATAATAAAAATGATAATAATAATATCAATAATAATAATGATATTGATAATGATAATGATAATAATAATAATAATAATAATAATAATAATAATAATGATAATAATAATAATAATAATAATAATAATAATAATAATAATGATGATGATGATGATAATAGTAATATCAATATCAAAATTAATAATAATGTTAATAATAACAATGATAATAATAATGATGACAATAACAATGCTACAGATACTATTAATAATAATGAGAATAATGATAATAATAATGATAATAAAGATAACGATTATGATAATAACGACAATGCTGGTGATGATAGTATAATGATAATGATTATAACAATAGTAATAATAATGATATTGATGATTGGATCGGTGTAGGTTAAGTGTTTTGCATGAGGCTTGTGGGTTCTATGTGATTTCAGGGGAAAATAAATCTGATTACGGCTATTTTGGTGTTTTTTCCCCTATTTTGTGATACGTATAGGCATAAAAAAATATATATTTTTTTTTTACCCTTACAACATAACGTTAACATTACCCTCCTCCTCTCCCCCCTCCCCCCTCCTCCCCCTCCTAACAGACACACTAAGCAACATAACATGACCGGAACAAAGGACGTCATATCTACCCCATCCTTCCCCTCTCCCCCCCTCCTCCCCCTCCCCCTCTCCCTTCCCCCTCCTCCCCTTTCCCCCTCCTCGTCCCTCCCCCTTCCTCGTCCCTCCCCCCTTCTCCCCTCCCTCTTCCCCCATCCCCTCCCTCTTCCCCCATCCCCTCCCTCCCCTCCTCGTCCCCGTACCTCTTCCCTCGTCCCTCCCCCTCTCCATCCCCTTCCCCCCTCCCCCCCTCCCCTTTCCTCCTCCCCCTCTCCCCCTCCTTCCCCTCCTCCCCCCCCCTCCCCCTCCCCCTCCCCCTCCCCCTCTCCATCCCCCTTCCTCGTCCCCCCCCTCCCCCCCCCATCCTCGTCCCTATCCCTCCCACACGAACACACAGAGCACCTCTACCTGTATGTCACTCGCATTCCCCTTTCTCGCCGGGTGAACAATGCTTCTCTTTGTGTGTTGCAGCGCCGATGCTTTCACGTGTTGATTCTGTTGCGAGAACCCAGTGTTTTGGGACAATCAAGTGTGTGTGACAGATAACATGAGAAAGATGAAGTCTGTTGGTTTTAAAAATTGTGATTATTAGATGGTGATTTCGCGTCTAGAAAAACAACAACAACAAGAAACAAAAAAAATGAGAAGTGATAATGATGAAAATCGAGTCATTGGAAATGTTCTACTATTGATGCTTAGTGACTGAATGTATTACCTTTATCGACTGAATATTGAAGGCATTTATTGACCATTTCATTGGCTGTTGGTGAAGACAGAACAAACAAAATACTCCGCAAGACAGCGTTTACTGCAATTGCCTTTGTATTTTCTTTTCTTTGTTTTTATTTTTTTCTTTGTTTTTTTATTTTCTTCTTTGTTTTTTTCTTTTCTTCTTTTTTTATTTTCTTCTTTGTTTTTTCTTTTCTTCTTTGTTTTTTTTCTTTTCTTATTTGTTTTTTCTTTTCTTCTTTGTTTTTTCTTTTCTTCTTTGTTTTTTTTTCTTTTCTTCTTTGTCTTTTCTTTTATTTTGTTTTTTCTTTTCTTCTTTGTTTGTTCTTTTCTTCTCCTTTTTTTTCTTCTTTTTTTTTCTTCTTCTTCTATTCCTATCTACTTCCTTGCGTGGCGTCGCGAGGCTCAAGGCAGGCGAGATGATAATGACATTGTGAAGATCATCTCGAGAAGCAACGTGCTTGTGAGAATCGCTTGCGTCGCCTTTGTTCAGATCCAACCTCAGGAGTTAAAGTTATCTGTTGGCGAGTGAAATATGAAAATTCCAACGACCGAAATGCTAATCCAAAGGAGAGGACTAAAAATGAGAGCTAATATGACAGACGTTTGAGCGGATGGGACCAATTATTGCAAGTGTCTCAAAACTGTTTTTTTGAGGACGTTAGCTGTTTCCATTTCAAGCAATGAGCATGCATTTCTACGCCAGTTTCATCATCTCATTTTGGGCTTTCAACACCTTGCAGGTAAGTCTCAGTTGGATTATATTGCATAAGTTGCAAAAGGATGCAGCTTCGCACGTGTGATAAACAAGGACATGCATATAACCTTCTTGCTCTTTATT
>NW_028234411.1:16589401-16599401 GCF_977035675.1 Penaeus japonicus
GAGAGCGAGGAAGAGAGAGAGAATAACGGGAAAGAGAGATACAGAGAAAAGAAAAGAAGAAAGAGGGAGAAAGAGAACGAAAGAGGAGGAGGGTGGGGGGGGGGGTCCTTCCCTCCCAGTCATTAGCGAAGGCGGGAATCCTTCTTGCAAGATACCAGGCGCCATTGTCTCAGGTCTCCCGCGTTCGGCCCATTCGCTAATTTATGGCCGCCCGCCTCGCCCCTCGCTCGCTCTCGCTCCCTCCTGCTTATCTCGAACTCTGCCTATCTCTGGGCATCTGTCTCTCTCGCTCTCTCTAGCTCTCTCGCTTTCTCGCTCTTTCGTCTCTCGCTCTTGCTCTCTCGCTCTCTCTGTCTATTTATCTATCTATCTCTCTCCCTGTCTTTCTATCTTTCTATCTATCTATCTATATTGATCTATCTATCTATTTCTTTATCTATCTATTTATCTATCTATCTATCTCTTTCTATCTATCTCTACCCCCCCCTCTCTCTCTCTCTCTCTCTCTCTCTCTCACTCTCTCTCTCTCTCTCTATCTATCTATCTATCTATCTATCTATCTATTTATCTATCTATCCATCTCTATACCTCCCTCTCCCTCTCTCTCTTTCTCTCTCTCTTTCTCACTCTCTCTCTCTCTCTCTCTCTCTCTCTCTCTCTCTCTCATCTCTCTCCCTCTCCTCTCCTCTCTCACTCTCTCTCTCCTCTCTCTCTCTCTCTCTCTCTCTCTCTCTCTCTCTCTCTCCTCTCTCTCTCTCTCTTTCTCTCTCAACTCTTTCTATGCATGTATGTATACAGATGTTTATATATATATAAATATATATATATATATATATATATATATAATATAATATATATATAATATATATATATATATATATATATCTCCAAAGGCACGTTCTTGAATATTTTTAAAAGGGTATGAAAATATAATGCTTCTTTCTTTATCTTTGAAAGCTCTCATCTCATCAAATCCCTCTGCATACGTCCATCAAATTACTCATATATCATGAATGTTCCTTGCATGAATGTTTCTTGCATGAATGTTCCTTGCATGAATGTTTCTTGCATGAATGTTCCTTGCATGAATGTTTCTTGCATGAATGTTCCTTGCATGAATGTTCCTTGCATGAATGTTTCTTGCATGAATGTTCCTTGCATGAATGTTCCTTGCATGAATGTTTCTTGCATGAATGTTCCTTGCATGAATGTTCCTTGCATGAATGTTCCTTGCATGAATGTTCCTTGCATGAATGTTCCTTGCATGAATGTTCCTTGCATGAATGTTTCTTGCATGAATGTTCCTTGCATGAATGTTCCTTGCATGAATGTTCCTTGCATGAATGTTTCTTGCATGAATGTTCCTTGCATGAATGTTCCTTGCATGAATATTCCTTGCATGAATGTTCCTTGCATGAATGTTCCTTGCATGAATGTTTCTTGCATGAATGTTCCTTGCATGAATGTTCCTTGCATGAATGTTCCTTGCATGAATGTTTCTTGCATGAATGTTCCTTGCATGAATGTTCCTTGCATGAATGTTTCTTGCATGAATGTTCCTTGCATGAATGTTCCTTGCATGAATGTTTCTTGCATGAATGTTCCTTGCGAGCCTAAATCCTGCCCACAATCACTGCTTCTCCTGTCTGATAAATGACATTCAATACATCACTGCATCATTAAGTGGAATAACCATTTCTGTTTGATATATATCAATAATTAATTCTTCTATGATTATTCAGTAATTACGATGATTATTTTTTCTTCTCTCTCTCAGATTTGATAGTATTAAAAAAAGAAGAAAATAAAATAGAAGGAGATGGGGATGTTGTATTGTGTCACCGTTGTTGTTGCGATCATTATGATTACAAGTGGGTTGTTGTTCCCTTTTTTTTTTCTTTTTTTTTTGATAATTAAAGCATATTAATCATTAACTATCAGTCTTGATAATAGTTGAAGTTGTGGTAATTACATCATAATCCTACAATCATCATTAATATCATTATCAGTTTTGTAATTTGTATATCTTTTTTACCCGATTTATTATCGTTAGGCTGATTATATTTCCAACTTTTGTTACTTTATTGACTATACATTCATTTTCATTTAGCATTATCTTGATAATCTTACAAAAACCCACATACATCTTTAGTAACATCACTATAGATACATAAACCTGAACATCACTCTTAATGAAATAATTACCGCTCCTCTATAGAAAATTATTGCTAGTAAGTTTCCCTCTCATTATCTCGCTTCGCATCATCATTAGCCGTTGCAGGATTTTCGCGCAGATGCAAAGCCGAGGCGGCCTCGAGGAAGGAGTCCGACAAAATGGGCCTCGTAAAAAACACAAAACATATCACCATAGCTATAAAGCTCCATCGCAAATTGTTCATTATCTGTTAGCGTGAAATATTAGACACCGCTGTCCGCCTTCGACAGGCTGTAAAAACGGAGAGCGCCCGTCGGCGGAGGCGCCCATGCGCGCGCGCGCACGCTCGCCCGCTCGTGAGAACCGCCAAAGGGAACAGGGAGGCTGCCAGGAAGGAAGGGAAGAAGGCACACGGATAGACGTGCAAGCATGCACATACGCGTGGCTGCATACATATTTACATAAACACACACACACACACACACACACACACACACACACACACAGACACACACACACACACACACATATATAATATTAATATAAAAAAGTATAATATAAATATATATAAATATAGCGAATAAGTTTATACATATATATAATATATATCATTATATATAATATATATATATATATATTAATATATATTTATATATATATATATGTGTGTGTGTGTGTGTGTGTGTGTGTATGTGTGTGTGTGTGTGTGTGTGTGTGTGTGTATGTGTGTGTGTGTGTGTGTGTGTGTCTGGATAAATAGATAGATGAGAAGTAGATAGCTCGGGAGGTAGACAGATACCTAAATATACGTATCTTTTTTATGCATATGTATTTATGAATATAGCTCGGGCGACAAGAGGCACAATTATCGTCATCTTTATAATCATAAACAATAATATTCATATACTGTAGATGATCCAGAATAGAATATGGATATTCCCATGAAAAGTATTACTATCATAATGAAGAACAGCTCATTATTATGAACAACAACTGTGAAATGATAACATGATGATCAGTTATACAAGTAATAATTAGTAAAATGATATCATAGTCAGTAGTGATACAGTGAATCATGTAAAGTAATATGACATCTGGATATACAACAACGCAAACAAACAAACAGACAGAAACAGAAAGAATGACAGGCAAAAATCCAGGCAGAGATAAAGATAGACAGGCAGCCAGACAGAGACAGAAAGAAAGAAACAGCCAGACAGACATATAGATAGATAGATAAATAGATATATAGGATTAGAAAACTAAAAAAAGGCAAACAGGCAAAAAATAATAATAAATAAAGACAGAGAAAAAGACAGACAGACAGACGAAAACAGAAGGACAGATATTCAGAACGAACAGCCAAGAAGACAGAGAGAAAGACAGCCAAGGCAGAGGATAAGACTGCCCAGAATAAACTGCCCAGACAAAAAAAATAGCAGAGAATAAGACAGCCACTGACAGACAGAAAAACAGCCAAGAACAGACGAACAGCCATGAAAAGAGACAAAACAGACAACACAGAAGAACAGATACTCAGAACGAACAGCTAAATCAAGAAAAGACCAAGAGAAAAGAGACAGCCAAGACAAGAAAAAACAGAGAAAAAGACACCAATCAGAGAAAAAATAGCCCCAGAAGAGACAAACAGCAAGACCGTGATTATAAAAAAAAAAAAGACACTAGGCGACAGAAAAAGACAGCCAAGACAGAGAGAAAAAAAGACAGCCAAGACAGAGAACCGCCAAACAAGATAAAAAAAAAGCCAGCAGAAGAAGACAGAGAAAAGGATCAGGCCACCTCAAGATAAAAAAGCAGCCAGAACAGAGACAGAGAGACAGCCAAGACAGAGAAAAAAAACCTACTAAGAAGACAGAGAAAAGTGACCAGCCAATTCAAGATAAAAAAGACCAGACCAAGACAGACAGAGAGACAGTCCAAGCAAATAAAAAAGACAGCCAAAACAGAGAAAAAAAGACAGCCAACACAGAGAAAAAGACAGCTAAGAAAGAGAAAAAGACAGCCAAATCAGAGATAAAAAAGCCAGCCAAGACAGAGACAGAGAGACAGCCAAGACAGAGATAAAAAAGCCAGCTAAGAAGACAGAGAAAATGACAGCCAAATCAGAGATAAAAAAGCCAGCCAAGACAGAGACAGAGAGACAGCCAAGACAGAGATAAAAAAGCCAGCTAAGAAGACAGAGAAAATGACAGCCAAATCAGAGATAAAAAAGCCAGCCAAATCAGAGACAGAGAGACAGCCAAGACAGAATAAAGCCACCAAGACAAACAGAAAAGCCAAGACAGAGATAAAAGCCTCTAAGAAACAGACAATGACACCTAATCAAGATAAAAAGACAGCCAAGACAGAGAGAAAGCCAGCCAAATCAGAGATAAAAAAAAGCCACTAAGAAGACAAGAAAGGACAGCCAAATTCTAAATAAAAAACCCACCAAACATGAACATAAACAGCCAAAACAGAGATCAAAAAGCCATTAAGAAACAAAAAATGAAAGCCAAATCAGAGATAAAAAAGCCAGCCAAATCAGAGATAAAAAAGCCAGCCAAGACAGAGAAAAAGCCAGCCAAGACAGAGAAAAAGCCAGCCAAGACAGAGATAAAAAAGCCAGCCAAGACAGAGACAGAGAGACAGCCCCACCCACCGTCTCCCCCCCGCCCCCGGCTCCCCCCCGGCCTCCTCCCGAGCATCGTTGCCAGACAAAAGGAGCCGCGAGATGCTTCATCCCGTGAGATAATTACTTAACTCTCAAATTGGTAACGATGCGTGAGGTTGGTATTACTGCGCCTAGGCCTTACTAAAAAAAACCGCTTGAAACCATAAACTCGCTCTGGCTAACCGCTGCCTCTGACTGGTCGATACAACAACAGCGTATTTGTTATTTTGTCTACTTGTTTCTTTTGAGATGTCATGGAGGGGAGTCATGGAGGTCGAGGAGAGGGGGGGGAGAGGAGAAGGAAGCCTCACCTCACCTCACTGGATGCTCTGAGATAGGCCTACTTGTCTTTCGCTGGCGTTTTTTTGTTGTTGTTGATGTTGTTTTCTTTTCTTTCTATTCTTTTTTTCGGTTATATGCGTTTTCTTTGTTTACGTTCTTTTATTGTTTTTTCTTATTTCTTTGATTTTGTTTTATTTTCCTTCTTTGCTTTCTTTTCTTTCTTGCATTTCTTTGCTTTCTTTTGTTTCTTTTCTTTTTTTCTTCCTTTTCTTTCTTTTCTTCCTTTTCCTTCTTTTCTTCCTCTTCCTTCTTTGCCCTGTTTCTTCCTTTTCTTTCTTTTCTTCCTTTTCCTTCTTTTCTTCCTCTTCCTTCTTTGCTTTCTTTTCTTTCTTTTCTTGGAGACGTTCTGGGGAAAAGGGGATCTTGGGAAAGTGTTTATGTTATTTCTATTTTATTCTATTTATAATTATTATTTCGTAAGTCGATGAGGTTTGATTCATTTAAGGGAAGAGGGGGAGGAGGGGGCGGGGGGCAATGGTCTAACTTATTTTTTTATCTTCTCTTTTGATATGTTTTCTCTCTCTCTCTCTCTCTCTCTCTCTCTCTCTCTCTCTCTCTCTTTCTCTCTCTCTCTCTCTCTCTCTCTCTCTCTCTCTCTCTCTCTCTCTCCTCTCTCTCTCTCTCTCTCTCTCTCTCTCTCTCTCTCTCTCTCTCTCTCTCTCTCTCTCTCTCTCTCTCTCTCTCTCTCTCTCTCTCTCTCTCTCTCTCTCTCTCTCTCTCCATCTTCTGTGCTTATGTTGATACATAGTTTTAATTTTCCGTTTATCATTCTTCCTTATATTCATCAACGTTTTATTGCATTTGCACTTACGAAGTTTTCCTTACTACTTCTTTTCCGATACAGACAAACACACACAAACAAACACACATATTTGTCTATGTGTTTGTGTGTCCTTACCGACTTAAATCTATCCCTATCTATCGATCTGAATCATTCTCTACTACTTATCTATCACTAAACCTTCATAGCCTTAAAATCTTCTCTAACCACAATCTCCCTCGTAAACCTTCTACCTTCTTCCAATGTTGCTCTATTTAACAAAGAGAGAGAGAGAGAGAGAGAGAGAGAGAGAGAGAGAGAGAGAGAGAGAGAGAGAGAGAGAGAGAGAGAGAGAGAGAGAGAGAGAGAGAGAGAGAGAGAGAGAGAGAGAGAGAGAGAGAGATAAATGAACATACAAAAAATATCTTTCCATCAGCAACCCGTTCGAGCCTCTCTCTCTCCCGCTTTCCATAGGCCTACGCCCTCCATCGAGATCGGAGCGGCCTTCCGTTTGTCTTATAGGCCTCACGCGTGTCATCTCTCTCTCTCTCTCTCTCTCTCTCTCTCTGGCCTTCGTCAATGGATGCTCTGTCTCTCGCGGCACTCAGCCTCGGGAGCTTAATTACTTTAATTACGAGGTCTCTAATGATCGTAGTATTGTCTGGGAGTCACTTGATGCCAAGGTGGTGCTGAGGGGAGGTGGGGGTTGGGGGTTGGGGTGAGGGTATGGGTAGGTGGGGAGGGATATATATATATATATATATATATATATATATATATATATATATATATATATATATATATATGTGGTTCTGATTTCATATTTTTTAACAGTTACTTAGATTTTTTTTTTTTTTTTCTTTTTTTACTGTTGGTGTAGATGCTGTTGCTGATCCTGTTGCTGTTGCTACCTTCAGCATTGCCGCCTATTTGTTTCCGTCATTGCTATTGGTTCATTATCATTATTAATTACTGACATCTTAAGTAGTGGCAATACAAATTATCGCAATTATAATTGCTAAAGAGTTGGACTTATTGACTTTCTCTCTCTCTCTCTCTCTCTCTCTCTCTCTCTCTCTCTCTCTCTCTCTGTCTCTGTCTCTCTCTCTCTCTCTCTCTCTCTCTCTCTCTCTCTCTCTCTCTCTCTCTCTCTCTCTCTCTCTCTCTCTCTCTCTCTCTCTCTCTCTCTCTCTCTCTCTCTCTCTCTCTCTCTCTCTCTCTCTCTCTCTCTCTCTCTCTCTCTCGCACTCTCTCTCTCTATCTCTGTCACTTTTTTTTCTCTGTCTTTTTCTCATCTCTCTCTCTCTTTCTCATCTCTCTCTATCTCTCTCTTTCCCTCTCACTCTCTCCTCTCTCTCTCTCTCTTTTCCTCCTTTCATATCCTTTCTTATCTCCAAAATAATAACCTCTCTGTTGATGAGCCAATTAATCAATCCACCAGTGATTCATCCGCATCCAATTCTCTCTCTCTCTTCTCCTTTCCTTAATCATCCCCTTCCCTCTTTCTCCCCCCCCCCCCCATCCTGCTCGTACTATATCCATCAACTTATTCAGTCATCGACATATCTCCCCCCCCCTTCCTCCCCACTATCCTTCCTGCCCCCCCCCCCTCCTCTTCCTCCTTGCCTCTCCCTTTCCTTCTTTCTTATCCTCGTCCCCTCCTCCTCCTGTTCCTCTCTCTCCTCTCCCCTTCCCTCCCTGCCCTCCATCCACGGCCCTCGTCCATTCCCCTCCTTCCACCCTCCCTCTTTCTTTCCCCTCCTCCTCCTCCTTCGATCCCCCCCCCTCCTCTCCTTCCACCTCCCTCTTTCTCCTTCCCCCTCCCTCCTTCTCCCTCCCCCTCCCTCTTTCTCCTTCCCCCTCTCTCTTCCTTTCCCTTCCTCCTCCTCCTTCGATTCACCCCCTCCCTTAAATAACCCCCTCCTCTTCTCCTTCCCCCTCCCTCTTTCTCCCTCCCCCCTCCCTCTTTCTCCTTCCCCCTCCCTCTTTCTCCTTCCCCCTCCCTCTTTCTTCCTCCCCCCTCCCTCTTTCTCCCTCCCCCCTCCCTCTTTCTCCCTCCCCCCTCCGTCTTTCTCCCTCCCCCCTCCGTCTTTCTCCCTCCCCCTCCCTCTTTCTCCTCCGCCTCCCTCTTTCTCCTCCGCCTCCCTCTTTCTCCTCCCCCTCCCTCTTTCTCCTTCCCCCTCCCTCTTTCTCCCTCCCCCTCCCTCTTTCTCCCTCCCCCCTCCCTCTTTCTCCTTCCCCCTTCCTCTTTCTCCTTCCCCCTCCCTCTTTTCCCTTCCCCCTCCCTCTTTCTCATTCCCCCTCCCTCTTTCTCCCTCCCCCCTCCCTCTTTCTCCCTCCCCCCTCCGTCTTTCTTCCTCCCCCTCCCTCTTTCTCCCTCCCCCCTCCCTCTTTCTCCTTCCCCCTCCCTCTTTCTCCCTCCCCCTCCCTCTTTCTCCTTCCCCCTCCCTCTTTCTCCTCCCCCTCCCTTTCTCCCTCCCCCTCCCTCTTTCTCCCTCCCCCCTCCCTCTTTCTCCCTCCCCCTCCGTCTTTCTCCCTCCCCCTCCCTCTTTCTCCTTCCCCCTCCCTCCTTCTCCCTGTCCCTCCCTCTTTCTCCTTCCCCCTCCCTCTTTCTCCTTCCCCCTCCCTCTTTCTCCCTCCCCCCTCCCTCTTTCTCCCTCCCCCCTCCCTCTTTCTCCCTCCCCCTCCCTCTTTCTCCCTCCCCCTCCCTCTTTCTCCCTCTCCCCTCCCTCTTTCTCCCTCCCCCCTCCCTCTTTCTCCTTCCCCCCTCCCTCCTTCTCCTTCCCCCTCCCTCTTTCTCCTTCCCCCTCCCTCTTTCTCCTCCCCCCTTCCTCTTTCGCCATCCCCCTCCCTCTTTCTCCTTCCCCCTCCCTCTTTCTCCCTCCCCCTCCCTCTTTCATCCTTCCCCCCCTCCCTCTTTCTCCTTCCCCCTCCCTCTTTCTCCTTTCCTTTCTTGACCCTTCGCCCCACTCCTTAAATCATCAATTATCGTAGTTCTGCGGATCGTCGGCCATGTTTTGATTCCCCCCCCATCCCCCTCTCCCCCTCCCCCCTCCCACCCTCCATCCTCCTCCTCTCCCCTCCCCTCTCCCTCCTTCCCTCCTTCCCTCCATCCCCCTCCTTCTCTGTCTCTCACTCCTTCCCCCTCTCCCCCCCTCATGATTCTCCTCCTCCTTCCCCCATCCTCTCCCTCCTCCTCCTTCCCTCCCCCTCTCTCCCTCCTCCTTCCCTCCCCCTCATGATTCTCCTCTTCCTTCCCCCCTCCTCTCCCTCCTCCTCCTTCCCTCCCCCTCTCTCCCTCCCTCCTTCCCTCCCCCTCTCTCCCTCCCTCCTTCCCTCCCCCTCTTGATTCTCCTCCTTCCCTCCCCCTATCTCCCTCCCTCCTTCCCTCCCCCTCCTGATTCTCCGCTGCTGGTCTGACCCTTTCCGTGTACCGTATTGTGGTGCGCGATGTTTATCTCAGGCGAAACAAGGCCTTTTCTGGTGCCCATTTTTTTTTTTTTTTTTTTTTTTTAATGGGGAGGGGAGGTATGAGGTAGGAAGAGGGTGGGGAAGGGGAGTGGGAGTGGGGGGGAGGGTATGAGGCACCTCCAGAGGGAGGGAGATTTTTTTTTGTTTTTTTTATAATTTTTTTTGAGGTTTATTTGTAAGTATATATGTTTGTGTAATTACTATTAATTGTACCTGAACTCTAACTCTATTTTTTTTTTTTTTTTTTTTATCGCTCTCTTTCTGCTTCGCTTCTCTTTTATTTTATTTTTTTTTCTAACGCTTTCTTTTTTTCTCTCTCTCCTATTCGATCTATTTTCCCATCGCTTTCTTTCTTTTCCTCTTTTATTCTGTCTATTTTTTCGATCGCTTTCTTTCTTTTTCTCTCCTATTCTCCTATTATCTCCTATACTTTTCTTTTTCCGTTTTTTTTCTTTTATTCTGACTATTTTTTTATTGCTTTCTTTCTTTTTCTCTTTTATTGCCTATTTTTCGATCGATTTCTTTTGTTTTTCTCTTTTATTCCGTCTGTATTTATCTCCTTATTTCCCTCTCCTCAATTTCAATTACTCTTTCTCGT
>NW_028234411.1:16619401-16621901 GCF_977035675.1 Penaeus japonicus
ACTACACAAAAACATACATAAATATGTGTTTATATATATATTTATATATGTATGTGTGTGTGTGTGTGTGTGTGTTTTATTCGAGAGGCCAAACAAAAGGCAGTGTTATAATGATGATATCATGATACATATCATAGTCGATATAACATGAAAAGGTAACGGTACATTGTTAATAACTAACTAATTAAATAGATGAAAAATTATCACATTTTTAGTAAATGTATCATTTTGATATATAGCTTTAGGTCTTCCTTTATCCCCTTAACCCCCCCCCCCCTTATCTCTCTCTCTCTCTCTCTCTCTCTCTCTCTCTCATCTATCATTTGGAGTTGAGTTTAGATTTCCAAGATTTAGTTTCTTTCTGTTTGTGTTTGATGTTAAGTCTTCTACTTTCTTCCCTTATAGGAATGGACTTTTACTTTCCCCGAACCTAATTACATAGCGATTATTAGCGTTGAATTACATTTTCCAAGTGTAACTCCGAATGAATACGTTCTGGAAGTCCCTTTTGGAAGCTTTGTTGTAGAATATTTTATCTTCCTTCTCTGCGTATTAGAGTCGTTTGTGAATATAGTTAGATAGCTAATTGGGCTTATGAATGGTTACGAATCTCATTGATGGTTGTAAAAAATTGGTGCTAAACTATTCCTTGATGAGCTCCACTTGTTACTCGTCTCCAGGTTGTGTTTTTTTCCCCCTCAATTATAGTGCTTTTCTGTCTTTTTATTAGAAAGTCACTCGTTCACCCATTCGAGTTTTCTTTCACTCCGTCTAGTTGTTCTAATTTCCATAGCGACACCTTATCGTAAGTCTTTTGAAAGTCTTAATATATAATGCATTCAGACATCTCTCACTTCCACAATATTTCTGAAACTTGTGACACCTGACCTTCCCTCCCTGAAGCCATGTTCGTTTGATATCATATTGTTTCTCTGAATATCCCTATTATCTTTCCTTGCAGCTCACATATTATAGCTCTACTTGTCAACGCTTTTATACACTAGTGCAATGTTTTTTTTTTGTTGTTTTTATGCTTTCGGTAGCCTTTTTTTTTTTTTTTTTGTGGAATATCAGCAATAATGGTGGACAAAGTTGTTCATTCTTAAAAAACGATTGAAGGTCTCATAATGACCTTGTACTGTTGTCTTACATTAACCTTTTAACAGGTCTTGTTTGTGTTTTTTTTTTGTTTTTATATGAATAATGTTTGTTGGATCTCTTTCAAAGTCTGAAATTTCTTGCTTGTTTCACACATTTCTTCATCGTTAGTATAACTTTGTCGTCGTCCTTGTCGTAAAAAAATGTTATTTCTACTTTTAGTTATAGTATATATGTAAATATTTGCTAATTACGTCCTTTACAAAATGCATTTCTCTCTCTCTCTCTCTCTCTCTCTCTTTCTCTGTGTCATGGTTTGGGTTTACTAATTTCTTCCTGGATTTACCTGTTTCTTCTGAACCTTTTCTATAGGAATTGCATTTTCTCTCTCGCCTTCTTTCATTTTCACTAAACCACTTTTAGCCCTTTCTTGCTCCGGGATTGAATTTTGAAAGAAATCTGTCTGTTTTTCTTGAAGATTTTATATTTCTAAAGCTTGGATATTGTACGTACATTCTATTCTCTTTCGACTTCAATTGCCTTGAGTCCCATGACAGGGTTTCTTTTTGTTTTTATTTTCTTTATGATGATCATTTTCCTCATTAATATTGCTACCCCCCACCCCCACCTCCATTCGCCATCTCCGTTTAAAAATAGTAAAGTAATTAAGTCCAATTTTTACATTTTCTATGGAGAGGGTCAAACTTGGATTAATTGGTGCTTATTACGTCTGGTTTATTCGTTCCAATTACTACATGTAAATATGATATTCTTGAGACTACACCGTCTGCATTTTCGTGAGCGATTTCCAGAGAGTCTTGGAGTATGCAATATATCTGCAATGTTAGTGTCTGTCTGATGTTTTGCTCGAAGACCTCACTCTCCTAACGAACAAGTGTATGTAATCCTTTTCTTCATCTTTATCTTCATCTTGCCTTTATCTTTTTTTTTTTGTGTTTTGTTTTTTGGTTTTGGTTTTGCCTTTGTTCCTGTTACCTTGCATGTCTTTGTCGTAACCAGGTCTTAATCACATCGGTTACCTTTTGCTTGGCTAGAAATGCCACGAATTCTTCTTTCTAAATGAATTGTGCGCTATGTGGGTGTGTGTGTGTTTGTGTGGGCGTGGCTTTATATAGATAGATAGAAAGCCAGGTTGCTGGATAGATAGACAAATCGATAGATAGATAAATCAATAGACATAAACGCACAGAGATTACATACACGGATAAAGGGGGAGACACAAGCTGGAGCACTTGCGTGTGCGTGCGTACGAGGCCCCGCCCGCGGCCCACCCCGTGAGCCGGCACTGAGTCGAACCTTCCCTTCCGAATCCCCGAAAGGCGACCCTGATTTATCCGCTGCCACATCTCGCCGGCAGCCTTTGCGCTTGCTACCGAGGAAG
>NW_028234411.1:16626901-16636901 GCF_977035675.1 Penaeus japonicus
GCCTTCCTCGATGCCTTCCGCCTTCCTCGATGCCTTCCCCGATGCCTTCCTTGATTCCTTCCGCCTTCCTCGATGCCCTCCGCCTTCCTCGATGCCCTCCGCCTTCCTCGATGCCTTCCTCGATGCCCTCCGCCTTCCTCGATGCCTTCCGCCTTCCTCGATGCCTTCCCCGATGCCTTCCTTGATTCCTTCCGCCTTCCTCGATGCCCTCCGCCTTCCTCGATGCCCTCCGCCTTCCTCGATGCCTTCCTCGATGCCCTCCGCCTTCCTCGGTGCCTTCCGCCTTCCTCGATGCCTTCCCCGATGCCTTCCTTGATTCCTTCCGCCTTCCTCGATGCCTTCCCCGATGCCTTCCTTGATTCCTTCCGCCCTCCTCGATGCCCTCCGCCTACCTCGATGCCCTCCGCCTTCCTCGATGCCCTCCGCCGTCCTCGATGCCTTCCGCCTTCCTCATTGCCTTCCCCGATGCCTTCCTTGATTCCTTCCGCCTTCCTCGATGCCTTCCTCGATGCCCTCCGCCTTCCTCGATGCCTTCCGCCTTCCTCAATGCCTTCCCCGATGCCTTCCTTGATTCCTTCCGCCTTCCTCGATGCCTTCCCCGATGCCTTCCTTGATTCCTTCCGCCCTCCTCAATGCCTTCCGCCTTCCTCGATGCCTTCCGCCTTCCTCAATGCCTTCCCCGATGCCTTCCTTGATTCCTTCCGCCTTCCCCGATGCCTTCCTCGATGCCCTCCGCCTTCCTCGATGCCTTCCCCGATGCCTTCCGCCTTCCCCGATGCCTTCCTCGATGCCCTCCGCCTTTCCCGATGCCCTCCGCCTTCCTCGATGCCCTCCGCCTTCCTCGATGCCTTCCTCGATGCCCTCCGCTTTTCCCGATGCCCTCCGCCTTCCTCGATGCCCTCCACCTTCCTCGATGCCTTCCTCGATGCCCTCCGCCTTCCTCGATGCCTTCCTCGATGCCCTCCACCTTCCTCGATGCCTTCCTCGATGCCCTCCGCCTTCCTCGATGCCTTCCGCCTTTCCCGATGCCCTCCGCCTTCCTCGATGCCCTCCACCTTTCTCGATGCCTTCCTCGATGCCCTCCGCCTTCCTCGATGCCTTCCACCTTCCTCGATGCCCTCCGCCTTCCTCGATGCCTTCCGCCTTCCTCGATGCCTTCCGCCTTTCCCGATGCCCTCCGCCTTCCTCGTTGCCCTCCACCTTTCCCGATGCCCTCCGCCTTCCTCGATGCCCTCCACCTTCCTCGATGCCTTCCTCGATGCCCTCCGCCTTCCACGATGCCTTCCGCCTTCCTCGATGCCTTCCTCGATGCCCTCCGCCTTTCCCGATGCCCTTCGCCTTCCTCGATGCCCTCCACCTTCCTCGATGCCTTCCGCCTTCCTCGATGCCTTCCGCCTTCCTCGATGCCTTCCGCCTTCCTCGATGCCTTCCTCGATGCCCTCCGCCTTTCCCGATGCCCTCCGCCTTCCTCGATGCCCTCCACCTTCCTCGATGCCTTCCGCCTTCCTCGATGCCTTCCGCCTTCCTCGATGCCTTCCTCGATGCCCTCCGCCTTTCCCGATGCCCTCTGCCTTCCTCGATGCCTTCCGCCTTCCTCGATGCCTTCCTCGATGCCCTCCGCCTTCCTCGATGCCTTCCGCCTTCCTCGATGCCTTCCCCGATGCCTTCCTTGATGCCTTCCGCCTTCCTCGATGCCCTCCGCCTTCCTCGATGCCCTCCGCCTTCCTCGATGCCTTCCTCGATGCCCTCCGCCTTCCTCGATGCCTTCCGCCTTCCTCGATGCCTTCCGCCTTCCTCGATGCCTTCCGCCTTCCTCGATGCCCTCCGCCTTCCTCGATGCCCTCCGCCTTCCTCGATGCCTTCCGCCTTCCTCGATGCCTTCCCCGATGCCTTCCTTGATTCCTTCCGCCTTCCTCGATGCCTTCCCCGATGCCTTCCTTGATTCCTTCCGCCTTCCTCGATGCCATCCGCCTTCCTCGATGCCCTCCGCCTTCCTCGATGCCTTCCGCCTTCCTTGATGCCTTCCGCCTTCCTCGATGCCTTCCCCGATGCCTTCCTCGATGCTTTCCGCCTTCCGCCTTCCTCGATGCCTTCCCCGATGCCCTCCGCCTTCCTCGATGCCTTCCGCCTTCCTCGATGCCTTCCCCGATGCCCTCCGCCTTCCTCGATGCCTTCCGCCTTCCTCGATGCCTTCCGCCTTCCTCGATGCCTTCCGCCTTCCTCGATGCCTTCCGCCTTCCTCGATGCCTTCCGCCTTCCTCGATGCCTTCCCCGATGCCTTCCCCGATGCCTTCCGCCTTCCTCGATGCCTTCCCCGATGCCCTCCGCCTTCCTCGATGCCTTCCCCGATGCCTTCCGCCTTCCTCGATGCCTTCCCCGATGCCCTCCGCCTTCCCCGATGCCCTCCGCCTTCCTCGATGCCCTCCGCCTTCCTCGATGCCCTCCGCCTTCCTCGATGCCCTCCGCCTTCCCCGATGCCCTCCGCCTTCCTCGATGCCCTCCGCCTTCCTCGATGCCTTCCTCGATGCCCTCCGCCTTCCTCGATGCCTTCCCCGATGCCCTCCGCCTTCCTCGATGCCCTCCGCCTTCCTCGATGCCCTCCGCCTTCCTCGATGCCTTCCCCGATGCCCTCCGCCTTCCTCGATGCCTTCCACCTTCCTCGATGCCTGCCGCCTCCTTTATGCCCTCCGCCTTCCTCGATGCCTTCCGCCTTCCTCGATGCCCTCCGCCTTCCTCGATGCCTTCCGCCTTCCTCGATGCCTTCCGCCTTCCTCGATGCCCTCCGCCTTCCTCGATGCCCTCCGCCTTCCTCGATGCCCTCCGCCTTCCTCGATGCCCTCCGCCTTCCTCGATGCCTTCCTCGATGCCCTCCGCCTTCCTCGATGCCTTCCGCCTTCCTCGATGCCCTCCGCCTTCCTCGATGCCTTCCTCGATGCCCTCCGCCTTCCTCGATGCCTTCCCCGATGCCTTCCGCCTTCCTCGATGCCTTCCCCATGCCTTCCACCTTCTTCGATTCCTTCCCCGATACCCTTTGCCTTCCCCGATGCCCTCCGCCTTCTTCGATGCCTTCCCCGATGCCTTCCGCCTTCCTCGATGCCTTCCTCGATGCCTTCCGCCTTCCCCGATGCCTTCTGCCTTCCTAGATGCCTTCCCCGATGCCCTCCGCCTTCCCCGATGCCTTCCTTGATGCCCTCCGCCTTCCCCAATGCCTTCCCCGATGCCTTCCGCCTTCCTCGATGCCCTCCGCCTTCCCCGATGCCTTCCGCCTTCCTCGATGCCTTCCGCCTTCCTCGATGCCTTCCCCGATGCCCTCCGCCTTCCTCGATGCCCTCCGCCTTCCTCGATGCCTTCCCCGATGCCCTCCGCCTTCCTCGATGCCCTCCGCCTTCCTCGATGCCCTCCGCCTTCCTCGATGCCTTCCGCCTTCCTCGATGCCTTCCCCGATGCCTTCCGCCTTCCTCGATGCCTTCCGCCTTCCTCGATGCCTTCGAGCCCTCCTTGCCTTCCCCCTCCACCTCTGCTCGATGCCCTCCTCCCGAGCCCCCTTCCCTTCTCCCCCCCGCCCTTCTCCTCTCCCACTTCTCCCCTCCCCTCCGCTCTTCCCTCCCCCGATGCCCTCCGCCTTCCTCGATGCCTTCCGCCTTCCTCGATGCCTTCCGCCTTCCTCGATGCCTTCCCCGATGCCCTCCGCCTTCCTCGATGCCCTCCGCCTTCCTCGATGCCTTCCGCCTTCCTCGATGCCTTCCCCGATGCCCTCCGCCTTCCTCGATGCCTTCCGCCTTCCTCGATGCCTTCCCCGATGCCCTCCGCCTTCCCCTTTCCGGTCCTCCGTAAGTCGAGCCTCTCCCTCGGCGACGTCCGCGTGACGCCGCGACGCCGTCCATAATCCGAGGCGCGGACGCTGGGCTGGCCGGCGGCGCGGCGACCACCGTCCTCGCCTCATGAATAGAAATGAAGAGCGGCAGGGCGGGTGCGGGCGCGGCGCGGGCGGCGGCTCGCACACAATTTTATTGCTTCATATCTGTATCAGCATAACCGGTAATTAGCCTCGATAAATGACGGCGGACGAGATTTAGAGCCCGCCACCTGGCCACCGCCGCTCGATGGAGCTCTGCGGAGCGCGCTCGCTCTCTCTTTCTCTTTCTCTCTCTCTCTCTTTCTTTCTTTCTTTCTCTCATTCTCTTATTCTCTCTCTCTCTCTCTCTCTCTCTCAATCATTCTCTCTCTCTCTTTCTCTTTCTCTTTCTCTCTCTCTCTCTCTCTCTCTCTCTCTCTCTCTCTCTCTCTCTCTCTCTCTCTCTCTCTCTCTGTCTCTCTCTCTCTTTCTCTCTCTCTCTCTCTCTCTATTTATCTATCTCTCTATCTCTCATTCTCTCTCTCTTTTTCTTTCTCTCTCTCTCTCTCATTCTCTCTCTCTTTGTTTCCCTCTCTCTCTCTCTCTCTCTCTCCCTCTCTCTCTCTCTCTTTCTTTCTTTCTTTCTTTCTCTCTTTCTCTTTCTCTCTCTCTCTCTCTCTCTCTCTCTCTTTCTCTTTCTCTTTCTCTCTCTCTCTCTCTTTCTCTTTCTTTCTCTCTCTCTCTCTCTCTCTCTCTCCTCTCTCTCCTCTCTCTCTTTCTCTCCTCTCTCTCTCTCTTTTTCTCTCCTCTCTCTCTTTCTCTCTCCCTCCTCCCTCTCTCTTCCTCTCTCTCTCTCTCTCTCTCTCTCTCTCTCTCTCTCTCCTCTTCTCCTCTCTCTCTCTCTCTCTCTCTCTCTCTCTCTCTCTCTCTCTCTCTCTCTCTCTCTCTCCTCTCTCTCTCTCTCTCTCTCTCTTTCTCTCTTTCTCTCTCTTTCTCTCCCTCTCTCTTTCTCTCTCTCTCTCTTTCTCTCCTCTCTCTCTTCTCTCTCTCTTCTCTCTCTTCTCTTTCTCTCTCCTCTTTTCTCTTCTTCTCTCTCTTCTTCTCTCTCTCGCTCCTCTCTCTCTTCTCTCTCTATCTCTCTCTCTCTTTCCTCTCGTTCTCTCTCTCTTTCTCTCTCTCTCTCTCATTCTCGCTCTCTCTCTTTCTCTTTCTCTTTCTCTCTCTCTCTCTCCTCTCTCTCTCTCTCTCTCTCTCTCTCTCTCTCTCTCTCTCTCTCTCTCTCTCTCTCTCTCTCTCTCTCTCACTCTTACTCAATCTCCCTGCCCCTCCCCTCCCCCCTCCCCCCACTTGTTCAACTACCACAGCTACAACTCGAGTCCGCCGCGGCGCTGATAACTTTACAATTAATAGCTCTTCTTACAGGTTATGGCAGCGTGCAGGGAATAAAGACGAAGCAGATACTTGCCGTCTCGTAATGCAGATAAGAGCTAATATTATGACAAATAACAGCGGCAGTGCACGGTATCACCGCTACCACACCTACGCCGCGCCGGACGCCCCAAACAAGGTACTATAGAATCTGGTATCGTTGTCTCTTTCACTTGTAGCCCGATACCGAAGGCTCATTAGCTCCCTCGAATCCGTGTCACTTATGAAAAGTATCTCCCAAACGGACGATAAACAGCCGTCGCTCCTTCGACCGGCTTGTGGGCTACGATTATGCTTAGCCAACTTGTTACTTGTTGCTTGTTACTTGTTAATTGTTAATTGTTGCTTGTTGCTTGTTGCTCGTTACTTGTTGCTTGTTACTTGTTGCTTGTTACCTGTTAATTGTTAATTGTTGCTTGTTGCTTGTTGCTCGTTACTTGTTGCTTGTTACCTGTTAATTGTTAATTGTTGCTTGTTGCTTGTTGCTCGTTACTTGTTGCTTGTTACTTGCTGCTTGTTACTTGTTGCTTGTTACTTGTTAATTGTTAATTGTTGCTTGTTGCTCGTTACTTGTTGCTTATTACTTGTTGCTTGTTACCTGTTAATTGTTAATTGTTGCTTATTGCTTGTTGCTCGTTACTTGTTGCTTGTTACTTGTTAATTGTTAATTGTTGCTTGTTGCTCGTTACTTGTTGCTTGTTACTTGTTACTTGTTGCTTGTTACTTTTTGCTTGTTGCTTGTTACTTGTTATTTGTTACTTGTTGCTTGTTGCTCGTTACTTGTTGCTCGTTACTTGTTGCTCGTTACTTGTTAATTGTTAATTGTTGCTTGTTGCTCGTTACTTGTTGCTTGTTACTTGTTGCTTGTTGCTTCTTACTTGTTGCTTGTTACTTGTTGCTTGTTACTTGTTAATTGTTACTTGTTGCTTGTTACTTGTTGCTTGTTGCTTCTTACTTGTTGCTTGTTACTTTTTGCTTGTTGCTTGTTACTTTTTGCTTGTTGCTTGTTACTTGTTGCTTGTTACTTGTTACTTTTTGCTTGTTACTTGTTGCTTGTTACTTTTTGCTTGTTACTTGTTGCTTGTTACTTTTTGCTTGTTGCTTGTTACTTGTTGCTTGTTACTTGTTACTTGTTGCTTGTTACTTTTTGCTTGTTACTTGTTGCATGTTGCTTGTTGCTTGTTACTTTTTGCTTGTTACTTGTTGCTTGTTACTTGTTGCTTGTTACTTGTTGCTTGTTACTTTTTGCTTCTTACTTGTTGCTTGTTACTTTTTGCTTGTTGCTTGTTACTTTTTGCTTGTTACTTGCTGCTTGTTGCTTGTTACTTTTTGCTTGTTACTTGTTGCATGTTGCTTGTTACTTTTTGCTTGTTACTTGTTGCTTGTTGCTTGTTACTTTTTGCTTGTTACTTGTTGCTTGTTACTTGTTACTTGTTGCTTGTTGCTTGTTACTTTTTGCTTGTTACTTGTTGCTTGTTACTTGTTGCTTGTTACTTTTTGCTTGTTGCTTGTTACTTTTTGCTTGTTACTTGCTGCTTGTTACTTGTTACTTTTTGCTTGTTACTTGTTGCTTGTTACTTGTTGCTTGTTACTTGTTGCTTATTACTTGTTGCTTGTTACTTGTTGCTTGTTGCTTGTTGCTTGTTACTTTTTGCTTGTTACTTGTTGCTTGTTACTTTTTGCTTGTTGCTTGTTACTTGTTACTTTTTGCTTGTTACTTGTTGCTTGTTACTTTTTGCTTGTTACTTGTTGCTTGTTACTTGTTGCGTTTTGCTTGTTGCTTGTTACTTTTTGCTTGTTACTTGTTGCTTGTTACTTTTTGCTTGTTACTTGTTGCTTGTTACTTTTTGCTTGTTACTTGTTGCTTGTTACGTTTTGCTTGTTACTTGTTACTTTTTGCTTGCTGCTTGTTACTTTTTGCTTGTTGCTTGTTACTTGTTACCTTTTGCTTGTTACTTTTTGCTTTTTGCTTGTTACTTGTTACTTTTTGCTTGTTACTTTTTAATTGTTACTTGTTACTTGTTGCTTATTACTTGTTGCTTGTTGCTTGTTACTTGTTGCTTGTTACTTGTTGCTTGTTACTTGTTGCTTGTTGCTTGTTACTTGTTGCTTGTTACTTGTTGCTTGTTACTTGTTGCTTGTTACTTGTTGCTTGTTACTTGTTGCTTGTTACTTGTTGCTTGTTACTTGTTGCTTGTTACTTGTTGCTTGTTACTTGTTGCTTGTTACTTGTTGCTTGTTGCTTGTTACTTGTTGCTTGTTAAATGTTGCTTGTTACTTGTTGCTTGTTACTTGTTACTTGTTACTTGTTGCTTGTTACTTGTTGCTTATTACTTGTTGCTCGTTAATTGTTAATTGTTGCTTGTTGTTTGTTACTTGTTGCTTGTTACTTGTTGCTTGTTACTTGTTGCGTGTTACTTGTTGCTTATTACTTGTTGCTTGTTAAATGTTGCTTGTTACTTGTTGCTTGTTACTTGTTGCTTATTACTTGTTGCTTGTTGCTCGTTAATTGTTAATTGTTGCTTGTTGCTTGTTACTTGTTGCTTGTTACTTGTTACTTGTTGCTTGTTAATTGTTGCTTGTTACTTGTTTGTTGCTTGTTACTTGTTGCGTGTTACTTGTTGCTTATTACTTGTTGCTTGTTGCTTGTTAAATGTTGCTTGTTACTTGTTGCTTGTTACTTGTTGCTTGTTGCTTGTTGCTTCTCCCTGCAAGAGTTTCTCGTTCTGAGCCGAGGCTGCGGGTTCCGAGGATCTGTGCAAGCCGTTTCAATTGCTTTACAACTTCTCATTATTTTTTAGTACTGTTCACTCCGCCTCTAATGTCCCCGTGGAGAACATGTCTGCCAGGCAGGCGGAAGACCGGATTCAATTGTTTTTTTGTTTTTTGTTTTTTGGAAATGATTTGGATTCGGGTGTTGTTTCGACTGCGGACCGAATCAGCGAGATTGGTGGAGTGTGTGTGTGAGTGTGTGGCGGTGAGCTTAGTAACCGAGACAGAGGTAGAAACAAAGCAGGAATATGAATGAATAAAGAGAGGATAATATTCATTCATGGTTTTGGGTCCTGGCTGATATGAGGCTGCCGGCGGCTCGCTCAGCCACTCGCGCTTCCAGCTGATTCTCTTGCCAGACTCACTATTTATCTATTGTTCTGACCGATTGTTATCAGCTCCTTCTTTCTCTCTGTCTGTCTACTACATACACAAACACACACACACACACACACACACACACACACACACACACACACACACACACACACACACACACACACACACACACACACACACACACACACACACACACACACACACTATACACATCCACACACAACATACACGCATTATATTATATATAATAAATATATTATATATATATATAATATTTATATATATATAGATATATATATATAATGTTTATACACATTATATATACATTATATTATATATATATATATAATATATATATATATATATATATATAAATAATAATATATATATATGCAATATATGCATATAATTATATATATATATATATATAAATATATATATATATTCTATATATATATATACATTATTATATATATATATATATATATATATATATATATATATATATATGCATATATATATATGCATATATATATATATATGTATATATACATACATACATACAAATAGACAGACAGAAGGATTGAAAATGAAATGGATGTTTACAATCAAGATATCAACATAATATTATGGTGAATGATGATAGGCATGTTAGTAATAACAACAACAACAACGACAAAAGTAATAATGATATTGATAATAATGAGCTCACCAATAGTGATGATGATAAGGATAACATTGATGATGATGATAACAATACTGATAAAGGTGATAGTAAAATGATAATGATATCATTAATGGTAATAACAATACGGATAAAAGTGATAGTAAAAATGATAATAATGATAATATAATGATAAACATAATAATAGAAATGATTACAAAAACAACAATGATGATAATAATAACATTAATGACAGTAATAGTGACAAAAACAATGGCAATGATAATAATAACAATGACAAAAATGATAATAACAATGACAGTGAAGATAACAATCACAATGATAATAATGAAAACGATGATAACAACAATGATAAAATAGATAATAACAACGAAAATAAAATTAATAAGGAAAGGAATAACAACGAAAAAGCGGAAATGGCAACATTGGCAACAACAATCGAAGTGGGAGGTGAGATGATGCGATAAAACAGATAAAGAATAAAATAAAATAAAGAATAAAGATAGATAAAAAACAGAGAATAAAGATGTTGCGATAAAAATGCACATAAGAATGGTAATAATTGCGACACCATTAAATCCGAGGATTGAGAAATACATCGCAAACTCTAGCCATCGCAAAATCTTTCCACGTATTAGCATCCCATGTTGTTTTTGTTGTTTTTTTGTTGTCTTTTGTTGTTGTTTTTGTTGTTGTTTTTATGTGTGTCTGAGTTGTCTCTGATACTGCTTTATCATTGTGTTTTATTCATGTATGTTTTCTTATGTAACTGAATGGTGTTAGGACTCTTGTTTTCTCTCTCTCTCTTTCTCTCTTTCTGTTTCTCTCTCTTTCTTTCTCTTTATCTCTCTCTCTTTCTCTCTATCTCTCTTTCTCTCTCTTTCTTTCTCTTCGTCCCTCCCTCCCTCTTTCTTTCTTTCTCTCTCTCTCTCTCTCTCTCT